>NC_073235.2:36071184-36381447 GCF_029281585.2 Gorilla gorilla gorilla
CTTCCCTCCATGGGGAAGAAAACGGTCATGGAGTTGAAAGAAGACAGGAAATTAAGCATCCTTTTATTGACTGATAGTTATTGATACTAATCTTCCCTTCCCCCTCACATACACTCATCTCTAGCTAGTGAAACTACTTCTACTCAGTATCTGTAGAAATGTAAGTTGGCCTTAATAACTCTTTTTTTTTCAATTTTTTCTCACAGTTAGTAATGGCCTTTTCATGCTAGACAGATTTTTAATCTTTCTAAAGATGTCAGTAAATTCTATTTTCTGATATACTTCGTTAACAGGCTGTATAATTTTCAAGAGAGTAACAAAACCGCACCATTGAATAAAATCTCAAAGGCATATCCCCTCACATACACACAGTCACACACACACACACACACATACTCACTCACTCAGACACACACACCTGATCTAGACACCACTTTCTCCATCTCAATTTCTGCCTTTCTGATTCTGCCACTTCCCATCCCTGCTTTCATATATTAATGGTATTGCCAGAAGAAATGCAGAAAAATAGTAACGCCAAAAGGGCTCTCCTGCTTAGGCATTAGAAGATTTGGTTCCTAGCTTTCTTTGCCATGTAAATTTGAGTAGATTCCTAACTTCTGCGAGTTTACATTTTTTATGCCTTTCTCACCAGGTCATTGTGAGGTTTCAATGAGATAATGCACCAGCAAGCTTTTCCACATCTAAATTCAAGATGTTTTCCGGTCAGCTTCATTAAGCAACAAACAATGCAAAATATAATTTTTTGCAGCCTCATAAACATCCCGAGAACAGAGACTGTGTCAAATTCATTGTTATATTCCCTGCAGCATCCAACGCACCAGCTCCCATGGTAGGCATGCAAAGAATAACTGCAGAGTAGAGCACATCAAGGACAAATAATAAACACAGTAAGTTTCCTGTCGTTGACAAGGCAGCTCCATGGGTTTTCACCCTGGTTGCACCTTAGAATAACCTGGGGAACTGTTAAAAAAAATATCAATGCCTAGGTCCCACCAGATCACTTGAATCTCTGGGGTGCAGGCTGCAGGGATCAGAGTAAAAACAGCCAGGGTTGGCAACCATCAGTTAAGAGCAGTGGCTGTCAAGCTTTGCTGCATGTTAGATGGAGTCACCTGGAGAGTCATTAAGGCCCATCCCTAGATGGAATAAATCAAGATCTCTGGGGGTGGGAACCAAACATTATTATTTTAAGATTCTTCAGTATTTCCAAGGTGCAGTCAATGGAGCACCAGTTTAGGAAGGTGAAGATGTCAGTCTTTTCTTGATCTCCATCCTTTTCTCAAAGGCTGAGGGACACATGATTGTTGGTGGCAGCAACTACCTTTCCTTAGCCACCATACCCAACAATTTTTAATCTGCAAACCCTGACCCCAAAGAAAAGAAATGTTAGATACAAACAATTTGGATAAATACCTTTATCCGTATCTCCACTCTCAGGCTCATTCAAAATTAAGCTGCTTAAGCTGATCCTTCTTTTCATTCAGAAAACATTGTTGACTAAAGGTAAAAATATTAAATCTAGATTCCAAGTTAATGTACATATATCATAAAATCTCAGAGTGAGGTCTTCACGTAGAGTTTCAGGGAAAGAACTTCAAATGGCAAGCTCAATGTTGCAGAAAACCATGACTCAGATGCCCCCAAACCCATCACCTCCTTTCTTCCCACTGCTCTCCATGTGCACCTAGCTCTCTTTTCAAAGTGCTACCAAATAGAATGTTTGAAACTCCAGTCCTCTTTGTATTGAAATCTTTTTATTCTGATTTATTAAGTCCATAGAAAGGAAAGCACTGGCTTTCTGTATGCTTTAAACACGTACATACAGCAGTCTCATTTTGGAAGATATATCAGCTCAATAACTTTCTCCTATTGATACAGCTATTTGTGGTATAAATGGGTAAGGGTGTGTTTGTGCATGCTTATGTGTATGTGTGTATGTGTTGAGTCTGCATCTGTGCATGTGTGTTCACGTGTGTATGAGCATGTGTGTACATGCGCATGAGTATATGAGTGTATGTGTGCATGTGTGTGTATATTCACATGCACTCTGACAACAAAACCACCCCCACACAGAAAAGTGTCGTGTCCATTTTGAATATGATTATAAAAACATGCCAAATGATGTAATTTTCAACCATAAACATTTTTTTAAATCCTACCAGCCCCCTGAAACTGATTTAGAAGAAGATTAAATGCTAACAAATTTCCCAAATGTGGTATTCATCCTTGCCAGATAAATTAGTGGCTGGAAATAGTCTCAGAGAGACATGACAACAACCCTTTTCTTTCAAGTGGAGGAAAATTCTGCATGATGTTGAAAATTGGTTTTAAAAAATTGTTTCCTACATTCATGCTCACTAAACGTCTCACTAATAATATTCAGTAGCTTCCGGTTGATGGTTTCAATGCCAGACAGGCCCCTAAGAATCACTTTCCCATGGGCCCCTCCTCAGATAAATGGCTATGGTCAAGACAGAGAACTCAGGGAGCTGCACAAAGTCTGGGTCTGGAAATCTTGTCTGTTTTTCAACATGCAGCTCAGTGAACTGGAGCAGTAAAAAAATTGCTATGAATCTGAACTAAGTTTCTTAGGAAGAGAGGTCAGAGAAGAGAGGTCAGAGAAAACTTCCAATATTCAGTAATTTCTCTCACTATTAAAACAAATTATTGAGATATAATTCGTATATCATATAATCCACCCTTTTAAGTATATAATTCAGCGTCAACCCTTCTAATACCAATATTTATTCATTTGCTGCAGAAACTGGGGATTATGTCTCACTCTCAGTGGGGACACAAAGAAGTTTCCTCATCACTTCTTGAGGCTTCATCAAGCCAGCTGTCCCATGTCACCATCATCTTGGGTAGCAGCATCCTGGACAGGCCTGAGTTCACATTCTCCAACTGCCACTTACAAGTTCTGTGACCTTGAGCAACTTATTTCACATTTCTTTGCTCTAGTTTCCTCACTGATAAAATTAAGATAATAATAACAATCCCCTTAACAAGGTAACTCTGGGGATTAAAATGATTCCTGTTTTAAAATACCGGAGTAGATACTCTGTTGGTATAATCACTCAAAAGAGTTCCATTCATTCAAAATTAAGTAATATATATTCTATACCTATTTTGTCCCAGGCCCTGTGTTAGGCCCTGAAGATTGAAAGAAAAACAAAAGAAGAAGGGAGGAACAGAGAAAGGGAATGAGGAAGGAAGGAAGAAAGGAAGGAAGGAAGGAAGGAAGGAAGGAAGGAAGGAAGGAAAGGAGGGAGGGAGGGAGGGAGGGAATACATGTCCTCAAATTTCAAGGAGACCTAAAATCTAAGAGGGAGATTTATATATTGATTAGTAAAATGCAAGGTAAAATAAACATGTGAATGAACAAATGAACGAGTACATGATTTGAGCAAGGAGGATTCACTTTTTATTGAGCTAACCCTGGAGGACTTGCCTTTATTGTCATTCCTGGTGTTGCCAGCTGATTTCCAGACACAAACTATTGCTACATCTTCAACGTATGAACTAAGAATGAAGAAACAGAATTGCATGGGCTTAGACCAGGGTAAGCGTTTTAGCTCTGGCTGCTCTTCTCAAACCATCTGTTCCTTCTCTCCCACTCTTCCTTTGTAAAGATCTCCCCCTGCACCACCACTCTTTCTTTCTTTCCTCTGACTCTTCTCCATTTATTGCCTTAAGAAAGATTTATAATACATTACATAAAACGTCTACATGTTGCCTGTGAACTCTTAAAGGGAAGGTCGGTATAGAAACAAAACAGATAAATACATTTTATAAATAAAGAAATAAAGTGTACACATAACCCCAGTGGATTGGAAGAATATTTAGATAAGTGGCTAGGGAAAAGAATTTTCACACTGTGTCATCTGCTAACATTAATGAGTTAATTAAATTAGAAAAATTCCACTGCCAAAAGCAAAAACATCCAAATATGTGGGATGCTGGGGGAATTATAGACGATGCTACTAAATGCATTCTGTTCAAGCTTACTTTTTTTTTTCTTTGAGCAGGCTGTGGAGAGCTACACTTAAAAAGCCATCCAATTTCAAGACAGTATTTTCCATCTGGGGCCAGTTGGGTAGAATATGCTCTAAACTCTGCAAAGCCTGCTGAGAGACAACACAACTTGTTAAGAAAACTGTTTATGAAAAGGGATGTTTTTTGAAAATCCAGCAAAAGGTTTAACTATGATGTCCCCACACATTGCAGAATTCATTATTCTCCATTGAATGTCTTTATGCACAAGTGAAACACCAAAATGACTCAGGAAATGAATGCAGTACAATAAATTGGAAGCCAGTACATTTTTGCTAAGGCCCTAGCTGGTAATTAGAATATTTCCAATTACCTAGGAGCTTTTTTTTCACTTTAAGAGGTTATTCATTCTTCATGTATAGTAATCTCCCTCCACACACCCACCCCCCAAAATAATGCTGATGTGAAATGCTAAAAGCCAAATCAAGATTAAGAGATTAAACTTTAAAACCAATTAACATACTGAAAACAATAGGAAGAATTTTTAATGAACCAGAAAATATAGAATGACATTAAAGATTTCCTAAGTAATAACGGCTGCCAAAATGAAATGTATGAGAAAAATCTCTAAGATGTTTATCTTTTTCTACTCAATGTTTAATTAAATTGAGACTGATATTCATTTGTTGAGAGGGCAGCAGGCTAAACTCCCTCAAAAAGGCAAAACAAGGCCAGGCTCGGTGGTTCATACCTGTAATTCCAGCACTTTGGGAGGTCAAGGTGGGAGGATCACTTGAGCTCAGAATTTCAAGACCAGTTTGGGCAACATAGTGAGACCCCCATCTGTAGGAAAAATAAAAAACTAGCCAGATGTGGTGGCACGTGCTTGTAGTCTCAGCTACTTGAAAGGCTGAGGCAGGAGGACTGCTTAAGCCTGAGAGGTTGAGGCTACAATGAGCTGTAATAATGCCAGTGCACTCCAGCCTGGGTGACAGTAAGTCCCTGTCTCAAAAAACAAAACAAACAAACAAAAAAAAGACGGTAAACTAGTCAATGACCACCCACTAAAATGGATAGCTAGAAAGTAGAGTTAGGTTTTACACACACATATATGTGTGTATACAGACATATATATATTTATACTATGCATACATATACACATAAATACATACATGTGTATATACACACACATATAGTCATTTCTTTTCTTCTGCTTAGAATTTCCACCTAGTTTTGAGCAATAAAAATCAAAACTTCAGTTACTGGGCCTTTTTTTTTTTTTTCCATGTGTAGGTTGTTTCTTTTTATTCAGGCTTTGAAGGCTCAGGAATAAAAGGAGTTCTATGGATATTTGGACAGACCAGTGCTTCTCAAATGCATGCATGGGAATCACTGGCAGATCTTGTTAAAATACAGATTCTGATATACTAGGGCTACAGAAGAGCCTGAGAGTCTGCATTTCTAACAAGCTGATGCTTCTGGCCTGTGGGTTGTACTTCAATAGCAAAGGATCTGAAACTTAAAACAGAGAACTTATCTATGTACATGTAATAGCGAATTCCAAGCATTTTCTTATAAAGCTATGCACAGCCAGCCAGTTCTTATGATGACTTAGTTCTTTGCAGAATCCAAGACAACTATGGCTTAGGTTTTGCCCCATGATTCTTGTGTTACCCTTCACTCAGGACATTTGGAATCCTAGAATCTTAGGTTTAAATGATGCCTTCCTGGCCCCCTCTTCACCTACCCATCAGTACGGTTACTGCTTCTAAGACAGGCCTCACTAGGGCTTGCCCATCTCTTCTTGCCTCTTCCAGTGACAAATGGGTCACATTGTCTTTCGGAAGAGCCCCTTTCACATTTGGCTGTCTCGAGTGCCTAGAAAGTTTCAATTTGTCTCTTGGATTTTCACCCACTGGCCATAGCTCTGTTCCCTGGAGCAAATATAATTTTTCTCTTACTCAAGGAAAAAAATCTCAAGTTTCTTCCACATTTTCTCTTGTGAGAAAGTTTCCACAGCCCATACCCTCCTAGTTACAGCCTTTGAAATGTTGTAGAACTTGGCCAATCTATGAGATAATTTTTTTTTATTTTGTAAAAAATTTATACCATATTAAATGCATTTATCTTCTTTGTAAAAGATATAACAAATATATAGAGAGTATAATATGAAAATTGTATACTTTTACTCTCCGTCTTTCTACTCTTCTCCCCAGAGATGCTTTTAACAGTTTTTCTATTTGTTTACCTATATACATATATATTGATTTTTCTCTTTCTATATAAGTGGCATTGACATCTATTATTCCATGACTGCATTTGTTCACCTGATATATTCAACACCTGGGCCTAGTTCAGTTTTTACAGCTTCATAGTACTATAAAACAGATTATCAATAAATTGCTTATTAACTTATGGGTAGAAATTTAGATAGTTGTTTGTGTTTTCTGATTCTAGACCATCCCACCATGAGCAAGTCTATGTATCTGTTGTGCCTGTGTGGGTTTCTCTATAAAGCATAGATCTCAAAAGATGGAATTATAGTGTAAAATTTTAAATTTGGTTAGAAATTGACTAATTGCCTTCCAAAAATATTTAAGAATATGTAAGACTACCTGTTTTCCACAGAGTTATCATAGCTGAACAGAACCAATCATAAAGCTTTTACAAATTTGTTGGTAAAATAAGTGACTTCATTGTCTGAATTTATAATCCACGATTATTGTTGAAGCTGGGCATCTTTGTTTTATGTGTGGTTATCTGAACTATTTTTCTCTGGATTGCCTACTTAAATTATTTGCTCATTCTCCTATTGGCTCTTCCTTTTTAAGCTCTGAATACATTTTGAATATTAACTCCTTATTAAGACACATTGCAAATATTTTCCCCCCAGTCTACCTCTTGTCTCTTCCTTTGTTATGGTATAGAATGTTATAATTACTTGGCAGTCAAATGCATCAATCCTTTATGCGTTCTAAATTAAAAGACCATTTTCCATATGTCTTCCTAATATTCTTATGGTACCATCTGAAGATAATTTTGTCTTGTAAACCTATGTAAAGCATAGGTTTAACTTTATTTTTAAAAGAATATAAATTCATTGATTCTGTGATTAAAGTATTCCTCCCACTGATTTGAAATGCACCCAATCATAACAAAAGTCAACATATGCACAATCCTTTTCCTTGACCCTCAAGTAAAAAAAAAAATAAGCTAATCTATGCACCTGTCCTTGTGCCAATATCACACTGCTTTAATTATGAGCCTTTAGTAAATTTTGATGTCTTATAGGCCAGACTTCCCATGTTGTCTGTTTGGAATTTTTCTTGGCCATTTGTGTTCATTTTTGTCTTCCAGATCAACTTGAGAATCAGCTCATCAGGTCCAACAAAAAGTACCATACAGGTTTTTATTAAATTGGATTGAATTTAAATTTACAGATTATTTAGGAGAGAATTTACATCATTATATTCTTGAGTCTTTCCATTCAGCGACATGAAATGGGTAGTAGAATGTTTAATGGCAACAAATTCCTCCCTTCCTATGATGCCCAACTCTCTTTTGAAATGTGTCTTTTATGCTCTTCTAGCTTAAGGATGGTGCTCATTTCTCCACCCCTTGAATCTGGTAGGGCTTATGAACCTTTTGACCAATAGAATGTGGCAAAAGGGAAGCTGAGTTCTAGCACTAGGCTTTAAGAGATCTTGAAGCTTCCATTCCCTCTCTATGAACCCTCAGGCTATCATACTGAGAAGAAGCCCAGTCTAGCCCACAAGAGGGTGACAGCCACTGGAGGAGAGGTGACAGCCACACCAACTGCCAGATACCTGGGCAAGGCCACTGTGAACCCACCAGCTATAGTCAAATCCTGAGATAAACAGAGGCTGATGAGTGATTCTAGGTGAGAACAACAAAAGAAATACACAGGAGGTCATCCCACGGAATCAGGAGGAAAATCAGTCGTTGTTTTAAGTAACCAACTTATTGGGGTGGTATTTTGGGCAGCAATAGATAATTAATTTGGGTCACTGTGTTGTTCACATCCTTCAGTAAAGGATGTGAAGATTGAAAGAAAAAAAGGAAGAAGGGAGGAATGGTGAAAGGGAATGAGGAAGGAAGGAAGGAAAGAAGGAAAGAATGTAAACAGCACAATGACCCAAATTAATAAATATTTTATTAATAACTTATTTACTAATAAAGTTATTGCATTAATAAATTACTTCAATCATTAATTTATTGAATTAATAAGTTAATTCAATAGCCTTTGGGCATAATTTCTTTAGATACTAAGTATGTTTTATTACTCTTGAGAATTATTTACATTTTTTTCTACTTACTTTTTCTAATTGGTTATAGGCAGTGCCAGAAATAAGCCTATTGATTAATAAACTTTAAACTTCTGCTTAGGTAACTTTCTGAGCACTCTTTCTGGTTCTAAATGTGCTTATTTTTTTCTACTGGATTTTTTTACATAGAAAATTGCAACGTTTTTGGCTTTTCCTCTCCGATACTTACAAGTCTTGTTTCATTTTCTGGTCATAGAGCATCGACCAGGGAAGCAAGTTTTTAGCAGAAACTTTTGCTCCTGACTTCAGTAGAATTAGTAGTAATGTTTTTATCCATAAGAATGGGATTGATTTCTTTGTAGCTACCAATTACCAAATTGAGGAATTTTTTTTATATATTCTTGAATCTCTACAGTGCTTTAAAATGTTTCATTTTTAAAAAGTTAAACATACTGAAAAGTACATAAAGTAACAGAGATTCATGTACCTAATACCCTGTATTTAACAAAGATTAATCTTGTGCCATATTTGCTTTAATCTTTCCTCTCTTTTAAGTAATAAAAGCACTGTAGATGTAGTTGTAGCCCCATTCCCCTATTCTATCCTACCTTTTCTCCAGCAATAGCCACTCTCCTGTAGTAGGAAAGCATTCTTGCTGTGCATAAATTATATTTCTACTGTGTATGCATAAACCTAGAACGATAGACAACACTGTTTTATGTGTGTTTTAGTTTATGTATATATGATATTCTACTTTCTATATTCAGTTGTAATTGTTTTTCACTTAATGTTATAGCAGCAAGATTTATCCATGCTGATAAGAGAATTCTAGTTTATTTTAAAATACTTTAGAAATCCTATTGAATGGACTTAAAACGGTTTATCCCAATTCCAAAAGAATGGGTATTAGTTGTCTCACATTTTTTACCATTTTCACATTGCAAACAGTAATGTTGTGAACATTCTTGTTCTGGCATCCTCGGATCAGAGGCAGAAGATTCTTTCTCACATGGGGAAATCCTTGGGTCACAGGTTGTGCACATGTTTGAGTGAGAAGGCAGTGCCAAATTGCTCCCCAAAAATGACTGTACTGTAGCAATTTATACTTACATCACCCATGTTAAAAGTTCTTGTTTTTCTCTTTTATGGAAAATAAATGCTCGGTTATTTGGGTAGTTGGATCAGATGGGCTCTGGCAGTGCTAGATGAAAGCCAGTGCCCCTACCCTGACTGGATTACTGTTTCCTTTACACATTTATTCAGGGTTCCTCCCATAAGAAGGAGCTACATTTGACAGGAAAATATCAGGCCAGGCATTAGTCCTTCTGAGTTCTTCCTTTATTTCAGTATATATATAATTTTTATTGCCTGCCTGCCACCCAGAATTCTTTAATTTTTCCCCCTAATTTCACCCCCTTCACTATGAAATTTTAATACCACAGATTTACCGAATATCTGTTTATGTACAGATAAGTGTGGCTTCTGAAAGGCCATGGACTATTATGATATTTTAGTATTTTTCATTGTCCCAAGAACCAATGCTCACCTTCATTAAGAATGTTTCTAAGATCCAAAATACTTGCAGGTTCATAATTTTTCAGAGGCTGGGGGAGGTGGAGCACAATTCAACTTGATTCTCTTACATAATCAGCAGGGCTTGTGGCTCTTTTGATCAAAGAATGTGGTAATAGTGACAATGAGTTCTGAATTATTTCACTAGGGGCACACTCATTTAAAGAAGTACCTTATGGGGAAAATAAAGAGCTGGGTAATTGGGGTAAGTCAGAGATTGCAAACCCAAATGACTAATATGTTGGGAAGGTAACGTAAACGCGTGAAGCCGCCCCTGGGAGCTGTGCCCATCTGGACAGGACCCATGCAAAAAGGGCAGCTGGCATCCAATTGCAGCTAAAAACCACCATGCAGAAAGGAAGGTTCACTTTACCAAACTCCAGTTTTTCAAGAGTCAGAAATCCAGATCATCTATGTAAAATCTCTCAATGTTTGAAGATTAGTTCGGTTTTTAAAAAGTAGTTCACAAACCAGTATCTCTGAGAAGTGTGCAACCTATAGACTACACATTGATTACATGAGTTCTTATAAACCTTCCTCTTTCTCTGAAGTTTGATAGTTATTTTTAAAGTTTGAATTAATGTAAAACCCCAAGAAGAAGAGAAGATTGAAGTCTCAAATATGAACACAAAAAAACTAGGTACAGGAAAGGGGAAGGCAGCCTAATTTAATTTCCCATCACCTGCCTGTGCAAATGGAAGAAACTCTAACTTTCTATTCAAAGATGATTTACTCTCCTTTTACATGAAGTCAAAATGTGGAAGCAATTATCATAAGTTATAGAAATAAGTTCTGAAAGCATAAAGGTTTTTTCTTCTTGCATTAAAATTAAAATTAAAATATTACTTGGGTTACTGAATAATTTTTAGATATTCATATATGACATTGCAGCCCAGAAATTTAAAAGTCTCTCCTTCAAAGACAATTTTATTTATTTCTTTAATTTAATAGATTACCTAAGGTATGTAAGTACATGCCTCTGTAATCTTTCAGTTGTCTATACGTCTTTCTTTCTTGTTAGTTTTATTATTTGTCTCCTACACACACACAAAAAAAATAAAATTCAGGTCACATATGGATATTTTGACCTGGATTGGATATTTGACCAATTATCTGAATTATGACCACATCTATACATCATATTTTGCTGTGTAGATGGTTTCTGTGGAGGTTAGAAAAATATTGATCCATTTTGGAAATTAAAATATAAGGTGTGTATTTTTGGTTCCATAACTACCTGTATACCTTCTGACAAATTAATTTCTCTAGTCCTCAATTTCTTAACCTCACATATAGAGAAAAATGAAGTAAGTAATCTCTAAGATCCCTTTGGCCTTAAAATATTTTGATCAATATAACAATTTTAAAATAATTTAATGCCTTTAAATTCATTGCATCTAATTTACAGCTTTATTGAGGTATAACTCATATACCATAATATTGATCCATTTAAAGTGTACACTTTATTGGTTTTTAGTGAATTCAGAGTTGTACCACTAGTACCATAATCGATTTTTGGAATATTTTCAACACTCCAAAAAGAAACCCCATACGTATTAGCAGTCCTTCTCCATCCCCTACCCCTTACCCAGCCCCCAGCAACCATTCATCTACATTCTGTCTCCGTGGATTTGTCTACTCTGGACACTTCCCACACGTAGAATCATGATAAGTAATCTTTGTGACTAACTTCTTCCACTTAGCATCATGTTTTCAGGAATCATCCATGTTGCAGCACGTGGCAATGCTTCATTCCTTTTTGTAATTGACTAATATTCTATTATGTGGGTATACCATATTTTATTTATACATTTATGTACATATTTACCAGTATTGGACAACTGGGCTGTTTCCACATTTTTGTTAAAACACTCCTGTACAACTTTTTATATGGACATATGTTTTCTTTACTCTTGGGTATATACTTAGGAGAGAAATTGCTGGATCAAATGGAAACTCTGTTTATCAGTTTGAGGAAATGCCAAACTGTTTTCCAAAGTGGCTGCATCATTTTACATTCTCACCAGCAGTGTGTGAGGATTCCAACTTCTCCACATCTTTTCAACAGTTGTTACTGCCCACCTTCTTTTTTTAACTATAGCCACTTATAAGTGGGTATGAAGAGGTATCTCATTGCGGATTTGATTCCCATTTCCCGAATGGCTAATAATGTTCAGCATCTTTTCATGTGTTTATTGGCTACTTGTATATTGTTTTAAAGGGTTATGTAAAACTAGATTCAGGAGATACATATGCAAGTTTTGTTTCATGCATATATTGCATAATGATGAGATTTGAGTGTTAAGTGTACCCATCACTCAAACAGTGAACAATGTACCTAATAATTTTTCAACCCTCACCCTCCACCTCCCATCCTCCCTCCCTTTGGAGTTCTCGGTGTCTATTATTTCCCTCTATATGTCCATGCATACCCATTGTTTAACTCCTGCTTTTAAGTGAGAACATATGATATTTGATTTTCTATTTTTGAGTTATTTCACTTAGGGTAATGTCCTCCATTTCCATCCTTATTGCTGCAAAAGACAGTATTTCATTCTATTTCATGACTGCATAGTATTCCATGGTGTTGTGTGTGTGTACATATGTGAATATATAGAATATTTTCTTTATTAAATGATTCATTGATGGACACTTAGGTTGATTACATATCTTTGCTACCGTGAATAGTGCCAAAATAAATATATGATATAATGACTTATTTTCCTTTGAGCAGATACCCAGTAGTGGGATTTCTGGGTTGAATGGTAGTTCTAGTTTTAATTCTTTGAGAAATCTCCATACTGTTTTCCATAGAGGTTGTACTAATTTTCATTCCCACCAACAGTGTAAAATAGTTTCCTTTTCTCCACATTTTTGTCAGCATCTTTTGATTTTAAACTTTTTAGTAATAGCCATTCTGACTGGTGTGAGACATTATATCATTGTGGTTTGGATTTACATTTCTCTGATAATTAGTGATGTTGAGCATTTTTTCAAATGTTTGTTGGTCACTTGTACGTCTTCTTTTGAAAAATGTCTGTTCACGTCCTTTGGCCACTTTCTAATGCAGTTGTTTTCTTCTTGCTGAGTTGTTTGAGTTCCTTGTAGACTCTGGATATTAGTCCTTTGTCAGATGCATAGCTTGCAAATATTTTCTCCCATTCTGTAGGTTGTCTGTTTATTCTATTGTTTATTTCTTTTGCTGTGCAGAAGCTTTTTAGTTTAATTAAGTCCTATTTGTCTATTTTTGTTTTGTTGCATTGGCTTTTGAGGTCTTAGTCATAAATTCTTTGCCTAGGCCTCTGTCCAGAAGAGTATTTCCAAGGTTTTCTTCTAGGATTTTTATAGTTTCAGGTCTTACACTTAAATCTTTAATCCATCTCGAGTTAATTTTTATATATGGTGAGAGGTAGGGGTCTAGTTTCATTCTTCTACATATGGCTTTCTAGTTTTCCCAGCACCACTTATAGATTAGGGTGTCATTTCCCCATTGTATATTTTTGACAACTGTGTCAAAATTCAGTTGATTGCAGGTATGTGCCTTTATTTCTGGGTTCTGTATTTTCTTCCTTTAATCTATGTGTCTGTTTTTGTACCAGTACCATGCTGTTTTGGCCAGTATAGCCTTGTAGTATAATTTGAAGTCATGTAATGTGATACCTCCAGCTTTGCATGTCTTTTTAAGAGAAATATCTGTATTCCAAATATTAATTCAGATTTTTGTCCATTTTAATTGGGTGATTTGGTTTTTATTATTGAGTTCTACGAGTTTTTTTTATATATTCTGGTTAGAAGTTCCTTGTCACATATAATATTTGCAAATATTTTCTCCTATTTCATGGGGCTTTTTTTCTTTCCTGCTAATACCCTTTGAGGCACATTTTTTTTAATTTTACTGATGTCCAAGCTATCTGTTTTTTTATTGTTGCTTATGGTTTTGATGTCAGATCTGAAACTATTGCTTAATCCAAGGCAGTGAAGATTTACTTCTATTATGGAAGTTTTATAATTTTAGCTCTTACATTTAGGTCTATAATTCATTTTGAGGGTTTTTTTGGTAGGTTTGAGATAGGAATCCGAATTTCCTCTTTTATACATGAATCTCCAGTTATCCTAACATTATTTGTTGAAAAGATTATTCTTTTTCTCACAGAATTGTTTTGGCTCTGTTGTCAAAAGTCTATTGACCATAAGTGAGAGAATTCATTTCTGCACTCTTAATTCTACACCTGTGATGTATATGTCTAGCCTTATGTCAGCACAGTACTATCTTGATTACTATAGCTTTATAGTAGGTTTGAAATTGGAGGTGTGAATCTTCCAACTTCATCCTTTATTTTCAAGATGATTTGGCTGTTTTTGATATCTTGTATTTCCATATGGAAATTCATATGAATTTTGAGATCAACTTATAAATGTGCAAAAAAATCCAACTGGGAGATTGCATTGAGTTTGTAGATCAATCTGGGGAGTAGTGCCATCTTAACAATGCTAAGTCTTCTGGTCCATGAAAATTTGACATCTTTCCATTTATTCAAGTCTTAATTTCTTTCAACAATGTTTTATAAGTTTTAGTGTACAACTCTTGTACTTCATTTTCTAAATTTATTCCTAGATGTTTTATTCTTTTTGTTCTATCATAAGTGGGAGTACTTTCTTAATTACAGTTTGGATTGTTTATTGCATTGTATCTCCTTTAACTTCAAATTGAAAAACTAGTTCGTATTTCCTTCATTCATTCTAACTTTTTTGTTCTTTGCTTTAAAAGATGCATTTTTATTTTAGCCATAATATATTTTCTAGTTTTATTTTTAAATCTTTTTATTAAGTCATGAAAAGACTCATAGGGTTGTATACAGTATATCTGAATTAAACAAATTGAGATGCTTAGCCTCCTCAATTAAATCACTTAGAATAAATTATAAGACTTCCATCATCTTTCACCAGCACTCATTAAACACTTCCTAAATGTACAAAACTAACAATATCTTAGCTGCCCACATTTGCTGACAATGCATGCAACCCCATCAACAAGCAAACTGCATTTAACTCCTATAACCTCAGAAAAACACAGTTATTAAGAGACCAAAACATAAATACCCTCATCATTTCAAGCTTGTTGCTTAATATTTGCATTTCATTCCATTAAACGAATAATTTCCATTGACTGCCAAAACGAACAAACCATTGCACCATAAAGCCAAATTTTAATTTTACTTTAAGGGGACTCCATGCAAACCCTTTTGAAGGCACTACTCTACTATTGCCTTTTAAAATTATGCTAACATTGTTGAAGGTATAAAATATAATTATTTGTCTCAGAAGAGAAATAAAAGAAATTGTGGTTACTTTGTCTTTTCCTTAGAAATATAATATGAATTCAAACTAAAGAAGTCAAATTAGGTGAGTGGCTCTTAAAAACTTTGAGAATCAGGGGAAATTAAAATACGTTTAACTTGCAGAGATTTTTTAGCCTAATTTGAAGGATTCACGATTATTCTAAAGCCAAGCCATGGAAGAAATGGACCTCAAAGTAAAAATTTCCATAAAATAATAGTTGAGTTAGATATGCAACTTTTATAGGTAAATTCCCTGGCATATATGAACAAATAAACATTTCTGTGAGCAAAAAAAACTGAGCTCAGAGAAGGAAGAGGACACTGAAGTCTTGGACCTACTGACTTCTGTGTCCAGAGGGACACAAAAATGGGAAAGAGTTTGACATCAAATATACATCAGGCACCAAAAGCTTTCCATAAATGTTGGGAGACAAAGGCCAGCCAGCTTACTTCATGAAAACATAATCTGGGAAAAGGGTCCCTCAATCTTGAAGAAGGATTGTGAAAACTAATTACTGCCTGGGGTCACAGCTTACATAGGATGTTGATCTGCATAGTGGAAGGAAAGACAGTCTGAAAGATAGGACTTGAACCAAGTCACTTGATAGCTCAGCTTCATCTGAGATGTACCTAGTTTTTTTTGTTGTTTGTTTTTTTGTTTGTTTGTTTTTTGGTTTTTTTTTTGAGACGGAATCTCACTCTGTCGCCCAGGCTGGAGTGCAGTGGCGCCATCTCGACTCACTGCAAGCTCCGCCTCCCGGGTTCACGCCATTCTCCTGCCTCAGCCTCCCAAGTAGCTGGGACTACAGGCGCCCGCCACCACGCCCAGCTAATTTTTTGTATTTTTAGTAGAGACGGGGTTTCACCTTGTTAGCTAGGATGGTCTCGGTCTCCTGACCTCATGATCCACCCGCCTCGGCCTCCCAAAGTGCTGGGATTACAGGCGTGAGACTCCATGCCCGGCCCCCCAGTTTTATATTATAGAATAGATGCCTCAAGTAACTCATAAAACCTAGTTCTAGTTGGGGTGTCTGGTAAGCTTCCCAGAGGCATCCATAAATCCTCTAGGTGAGGAGAAGTGTGCACAGAGATGAGAGGAAGCTCCGATTCAAGACGAAATTGACAGTTTAAAGCACACAAAACTAAGAAGACAAGCAAAATAAAAAATACAGATAATTCAACATCAAACAAACGAAAACAATGAAAAGCTAAAACTGACATTAAAAAGAAATAAAAACCAAAACATAGAATACCAATCATAAAAAGGATGAGAAATGTGATACAAGAACAGGCAAATAAGAAACAAAAACAAGTGTATAGGAAGAAGATCTACTATAAATCTACAGAAAAAAACTACGGTCTGAAATGAAATGCCAATAAGACAAAATCTAGAAAAGACAATCAAAGGGATAATTAATGAATTAAAAACTTATGCCGATGAATCCACCTAGAATAAAGCACAGAGAAAAAAGTTGAAGAGAAAATATATCCATTCAAAGTCTCCAAAATGTATCTAAGGAATTCTGAAAAGAGAAAATAGAATAACATAGAACAAATATCCTAAGAGATAAGGGGTGAGAAATTTTCAAAACAGAAGAACATGTGAAAAATACTATACAGGCTGGGCGCGGTGGCTCGCGCCTGTAATCCCAGCACTTTGGAAGGCCGAGGTGGGCGGATCATGAGGTCAGGAGATAGAGACCATCCTGGCTAACACAGTGAAACCCCGTCTCTACTAAAAATACAAAAAGTTAGCTGGGCGTGGTAGCACGTCCCTGACAGTCCCAGCTACTCAGGAGGCTGCGGTAGGGGAATTGCTTGAACCCGGGAGGCAGAGCTTGCAGTGAGCCGAGATCACACCACTGCACTCCAGCCTGGGTGACAGAGTGAAACTCCATCTAAAAAGAAAAAAGAAAAAGAAAAATGCTATGCATATCAACATGTATACTATTAAAACCATAAAAACCTCAAGTGAAAGACAAAATCCTAACACATACGAGAGATGTTTTTTAAATGACATAAAATGGAATCCTATTAGAGAGCTAGACTGCCAGGATATTTCTAGTTAGCAAAAATTAATGAATGAACACAAGACAATGATGTAATCAAGGTGTTTACGGCAAATAACTGTGAACTTAGAATTTCAAATTGAGCTAAAACATAATCCAAGAATGAGGGGAAAATAAAAACTTTTTAGACTTACTAAAAACACAAGTTTTTACCTTCCCCAGACACTCACTAAAATAATGAAGGATATACTTTAGCAAAAAATGAGAGAGAAGGAGTAGAATATAGGAGATTGCAGTAAGCAAAGACATGGATCAAACATGTTTATAAATCTAATTACCTATTGCCATTAAAAATAGCAATTGAAGGCCAGGCACGGTGGCTCATACCTATAATGCCAGCACTTTGGGAGGCTGAGGCAGATGGATCACCTGAGGTTGTGAGTTCGAGTCCAGCCTAGCCAACATGGTGAAACCCCGTCACTGCTAAAAACACAAAAATTAGCCAGGCATGGTGGCATGCACCTGTAATTCCAGCTACTCGGGAGGCTGAGGCATGAAAATCTCTTAAACCCAGGAGACGGAGGTGCAGCAAGCCGAGATTGGTTACTGCACTCCAGCCTGGGTGACAGCACAAGACTCTGTCTCAAAAAAAAAAAAAAAGAAAAAGAAAAAAAATCACAGTGGGTTTCAATGGATAAGGGAAACACGATAAGGTCTTAGTTTTATTTTTAAAGGGTATAAAGATACTAAATAAATATTATTCTTTGTTATAAATATATAAGTATTTTATATGTATAGACATTAAAATTAATATGCATGTCACAAATTATAAGGTAACCACTAAACAAATAACAAAATTATCAAATCAAATCCAAGCAGAGGGGTAGAAATAAAAAACATAAAAAATTAAATCCTTTTGAAGGTAACTTCATGAATTTTTGTCTCATTGTCTTTCCTACTTTGTTAAAACTTTTAATTGAAAAAATATAATAATATGATAAATTTAAAATCACAATATTTTAAATGGAAAAGAGAAAAGTAAAAGGATTCAACTAAAGTTGGGAACTACATAAATGAGAACAAAACATGAGAGCAACATTCACAGAGAAAATAGCCTAATTTAGTAATAAAATTAAATCAAAGATGGCTACAATAATTTAAATACATTTTATGCAATATATGGTAATTACATCACGATCCTTCAAACTCATTATATGCTCATACAGCCTTTAGAAAAATCATTGCCAAGTTTATTTAAAGAAACATTCCTGACTGTATACATAATATGTGGACTGGAGGCAAAGAAAGCATCATAAGCATCTTTGCTCCTTTAGGACTTGGCTGAGTTCTCAGCAATGGTAGACAGTTAATAATTTTTTGTTGAATAAATGTTTGCCAAAAAAAAATAAGAAAAAGAGTAAAACAAAAAAATTAGTGTTAACATTGGGCTGTAACTACATGATGTTGATTAAGAAGTTTATAAAGGAGATTTTTTTTTTTAAGTGTCAGATCTTTCACAAAATAGAAAGGGCTGGGAGCTAGGCTGAGGACTAAGTCTCCATAAACAATGCCCCTAACCACTTTGCAAAACTAGGCTGAGGAGGAAGCTGCTACTGCTGCTGCCTCCAAAACAGTTTCTCCCATGAACTCCCTCAATAAAATGTCCCCAACTGTTCAATAAAATGGAAGGGTTTGCACAGGGATTGTTTGCACACTTGACTCACTTCAGGACTGAATTCTCTCACATGGTACATCTGGTTGGTGGAGCTCAGATCATATGCCTGCATCCCAGCTGTGAGGCTGAAAATTTGAGTTCTGGTTTCAATGTTGGGGAGGAGATGGTTATATCATGGGGATGTCCCTAAACATAGAAAAGCTGTTCATGAGATCACAAGCAGTCGCGAACACGATGAATGTCTACGACAATACAGTTACAAAAATGGGAATGCATACTCCATAATTCTCCACCTACAGCTATGTACTAAGTATAATTTAATGTCATTAAGTATTCTTCCACAGTACCATATTTGAGGACTGCCCAGTATCTCATTAATTGGATGTCCTATAATCCTATAATGTGTTTTAGCTCCTCCTTATTGGACATGTAGGTGGTTTCCAAATTGTAGTAGCTTAACTTTGGGAAAATCCACGATCATTTGCTTCAGGTAAAGGGGGAGAGATTGCTAATGTCCTCCACCACAACCCTGTCATCCCACGCTATCCAGTTTTAAACCTTCCTTAGCCTTCAAGTAGCAAACCTCAGAACATGCCGCCATATTTCACAGTGCCAGTGAAATCGCAGTTCTCCTTTCCTCCCTGCTCACATAACCAGCAGTGGCTCCAGTGTTTGCACAGACTACCTTGACATCTTTTACACTGTGATCTTCATCCCATCACCATTTGAGGGGTCCATCTGAATAGCTATGTATTACGTTCTTGTCATCTCCTGGAAATTCTTAAACTCTGCAGACTGTACTTCTGATACTCCCTTCACGATAAAACCTGAAGGTCTTCTACTTCTGGTGCAGTATTGGCATATGGATAAAATCAGGAGTTTTAAGGTGGTGATATAAAATCGCTTAAGTTAGCTTCTCTGATCTCTACTTTTCTTATTTATAAAATGGAAATAACAACACTACGTATACCATAGGTAGGATCATAATACTATTTACCTTGTAGGATTGTTATAAGGATTAAATGAGATCATTTATATGAAGTATGATACGGTTTAAATGTTTTGTCCCTTCCAAATCTCATGTTGAAATGTGACCTCCAATGTTGGAGGGGGGACCTAGTGGGAGGTATCTGGGTCAAAAGGGTGGATCACTCATAAATGGCTTGGTACCATCCTTGAAGTAATGTGTGAGTTCTCATTCTATGAGTTAACATGAGATCTGGTTGTTTAAAAGACCTGGCGCCTCCTCCCTCTCTCTCTTGTTCACTCTCTCACCAGGCGATATACCAGCTCCCCCTTTGTCTTCCACCATGATTGTAAGCTCCTGAGGCCTCACCAGAAGCCAAGCAGATGCTGGCACCATGCTTGTACAACCAGCAGAACTGTGACCCAATTAAACTTCTTCTCTTTATAAATTACCCAGCCTCTGGTATTCCTTTATAGCAATGCAAAATGGACTAATACAAGGTACTCAGCACAGCACCAAGTAAGTGTATGAGAAATGTTAGCTATTCAAAGTAACTAGATAAAATTGTCTCTTTTTGTAGGTCACTGGAAGCTTCACATCCAATAGTATTATTTCAGTCTGATATTATCACTTCTAAGTTTCAAAAATGAAATTTTCATCAGCACCAAAACCTCTAGTCTATTGACTAGCATTATGGCCCCAGGCCTTCAGCTTTCTCCATCTTTATTTCCCCTGTGGGAAATGAAGGTCTACCAAAAGACCTACAAAATCTACCAAATTTGGGGTCTAGAAAATCAGCCTCACATGCTCCTTATGAAAACTGTATCTTTATTTCCCTAAAAACAATCAATACTTATTTCTTCCTTTGTGTGTCTACAACTTGTTCCCCTTCTGGGGTACTTCATTCAGTCTTGGAGTATTACAGTGTGGACTCACAAGCAAGTGGTAGGTGTTTGCTTGTCTGTCTTTCCCGCTAGATTGGTTCCCCTCAAGAACAGAAGCCACAGCTCATTTATCTGGTTATCTCTATCCCAGTACTGAATATCTAGAACAAGCTTATCTTGTTTGAAATGAAGTTAAACTCCTGAGCAATGGATTTCTTTGCAAATAACTTATGCTGCTTCATGCCTACTTATAAACAGCTGATGATTTGTATCTTAACAGCTTTGATTTGTATCTTAAATTAAAATTGCCATGTCTGGAAACTGATGCACCCAGAGAAAAACTGAGATTTCATTCCTCTTTTATATTACCTTTGGTTACCTCAGGTTACTTATTTGGAAAAAAATAAATCTCTTTTTCATTATTCCATGAAACATTCCTTCAGAATATTCTATTATTAAAATATATACAAATATACATGTGTATACACAAACACACACAATATATCATTCTTTTTCAAAAGTAATCATGAATATCTTCTTAAAGTAAAAAGTTAAAATTATGTAGAAACCTACATGGAAAATACATGTACATATTTAATATGTAAGCTTTTTAATAAACATAAATGATACCCTATTATACATATTTCTTGACAATTCGATTTTTTCCCCACTTAATAATATGTCACAGAGGTCTTTCCATGTCAAGATACCAATAGCTCTTCTTCAATTCTTTAATGATGACTCGGGCTCCGTGGTGTGAATGGAGTATTATTTGTTTGATTTTTTCCTTCCCTGTTGATAGGCACTTCACTGACAAATAACTTATCACTATTACAGATGCTACTGCATTGTGCATTCTTGTGCATGTCTCTTCACACAAATGGATGAACTGTTTTCTAGGATAAATAGCTAAAGGTGTCCTTTCCTTTCAAATACAACCAAATTTCTATTAATCTAAATCACTGTCTCCTTACTGTTCTAGCCCAATGATTACTTATACTTTCAGCTCAGAAAGGCAGAGAATGATGCCCACAACTTCCCAGAAATGTAACTATCAGCCTTCAGAATCAAATTCACATCTCAAAGTCTCTCCTGCCTATAGAATAATTCATTTGCAAGCCACTCTGATCAATATCATTAACCCACAACTCCCATGACCCCATATTATTCACAGCCTCATCTTAAGGGTAGTTCTCCACAGTTTTGAAAGTCTGTTTAAGGCAGGCAGGAAGACAGAACTCCTCTGGGTCCCTACAAAACAAGGGCTTATACAAAGTCCTGATCAGGCACTGGGAGGGACACTCAACATGAAAGAGATGTAGAACCAAATATCAGAGGCAGCTAGTGTGGACAATCTCAAGCTACAATCAGTTTTTTCTTCATCTATTTTTCTTCATTATCTCTTTTAAAATATTAAACTTTTTGCTCATGCTATTCTTGGCAAGATTGCCTGCCTAGTTCTGCTTGAAGTCAGTGTGGCAGGAGATGCAGAAACAGCCAAGTTGGGTGACCAAATTCACAAGGTGCACCTAGCTAGCGGAAGCTGGCTGACACGTTGGGTCCTCTACTTCCTTCTGCCCATAGTTTGCGCAGATTTAGGAAGCTGCTGTCCAAGGCAGAGAGTGAAGGAGATGACAGAAACTGAAAGACAGGTATGACCTCTAAAAATATGCATATTTGTTTCCATTGATCAGCATCATGATACAGAGTTTGATAGGTTGCCTATCTGCCTGTGGGCTCTGCCATCCCACAAGGGCAGGCTCCAAGTTGAATCTACCTCAGTGGCTACCGCACCTAGCACCCACTACTAGATCTAACAATCTACCTTGTTATAATGCTTTCACTGGCACTCACTAACTATGTATCTACCTGGCCTAAGAAACAAAACTGAAACATTTTGAAGTTATGTGTGAGAATTTCGTATCTTACAAGAAGATAGCATAGAAGGGAGGAGGGGAGAGGCAGTATTCAACAGTCCAAACACTTATTTTTTACAATGATAAAAGATACATAACGGCTTAAGCATAATCCCAATGACATTGGAGAAAATGATACACAAACCTCTTCATCAGGAAAATACTGTTGTTTTTGCAGAAGATTAATACCGTTTGCTAAAAATGCCCTGAAATTATTTTGGTTTGTTATGGTACTAGATTCGATTAGTTTAATTTGGAAATCTGAGCCTGAACAAAATAACATTCTGGTTTTGTCTAACTGAAAGGGCAAAACCAGAAATGCTGAAACACAAATGCATGTGCTCATATGCACACACACACACACACCCCACCCCCGCCTTGCATGTTTGCGCACACACACACAAACACACAGACTCAGAACACATCTTAACCATGCCCAACTGGCTGAGCTCAGATCTTCAGATACAGGGAAGTACATCCAAGAGGAAGCCAAAGGTGAAAAAGTGCCCCCACTGAGGAGTATCTGAGTGAACAGATTTGCAGAAAGGACAGGAGAAAGAGAAAGAGTCAGGAAACTCATTATTGCCCAAGAGATTATATATTTTCAAAACGGTAGAAAGGGCTTAAAAGGAGTATTTAGAAGAGTACAATTTATCAGATTTTCCACAATGACTGCCTCTGTGGAACTTCCCTGGAGCATTCTTCAGCTCTGTGTGATAAACCTGCCGTCCTGCTCATGTATACTCCACTTACCAGATATACAAGCTGCGCTATAGAGTTTCAAGGGATATCACGCGATGTGTGTTTTGACATAAGGGCACGGTTATCCTGAATGTGGCTCATTCAGTGGGGCTTTGGAAGAGGAGAGGGCAGTGCTCAATGATTGAGGGATTCCCCCACCCTGTGCCTAGAATGTGCCTGTTCCCAGCACCAGCAGGCAAAAACAAAACAAAACAAAACAACAACAACAACAAAAACACTTGGTGCACAGCCATTTCAGGCATATGAAAACTCTGAGAGACATAATGAGCCCTCCCATTAATTCTACAACCCTATCTAGGCATTGTGCTAACCTGGAATGCTTGGGTCTAGGAAAAAGAGCAATTCTTTGTCCAATGCTTCAAAAGATTGAGAAGCGGGTGGGGCAAGCCATGAGGGGGATAGAAAGCAGATGAACCAACACTCTTTTTACAGAACAAGATCCCTTTCTTATCAGTCCAACCATCAATCTTTAGTTTTCTGAACACTGTTGCTATATGCTCAAATTGTCCAAGGTATGATGAGCGCATGAAGCAAGTAGAAGTCAGAGCCCAAGTTTTAAAAAGTTTTACTGTTGTCAGGGAAACAAGATTCATGCACATTAAAGTATTAGAGTACATTCTTTTTCTGTTTATGTACTTATTTCCAACCCCATTCCCCCAAAGGATTTGTGATTACTTACAAAAATACACACAAAAACCAAATGATAAAATAAATAAAAAGTAAACGGGGAGGATATAAGTGGGAAAATAATAAAACTAAGGTCAAGATAAATACACGAATATACAGTATGCTGTCCAGACTAGAGGTGGACTATACGTTTTGAAAACCTTAAGCACAGGCAGTAAATCGCACTGGGCGCTCTATGCAGAGCCAACTGGTATGAATATGGCAGAGCAATGAGTTGCCAAACCTAGCTGTCCAGAAGCGTCACTTATTAAAGGCTTCCAAAAACTCCATAATGAACCTGAATTCCTGGGGCAGGCAGGCAGGGAAGGAATGCTGGGAATCTGCATTTTTAATGTCGTCAGCCCAAACTTGGGAACCACAACTGCAGGGATTTGGAAATAGGCGGGGAAAAAGAACTCAAAAAATCAGATTCCAGGAATTATGGTGGTTGTGGATCTGCAGTAGGGCCTCTAAGGTTAGATGGAGTTTAAATAGGTGGAGATGATGATAGAAGACATTCCCAGTAGACGTGTGGGCTAGAGCCAAATCACAGAAGCAGGAAGGAGCCTGAGGCCATGAAGGAGACAGCATCATCCCTAGTCACCCTGGAGCAGTAGTAAGGGGACTTAGGACACTAATTTATTGCTCAACCTGCTCAACTTTGATCAAATCCCAAAAATAATTAAAGAGGCTATATACATAATAAATGAGTTATATACAGAAATAGAGATGGTAAAAATGTATATATTTGTTATCTATTGCTGTGTAACAAGTTACCACAAATTTAGTGGCTTAGAATAATACACATTTATTATCTCACAGTGTCTATGAACCAGGAATCTGAGCAGAGCTTAGCTGGAACCTCTACTCAGTTCTCACAAGGCTAAAATCAATGTGTCAAGTGTCAGACCTCAGGTGTCTGGGGTCTCATCTGAGGCTCTGGGTCCTCTCCCAAGCTCATGTGGTTTGAGGAAGAATTTATTTCCTTGCTTGTGGCTGTAAAGCTCATGATGACTTGCTTCTTCGAGGCCAGCAGCAGAATCTCTGAGGCTTCTAGTTTCTGACCTGTAGATAATCTTTTAAGGAGCTTGCCTGATGAGGTCAGGCCCACCCAAGAAAATCTCCTGTTTTTATTCACTCAAAGTCAACTGATTAGGGACCTTAATTATACCTACAAAAGTCCTTCCACAATTGCCATATAATGCAGTCTAATCACAAAAGTGTTATCTGTCATATTCTCAGGTTCTGTCTTCACTTGGGGAGGGAATCGTACAATGGGGACCTGGATCTTAGTTTCCATCTTAAAATTCCGCTGTGCCACAAAGTACAAAGTAAAGATGAGAGAAAAATGTTGCAAAGGTTAGGTATATGAACCAACAGAACATTGATAATTACACATGTCAATTTGGCTCTGAGCTTCCCAGCAGTTGAACTACAAAGGAGTTATGACCCAGTGATTTCTTAGTACTCTGATCAGTTCCTAGTACTGACTTATACAATATATTTCTCATGTCTATTAGAAATCATGAAATACAGCATCAAAATAAAGTGAAAGATACAAAATAAAGTCAGATGGAATTTGATCCAAAATAACTCTTTGCCAAGTATGGGATATGTTGACCCTACTGATACAATGGGAAATTGGCAATGACAAGAACCAAGTTCATTGGGGTGCTTGGTCAATATCAGGTACCATGGGCTGGTGATTGGGGTCCCTATAAAAGAAATCAGCTTTGAAGAGGTACCAGGAGTTGTTCCAGGGAAAGGGGGGAAACTGAAGTCACACATGAACTGAAGTTACAAGTCAGAGGTATCTAGGTGTGGAGGAGATGAGAGCAGAAGTTGAAGCACTGCATAGCTACCAAAGAGTCTTGCAGAAAGGTTATCCTTTCTGCAACCTTGAAAGTGTTCTTGTTGTCTTGGTGTTACTTGGCCACCTCCCTGTGGAACAACTTTTCCCTGGGACATCTTACGGGCATCAGTTGATCTCTGTCAGAGCTGATCAAACATCTCTGCTTTGCTTTACAATTCTCATAATTGGTTCTAAGCATTCAGTAGCATGAACTGTTCACCCTGTGTTCCATTGGGACTCTATAATGAACCTACTTTTGCATGCAAAATGCTGTTCTTTCTTCCACCGACTAACATATTATCTCTTTTTATGACCTCACTCAATTCCACCACTGTCTCCCTTCCTTGAATGGCTCTCCTCTACTCACAGAGTCAGCACTGTCTGTGTAATTGCTCTGACTTAAGTCTGGTCTTCTATAATCTGACTATCTGGTCCACCACAATGTCCTCTTCATTTTCTTTCATGTTCAAATTTCCCTGGAGCTCTCTATATTGCATATACAAGGCTTATAGATCAAAAAAGCCTTGGGATCCTCCAGCTCACCTGCCTTTGCAATGAAGCCCATTCCAGCATTGTCTGAGGACTTCCAGGGAAAAGAATCTTTTTCATAAGTTCTCACCTTGTTTCTAAATGAACAAAAGTTCTTCCTAATATTAGACTACGGTAACTTCTCTTTAACTTCCATTCTTAGTCATAGTGCTGCTTTCTTGAGTAAATTAAAATACCACACTTCCTTTCATATATTGTTCCTGGGAGTATAAATTGGTACAATCTCCTTGAAAGACTGTTGGGCATTAGATCTGAGATACTCTATTATTGCTATGTGTAGCAATTACACAAGCACTCTCAACATATATGTGTATATTTGTTTACCAAGAGACATGAGAGACATGTGCCAGCATATTCATAATAGAACTATGTGTCATGGTCCAAAATTGGAAAATATCCAAATGCCCATCCATAGTAGGAAGACTATATGGTGGCAGAGTCACACAATGGAATATTATACAACAATGTGCATAAAGTTATAATTAAACACAGCAATACGGATGAATCACACAAACATAATTTGAAGGAAAGAAGCCAGACACAAAATTACACAAACTGTATGATTCCAATTAGATAAAGTACACAAAAGGCCAAATTAATCTAAGCCACTGGAAGTCAGTATGGTGGTTACCTTAGAGAATGTGACTGAAAGGGAATTTGAGGAAGGCTTCTAGGGTGCTGGCAATATTTCTTGTTTTGAGGATTAGTGATATGGGTATATTCAGCTTATAAAAATTTATCAAGCTTTATACTTAGGTGCAATTATCTGTATGTATTTTATACTTCAATAAAAAAGGTTAAACATCTTCCTCTTCCAAATGTCCCAAATAAATCTAATTTATTTAGCCATTTCTAATATGATATGGACTATAGAATATTCATGATTCTAGCCACCTACTTATAAAAACTTTTCATTTGTCAAACCTCTGATCATTCATTTGGAACTTAATCCTACTGATTGGTGTGTAGTATTCTTTAAACGCCCCACGTGGGATTAACTCCTCCCCACTATGTTATGAAACCCATAAAGATAAATGTTTTCCGCTTTGATTTTCCAGTAGCATGTGTATTCAGTGTAGATTGTACACTAAGAAAATACTCATCTTCCCTTCTCTTCCTTAGCAAGTGCAGATGAAAGTGGAGATTGAATTTACATAGGACCTATTTGATAAACCAATTCAAGAATCTTTCTTTTTTATTTCAATCAAACTTTAATGCTAATGTATTCAGTGAAGCCAAATTTTATTTTGCTTATTTTGCTCTCTGCCCTCAGGCTGATTGAGGAGTGACCTTTGCCTTGATTTATGACAGACGTTTGGGTATGGAGAGATGGAGACTATTATTAAGCAGATCCCTCTAAAAGATGTGAGTATTTCTTATTTCCATTCCTCTCATCTTCATTGTCCATAAATTCATCCAATGTCTGAAACCCTTCCTTATAATTTTCTCTTATCAAGAAGGAACATACTCATTTGGACAATGAGACAATGAGAAAGAAGTCTTCTTATTCCTGTAGTTAGTGGTATCATCCTTCCTGATAAGCTCAATAGAGGGTAAAATAAATGAGCAACAGAATACAAACCACATGCCTAGCAATGGAGAGAATTCTACGTTCTAAATAATGAAATGAAAATAATATTTTTGGTGCTGATAATGCTCCTGGCTGATAGCTTGTCTTTCCAAAACAAATATCGTAAGAGAAATCTGCAGACATTCACATCATGAATGCGGTTTTTCTCTCTGCACACACACTCATTTGCACGCTTGGCACCTGGAATGCTTGGTTGGTACACAGTTTGCTGAAATTTCCTTTCCCATCTGGCACAACTTTTCCTAGATAACATTCATGAGCATCAGTCACCTCCACAAATAGCAAAGAGAGAGGCCAGCTTCTTGGCCACATTCATATTCCTGCCACCAGGACACCTTTATAACCATACCTCAGACTACACAAGCACAGCCCTCGCCTGCCCAGGTTTTCTATGTATAAAAAGACATATGACGAAAGAGATAGAGAGAGAATGAAATTATGAGTCTGTAGATTCTTACCAAGCCTGTTGAGGAACTATCTCTACAAAATTGAAGACATGTCAGTCCCTTATAAGATCATACAAAACATAGAAGGAAAATCTAAGAAAGCTACTCAGGCAGAAACTATTTAATCAAAGGAGAAAGACAATTATAACATCTGTTAATCTTCTGTAGAGGTTATAATTAGATGCTTTGGAGAAACACCCTTTCAAGGGTGATCCTTTAACATCTGTTGTGAGGACACACAGCATTGTGCAGTGACGAATCACCTCGGCACTTTGGGAAAACAGGGGACTTCTGGGATCACAGACACTGCCAGGGTCCCCAGGCTGCCCTTGCATGCAGCCCAGCCCTGAGCCCACTGACCTGAGGTGGGGGCTTTCCTCCTTGGTGCTTTGATAATTGCCTGTGTTGTGAATCAGGCTGCAATCATTGTGTGACTACGAATAACAGGATCACAGCACTGGAAACGGCCTTGAGACCATCTCATCTTCTCCCCCTTCACTTTGCAGATGGAAACACTTGATCCTGTGTCCTTTAGCTGGCTCATGGCAGGATTTTACAAATAGAATTGTTCAATCTCTCTGTTCAGATTACTCTCCACTCCACCATGCTGCTTGCTCCTTTTGGTCTCCCTTTTGTTTGGCCTGTAATGTGGATGTGTTCTTTGTTTAATGAGATGAGCATTATAATAAAGTCCTAGGGCATTTGAAGATTATGGAGAGGTGGTCTTTTTCTCTGGTCTCTGGTTCATTAAGAGACACTGACCATGGTCCCTTCTTTGCTCTGGAGAGGAGGAGGAGCAGTAGAGATAAATGAAGATGAGGAGGGAGAATAAGAGCAAAAGGGAGGAGAAAATAGGAGAGGTGAGATGCAAATGGTGTAGAGGGAAGAACGAAGACAGAAGATTGAGAAATAAGGTGGAATAGACACAGAGATGTGAAAGAGGAAGGGGGCAGCCGGGGAAGATGGTCCAGGACTACAGAAAAAGGGTATTGAATGAAGACCCTATAGAAGGAGTCACATCCTCCCTACACCCTTCTGACTCTGTTACCTGCTTCTACTCTACTTCAAATTAGCAGTTCTACACACACAGAAGACCACAAGATTTGACAATTTTGCCAAACGAAATACAGAGATGATAAAGCCAAGGGCATCACATAAACAGATGCAATGTGCTGAGCAAAAAAAAAAAAAAAAGCCCATATGGCAGGAACATAATAAAAGCACTCATGACCCAGAAGGGGACTGGGGGTGGACATTGTTCTCTGTAGTTGTTTTGGAGTGGCAAATACTCATCTGTGCCAAAATACTGAGTAAAGGGAACTGTTGACATTTGACATTAGGCTTAAACAACTTCCTAAACCTGGGACACACAGTGCTGTCCTCACCTCTCTCATTGCCCTAAGACAGTCACTGAAGTACAAGGGCCTACGTCGTCCTCAATGATAAGAGCCAACAATGAGAACAGTATTATTAATATGTATTAATAGTATTATTAATAACGTATTAATACTACTTACACATACTGTGAGTCTATTTTGGTACAGGCACTTAAGGTAGCTTATCTCATTTATTCTTCACGATGACCCCGTAAGAAGGTAATATAATCTAAATATGTGGCTCAAATAATTACTGTGTAATCTGGAACATATTAACCTCTTGGTACCTTGGTTTTTGCATCTAAAAAATGGGATTAATAATAACGTCTATCTCAGTGGTCTGTTTTAAGGATTACATGAGACAATATGAATAGAAAGCACAATGGGGTCAGACACATCATACACATTTAATAAATACTGGGCAAAATTGCTGTTGATTTTTTAAGAATCTCACAGCCTAGAGTGCAGTGGTGCAATCAGGGCTTACTGCAACCTGGAACTCTTGGGTTCAAGTTATCCTCCAGTCTCAGCTTCCTGAGTAGCTGAGACTACAGGTGCACATCACCATGCCCAGCTAAGTTTTTAAAATTGTTTTTTTAGAGATGGGGTCTTGTTATGTTGGCCAGGCTGGTCTTGAACTCCCGGCCTCAAGTGATCCTCCCACATCAGCCTGAGTCACTGAGATTATAAGCGTGAGCCCATCACCCAGCTACTGTTGAAATTACTACATTTTATGGACGGAGAAATCATGCCTGACAAGGTTAAATAACTTGCCCAAAGTCAGTAGAGTTCAGAACAGAGATCAGAACCCAGTGATATCCAAGGATAAGTGCCACATGGGTAAGAGCTGTAGTTATAAGCCTTCCATTATACTGTCTGCATTAATTGACTCCAAAGATCAAATCATGGTCTAATGTACCATGATGTCTCAGGAAAAGAATGTTTCACAGTATACAGGGCTCTAGAAAATCTCTAGCCCAACGTAGGAAACAAAAAGGCACATTACTAAGCTCAAGACATCTATCTGTTCCCACTCCTCTTGTCTTCAACAATAAGAGGATAAAAGAAATCCTTGCCCATTTTCTTATTCATTTGCTCTCATACCTATAGAACCCCCATTGGACAAATGCCATGAATACTGATTCTTGTACTACGGGGAATAAAGAGGTACTCATACACTTATTGAAAGTTAGGTATAAAACCCAATGCCAAGCTTTGTGCCCCGAGTCCACAGGCATTTTGACTGCCACGAGATTTGAATGCCATCAGATGAGGTATAAACATGAATGTTTTCGTAAGTATAAAAATGGAGAAGAGAAAGTACTAATTTAAAAATCAGAAAACTTGTGTATATTCATCTATTCACCAAATATTTGATGGACGCCTACTGTGGGCCAGCCACTGTTCTAGGTCCTAAGGTTACAATTTCAAACGAAACAGACACAGACTCTGCTTTTGTGGAACATAACAGCCTAGATGAGGAGATGTTCTTAATCAAATAGTTGATGATATATTTAATTATATGGGTGATAAGTGCTATGAAAAACAGAGAGATGGAGCTACCAGAGTACATCATAAGTAAAGAAAGCCTTCCTCAGAAAGTGTTCTTTAGGCTGAGAAGAAGTTGTACCCAGGAGGATAGAGTGGGGAGAAGAGAACCTTCCCCAGAAGGAGAGATTTGGGTGAATAAGAGGAGCTGGAAACAAGCCAGCAGGTAGAAGAGAACAGCTCTATACTACCCTGCTCCTCCCCACCACTGTTTCCTTGACTGGAAAGTGGGTGTGATGGAGAACATGACACGCTCTCAGCTCTCGGAGTCTAGCTTCTCTTTGCTGTGTCCAAAGTGAGGGCTTACTACAGAGTGAGAAGATTCTTGTCCAGCTGCATAGAATAGAAAACCCACTTTTGTTGAGAGTAAGGCTCACTGAAATGTAGGTAGCAAGTATAACTTGTGCCTAGGTCAAGAGAGCCATCATCTCTCTCTGCCATGTTCAACAGTCAATACTGGGTTCCCCAAAGGCTCAGATCCCAGGGCCCCAACTCCAAAATAAATGTCCTAGAGAGATTTTATGACTAAGCCTCCACAGCCCTGGTTTGGTTGATGGCTTATTAATGATCTATTCGAATTCTCCAATTTCCTCTTAAGAAAACAATGAAAATGAAAAGTTAAGATATCGGCCGGGCGCGCTGGCTCACGCCTGTAATCCCAGCACTTTGGGAGGCCGAGGCGGGCGGATCACGAGGTCAGGAGATCGAGACCATCCTGGCTAACACGGTGAAACCCCGTCTCTACTAAAAATACAAAAAATTAGCCGGGCGTGGTAGTGGGCGCCTGTAGTCCCAGCTACCCGGGAGGCTGAGGCAGGAGAATGGCGTGAACCCGGGAGGTGGAGCTTACAGTGAGCCGAGATCGCGCCACTGCACTCCAGCCTGGGCGACAAAGCAAGACTCCGTCTCAAAAAAAAAAAAAAAAAAAAAAAAAAAAAAGAAAAGTTAAGATATCTAATTTTTCCTTATAGAAATAAATAAGGTGCACTTTAAAACATCATTTTCACAGTTTTACTGCTATTAATCAGGAATCCTAAAAACAAGAGCTTCTTTAACAGGGTGGCTGTAACTGTTGGCAATTGGCCTGTATGTGAAATTTTACTTAGTTTAACAAGGCCCTCTACTGGCAATCTCCATGAACACCGTCTCTAAAGGCAAAGTTTCACATTATTTTAAGTAAACTGTTTTAACTACTCTCAATAACAAAGTATCTCACATTCCTGATTCTATAATTCAAGGCTCAAAGAATAAGTGGGGAGAAAATCAGGAAGGAAAGAAATAAATGTCATTTTGAGCATTCATTTAGTGGTTCATAAAATAACATTACATGAAGTATCATTTGCTTTCCTCTGATGAAGCTATACTACATGTCAAAGGTACTCAGAAAGGAAGGATATTTCTTACATTGAAATGTATTGAGTATTCATGAGACTATAAAACCAAATTATGATTGCTATTTACCAACTACAATAAACCAGATCGTTTCTATTTACCCAAATATGAGTAATTGGCTATAATGAGAATAAAAGAAACATTGCAGGCAGGCATTTAAAATTGTTTCTGATATGGCACAACTAATAATTAACTTATCCTCCTTGGCAACTGACAAAAAAGGAACATGGTGACTTGAGAATATAACTACTCACAGAAGATGAATGTTTTAAAAGGAGATTATATTTGACATATATGTCAAAGGGCTGTTGGAGCAACTGGGAAACTTCAGCTATAGGGTCTTAGAAAACTAAGTAAATATTAAAAATGAGGCAATAACTTTAGGAAAAAATGTTAAAATAAAGATGTGATCATAGTGATTTGACTCAACGTAAACAATATTTGTAATCAAAACAAAAATAAGCACTGTGCATTTAATTAAAACTGCAATATAATTATATTGAAGAATAGGGATGCTCTGGGAGGTACAAAAAGATATATTATAATCTACCATAATAATAAAGAAGTAGTACTTTGACATACACACAGAAACATATGATTTAGGAATATTACATAAAAACAGCTGAAGAAAAAAAAACTCAGAAATGGGGTAGAGAGGGTGGCCCAACAGACTGTAAGATTTTATATAAATATACACACACATATATATATACACATATAGAGAAACATATACTCAATGTTTATATATATGAGCATGTTAGAGCTATTGTTTAGTACTAATATTCATATATATACATAGATATATAAACAATTTACTATTGTTGGATTTTCTAATTTATGAGCATGTATTACTTTGACTTTTTAAGTTGCTACAAAACCAGTTAGCACTGACAATGGAAACCATTTGAGAAATGCCTTTTGGGCTGGCCTGGATCGGTTCTATGTTTCTAGATTCAATTTGCCAAATGAAGCAAGTTGCCTTTATGGAGCGGTTTGTCAGACATGCGTCTCGACAGTAACACTTGTTCCCACATTTCAGAACTAACAGCTCTTCTTTCAACACCGTAATATTTATCTGCCATGTTATTATTCCCAGTTTATGCTCCAAAATGGGCTTGGGACTCTCCTCTTTCCTCTTGAACTCAGTCCATTGGGCTTCTACAATGCATCCAAATTCTCCTCAAAGGAATCACTAATCCAGTAAAGTTGATTTCTAAAAGGAGAGATCTGGTTTCTTGCCCTGAAAATACCAAGATTAATTTATGTAACTACGGGGAAGTACCCTGTGTAATTGAGGCTTCCAAACTGACACGATACACTTCATTAGGCAAGTATGTATTGGGGCATTGTAAATGTGTGGGTAATGTTCTATGTATCTGAGAGATTTATTATTTCATCTATAAAGGAACGACAATTGGGAATCCAAAATTCCAAAGGCATTAAACCTTGTAGAGTTAGAGAACTGGAGAAAAAGAAGGCTATAAGGTACTTTGTGCTTAACTGGGTCCATGACTTGCCAGAGTGCTCAGACTAAACCCTTCCGGCTATTTAAATCCACTTTCACAAAATGCTACCATTTCCTTAGGTTACCATTTTTAGGGACCAACCAAATGGCCAACCATTATTTCCAATTTTTTCTTTGTATCTAATCCCTGGATTACACTCTTGACCAAACTTTACTAGGCCTACCAAAACCCACACCAAGAATGTAAATAATCTTGATGTTTAACCATAAACTTGGGCTACTCTACAAAAAGATTCAGGTCTGGCCGGGCGCAGTGGCTCACGCCTGTAACCCCAGCACTTTGGGTGACAGAAGCGGGCAGATCACGAGGTCAGGCTATTGAGACCATCCTGGCCAACATGGTGAAACCCTGTCTCTACTAAAAATACAAAAATTAGCTGGGTGTGGTGGCGCATGCCTGTAATCCCAGCTACTTGGGAGGCTGAGGCAGGAGAATAGCTTGAACCAGGGAGTCAGAGGTTGCAGTGAGCCGAGATCATGCCACTGCACTCCAGCCTGGTGACAGAGAAAGACTCCATATAAAAAAAAAAAAAAAGATTCAGATCTGAGATTAAAGGAAAAATAAAAATAGTAAAGGACTGCGCATAGGCGTTAGACACTTTGGAAAGACTAGAAAATGTGAATTGCCAGTTTGAATGGGTGGAAGTATTAATCTGCTATACTACTCTGCCAGTGCAGTCAATCGGGGCAGATGTGAATGACCAAAATGTCATTGTGGGTGAATGTGAGGCTCATGAAGCCTCCATATCCAGAAAGCGGTAAAATGAAAGGTTAAGAGTATGCACTGTGGGGTTGGGTGCAGTGGCTCATACCTGTAATCCCAGCACTTTGGGAGGCTGAGGCAGGTGGATCATTTGAGGTCAGGAGTTTGAGACCAGCCCGGCTAACATGGTGAAACCCTATCTCTACTAAAAATACAAAAATTATCTGGGTGTGGTGGCAGGCACCTGTAATCACAGCTAACCAGGAGGCTGAGGCAGGAGAATCACTTGAACCTGAGAGGCGGAGGTTGCAGTGAGTGGAGATCGTGCCATTGCACTCCAGCCTAGGCAACAAGAGTGAAACTCCATTTCAAAAAAAAAAAAAAAAGTATGTGCTGTGGGTTCAAATCCTGCCTCTGCCTCTTATCCACCCATGTGACTTGTGCACATTACTTAACCTTTCTGAGCATCAGTATTTTTGCTTGGACAATGAATACAATGATCATAATAAGATAGCATGAGCATAGAGCTTGGAAGTGTGCCTGGTATACAGTAACCACTCAATAGTAATTGCTGTTGGAAGAAAACATTTTAAATCTGTTTTTATTGTGCCCATCAACCATGTATCCATACAATTTTTTCATTTATTGAGAACTCATTGTGTGCCAGGTGCTGAGATTACAAATTACACTTAAGATTACAAATTTGGCAACTCAAATTTGTCAACGACTCTATCTCAAATTCACTAGAATCTAGTGGCAGCAGTGGAAGGTAAAGAAATACTTTTAAAATGGGGCTATGCAGTGTAAGCATCCCAACAGAGTTTAGAGAGAATACCATGGGGTGTGACAGTTTCTTCATCTGAGAGAAGTAAGAGGGGAGACGGAGCAGGGAACGTTGTCAGATGAAGCCAAGGAAGGAGGAAGGATTTCAGAATGCAGGACCGCAGTCTTCTCTCTTAAGTAGGGAGGGACACACCACCTGAGGGAGGAGCACAGGCAAAGCTGGGACTCAAGAGTGAAGCAAGGCTCACAGGTGCCACCGTGGGAAAGGGGTAGGCACAGGGCAGGAGTCAAGTGGAAATGAAGGCATTCAGTGAGCAGTATTCATCCGTCTACTCAACAAGTAATTCCCTAAGGGCAGTGTCATGCATGGTGCTAAGTTTGGGGAGTCAGTTGGCAGGTGTGCCCTCGTGAGACACAGAGGATGAAGAGGGGAACAGAAGCACAGTGAACCAATGCGGACGGAGTTCCATGGTGCACAGGGACACCTACCTGTGGTGACTGGGATGTGAAAATCTGCTCACAGGACAGGAGGTGCATGCAAGGTATGGAGGATAAACTGAGTGCGTGGAGAGGTGCTACAGGAGTACAAAGGTGCAGATGTGCTGAAGAACATACAAGCCCAGCATATTTCAGTAATAGAGAGCAGCTTCTGGTAGCTAGGCCAGTAATTCCCATTGAAATCATCTGAGGAACTTTTTAACCATGGCTGGATCTGAATCCCACCTTAGAAGTCATGATTCAGTAAGTCTGGGGTGGGACGTGGGCATCTGCAAGATAAATAATAACTGTAGCTAATACTCATTAGCACTTAATGTATGCCTAGCATTGTGCCTATTGCCTTAGCTACATTAAGATATCTAATCCTTCTCCATCTTCCCACGAAGGAGGCACTCTCATTATCCACATTTTAAAGAGGAGAAATTGAAATAGAAAAGTTAAGTGAATTAACCAGGATCATAAAGCCGGCAAGTGGCAGAAGCAGGACTTGAGCCTGGGCAGCCCAGTTCCAGAGTCCAAGTCTTCAGTCACTGTGCTGTGCTGCATAGTGAAGACCCTGATTAGCCATCAGGCCCAGAATCCCCAAGACAGCTCTAAGTCCACACTGTGGAGTAGAGTGAAATGAGCCAGGGAAGACAGCCAGGCATCACATCAAGAATATCCCCGTCTTCGTGGTCAGAAGTCTGGCATCAAGGGCCTTCAACCACAGTGAAGAAGAATTTAAAGCCAATCAGCACAGTAATGTGGTAATTTTGCCAACCAAGTCCTGAGGCTTGGATGTTTGCGGCAGGAAAATGGATATTTAATTCATTCATTTATTTAGCATAATACATTGAATAACTACTCTGTGCTTAGTGCTGTAGCTATAAGAAGTATTATATAGCAAGCAGCCCTTGCTTTCGATGGAAAGAGGTATTTAACAACATGGTAAAGAGCTCCAGATCCCAGGGCAAAAAATGGCACAAGATACCATGACAGTCGAAACAAGTGAATCACCACTTGGACCAGGAGAGTCCAGGAAGGCCCCCCGACCCTAGGTAGGAATGTCAGGGACAAGGAAGGCTCCAGAGAGAAGGGTAATGGACGGGTGTATGGGATCTAGCTGAATACTGGAAACTGAGGTCCAGGCTTCAGTGAGAGAATGAAGTGGGAAGGAGGAATCAATGAAAAAGTGAAGAGAAGGTTCCACTGGAAAGAGGGGCCCAAAAGAGGAAAAGCAAAGCAAGCTGTGGCCATAAGAAGAAGTCTGAGACTTGGAAGTAAAGCACAAACACTGAGTATCAGAGTTGGGAATCACCTCAGGTATCCCAACCTGTACCCAGTGCAAAATGCCTTCTGAACTATTTCAACTGCTGAGGCTGCTCCATTTGCTTTTAGGCCATTATCTGTAAAATAATCACAGAGTTCTCTTTGGTTTGCTAGTGAAAACAATGAGGAACAGACACCTTAAGAAATGTAACGAGAGCCAAAGACAAAACGGGAATGTTCTCTCTTTGCCAGACCACCTTCATCTGTACACCTGCACATAGCCCTGTTCCTACAAGAAGGCATGGGAACCGCGTGTGGGCCCCATTTCTTTTTCAATATTTAAGAACTTGAGAAGTGGGACACATGCTGGAATGAACACAGGAAGCTCAGTTTCTAGTTGAAGCTTTGCCACCATCTTACTGGGTGCTCTTGGACAATCACTTCTCTTCCTTGTGCCCCAAGTTTTCTTCTGTGAAAGGATAAACTTTGATGAATAGTTTGAAATCTGTTTTAGCAGCAAGTCCCTTATTTTAAGCAAAGAATTGCAAAGAGCACTGAGCTCTAATACACAAAACATATCTAAGCTTAATGTGTTTTGATGGAAAAAAATGGAGCTGACAAAGAGGCAGGATGTTACCCACCTTAGGACTCCCTGGAAAACAGTCAAATATTTTGAGGTCTTTTAACACTGGCTTCTCACAATTCTGAGACTAGAGACAAGGAAAAGGTAGTGAAGGTTGTCACCATGTTTCTGGGCTGGTGACAGAGCAGCTGAATTCAGGAGCAAGCCAGGCTCCTGAGTGAGTCATGGGGTTCACGTGCGGAGCTAACAGCCACTTCTTGCCAATCCGTGCAGCCGGCTGGGCTGTCAGGTCTAGAGAGCAGGAATCAGCTGGGATTTGCTACTGGTTGCAAGAGGCTGAACTGCAGGCACTGAGGAGCAGAGCTGGTAGCTTGAAGGACAGAAAGACAATTTTTCACTGGGCTCTTAAGCAGAACTCCCGGGTGGCAACAGAGAATAGCTCACGGGCCAGCCGGTGCAGGTGGGATAAGAGGTTCCTGTCCAGGCTGGCGGCATACATGAAGCTCACTCTTCCTATTTAAATCCCAGAGAATATCTGGAGAGTTTTAAAGAGCCCTGAGGCAGGCAAAAGAGAGCATGTGGATTTTGTATACCGATCTAGCTCAGTGTCAAAGTTTGCCTTTTTCAGTAGTACATTAACTTGGGTTCCAACTCAGAAGACAAGTCAGAACACTGAACATTTCTCCAGATACTCAATGTGAAAAGAATCCAAATAGAAACAGTTTCAATTTCAAAATATTTTTTGATACATACACATTCCTGAGGATGAATGAGCCTGTGTGTGTGTGTGTGTGTGTGTGTGTGTGTGTGTGTGTTTGGGGAGAGGGTATAGGTAGGAGGGGACGAGAGACCATAAACATCAACATCCACACACTAGAAATCCATAAACCACAGAAAGAATCAGAGACAAAAAGTGGGTTCTCCCTGCAGTGTACCAGTTCATGAAAAAGTAGACTTCATAGTTGTCTGCTAAACTTTCTAGATCAACCTAATAGTTTTTTGGTTGGTTGTATCTCTTTAAAAAACAAAAACAAAACAAATGAAAAACCAAACCTGACCTCCCTGCAGAGGCAAATGAGGATTAGCCATTCAGTATCTCCTTATCATCTGCATCCTGGTATTTGTTCTCAGAGACAAGGGGTCCTCTACCCCTAATTCCAGTCCACTTTAGGGCCCTATAGTTACTTAGAACAAACGCATACTTGCTGTGACAGCCGAAAGAGCCTGGAGAAATATGTAAACATCATCATCTCACTTTAGAAGGAAAACAAGCTGTATAAATAAGAAAAACTGTTACAAGAGTTTAAAAAAAAAAAATCCCAACAGTCTTACTTGTAGTTAGCTCTTCAGTCAACACATATCACAGTCCTGGAGACAGACACAGGAACTACAACTCTCTCCAGCTAAAAATTTCCTCCCGCGGTTGGTTATCCTCTGTTTATTTTTGAAGCATTCAAAGGCCACGCTAACAGAACAGACTCGGTTTTCCTGAACATCCACAGCGGCTGGGAAGTCCTGCCGTGAATGCGGAGCAAGTTTGCGGAGACTTGCTCCCTGGGCTGCGGCTCCGTAGTTGCTTCGAGCTTGTAAATACAAGCTCCGTGGACAAAGTCCCAAATGACATCACTGGCAGCTGCTTATTGTTGAGTCTTTATTAACTGACTGTCAAAAAGAAAGGAGGGGGTGGGGAGGAAGAGTATCTCTTCTGCAGCAAAATCGGCATCTTGGAGTGGATTCCAGTTATACATGTGTAAATAATCCCATTGATTCACATTTTTGAGAGGATGGCTTCTTTCAGGTCTGAAAAAGACAGAGAATCGCCTCCACCAACTTACACTGGAATAGCTGGAGACCTGGAGGAAAAGTTTGAAGTGCCAGCACAGCCCTACCAAATTGTTTACCCACCTGTTTCGAGTCAACTTCAGAGCCTGATGATTCATGAATATATGAATACTGGTTGTGTCTTACACTGCTTAATTACTTTTACTGTGATATATACACCTGGCTGACATTTTTCCTAGATAGACTGTCTGGGGTGCAACTCCTTTTAGATATATTCTAGTGTCTCAGCTTGGAGTAGAAGGAAGGGATCCTTGAAATCACAGCAACATTTTGTGTGCATTTGCAAATATGCAATTTTTCTTTTCCTGAGAAGAGTGCTGGAGGCTTTCTTCTGATTCTTAAAATTTTAACCACCCACCTGCACCACCCCCGACACTCCAAAAAACAAATAAATAAGAATCTGTGCCAAGTCTTTCTAATAATCTCACAGAACACTGTAAATCCCACTCACAACTATCAAAATAAAAGTGGGCCCTTTCTCCCCTATTTTCCACTCTCTCATGGAATCTCTCTTCTGTCCATTGGTTCTTATAGTTTTTACAGTTATCTCCCCTCCAACCCCTAGGCCCCACCTAGAGAAATTCCACAGATCCAACACCTAGTCTCTGCCACGAAGCGCGAACACTCTAGCCCACTGTTTTCCTTCCTTCCTCTGGACTGCTATAACGATGCTTACTATTTATATTTACTTGCTGCTTTTTATATACTGACTAGTATTTTTAGTTTGTTTTTTAGCCATCTGTGTTCTGTCTCCCCAACTCAGTTTGAAAGGTCTTTGAGGGCTGCCTTGTAAGTGTTATTTGTTTATACCTAAATCACTTGCCATAGTGAATCCTAAACAGAAATGTGGGAGGTGGGGGGTGAGCAATTGAGGGTGGAGGCAGGAACAAGGTTAGCTGATTCTGTGGCATGGAGTGTATGTTTAGATTAAGCTCTCTCCCTGGCCTTGGAAAACAATGACCTCACATCTCACTACCCCCAGCAGATGCTCACTGCATGTCTGAAAATTATTTCCTCAAAGAGTAGCAATTGGTTATTGATTTAGTAAGGTCCCAAGACCCCAATATATGCTACTTTCATGTGGGAAATAGTTAAAGACAACACAAATTGTGTATGTCACTGATGGGTCTTCAATAAGCCCCATGTTAAGGGAAAGTAAATTAGAAGTACCTAAAGATTTTACAAGAACAGACCCTTAGACCCAGCAATTCCACTTTTCCATAGTGATCCCACAAATACACTCACAAAAGAGCACAAAGATATAAGCACAAGTTCTTTGCAGCATTATTTGTAAGCCAATAAAAGGGAGACTAATATTCATCAATATAAGAAAACAAAAATGGAGGTAACTGTGAATATACTGATGTGGACAGAAGTAGGTTGTTGCTTACTGAGTGGATAAAGCAAGGTGCAGCATAGAATGTGGCATATTGAACAGGAAAAAGAACTTTGCATATGATGAGAGGAATTATATAAATGATTAACAGTGGTTACCCTCGGGAAGAAAGGTGGAAAGAACTTTCACATTTGTATGCTTTGTGTGTGGTTTGACTTTTTTTCAATGATCATGTTTCATTTTTGTTATTAGAAATAATAATAAAAAGACTTGGTGGTACATTTTCAAAATAAGCCTTGAAAAGAAAAATTGCTATTTCTTCACTAAATGTCTGACCTATAGTAGGTGCTCAAGAAAGAGGTATTGATTGAATGAATGTTGATGGAGTTTCTCCCAGGATGCAACGGTATGTGGGAGTGGAATAGGGTTGAGAAGAGGAAGACACAAGCACTAGTTTTCATTTCTGATCCAAGGACCCACCCCTTTCCCCTTACATTTGAGGACTGATTTAAAGACCTCTTAGACTCTGTCCACCTACAGAAATGATTAAAGTTCAGTGCTCAGAACATAAAGTGCTGACCTTTTCCTTGTGCAATCCTGTTTGACAAATGAAGTTTTAAGGTAAGACAAGTGTGAGCCGCTTCGGTTCAGTTTCCTGGGTGCTAGCAAGCACCGGAGCGACAAGTCAGAAAGCTTGTAGGGGCACAGGTGTGACCAGCTCCTTGTCATGGCTAGTCTAACATTAAGGAAATCTCCAGGGGGAGCTTAGAAAGCTCTAACCCACAATGAGTCTGCAGAGCTTTATTAAGAAGGGACTTTGGCTTTTTTCAGTGGCCGGGAGTGATGGCACAAAACCCAGCCCTGCCTACCTGCTATACTGCCTACCAGGCCTTTATAGTAGAAACTCGAAGGCATAAGCCATACATTAGAGCCTATGTTTTTCTTTAGGGGGAAAAAAAAGTCCAAGAAAAAGAATGACTGAAAATTTCCACCAAGGTAGGATAGATTTTTCAAAGCACTATTTCTATTCCTCTAGAGAAAGCATATCCAATTCTTGTCTTACTTCATAGTGAGAAGATATCTTATGTCTGTAATCGTTTCAAGAAAAGGAAAGCATAGCCCATGTTTCCTGCACATTTTTATTTTTTTTATGGCCCACATATTATAGGAACCTGAGGCCAGATTCTGTTTAATGCACTTTTGGAGCCCCTTGGGTGTGATCCAGGTCATACCTTCCCAAGGGAGAGTTAAATACAAGTATTTAGCTAGACTTACGACTTAGCATAAAAACAAAAGAGGGGAAAGGTGGGGGTAGGTGAGGGAAAGGCCATCCTCACCACCTCTACCTACTAGGTGATTATGAATGCTGCTGCCAAAACTCCCCCCACCTGCTGAGTAGTGTCTCCCCGCTTCCTGCCCGCCTGCTAGTCCTGCGCTCAGGTAATGTCCTCTCTCCCTGAGGCCTGGGAGAAGGACAGCTGGGTGACACTGTGACAGGCACATATATGGCTATTTACCTGATCATTTTTAAAAATGTCTTATGCTGGTTATTTTATTATATTAATAAGTGTTTTCTGTCTTAAATTGGAAAATTCCTGAAGTCAGAGATGGTAATCAGATCTGCATGGAGTAAAAAACAGCCAAAAGGTCTCTTAGAGCTGCTTACTGGTGATGACATGTATTACAAGGGACCTACAAGGACCATGATCACAGGCACAGTTTCCACCTCCAGCGTCTGAGTCTGCCACTCCCCCTTCCTCATAAACAACTGCCCCTTCTTCAGCATTTCTATGTGCCATTGGCTTTCAGTGCATCATCTAATTTACACTTAAAATAACCCAGTGAGGAGGCGGAGGTTGCCATGAGCCAAGATCGCACCATTGCATTCCAGCCTGGGCAACAAGAGTGAAACTCCATCTCAAAAAAAAAAAACCCCAGAACCAAAAACAAAACCCAGTGAGTTACACACTATTATCTTCACTCACCTTTCACAACCAAGGAAACTGAGGCCCAGGGAGATATGTTCCTGAACTAATTTGAATGTGATTACACAAAGAGTCAGTGGCAGATCCAGAATTTCAACTCAGGTCTGCCTGACCCTCCAGTGTCCTAAGGAGCCCTGGATCCCTCTGAGGATGATAAACATTGAAGAGGAAGTTAGTAAACTAATATGAACAGTGGTAATTTGGAATAAGAAGCATGTGACCACCATTAATACTCCTGGGTCTGATTCCTATATGCAAATATATGCCAGTGGGCATTCAGCAGAGCTTCAGATGTCAACCTCAAACCCATGTGACTTCTGCTCCTTTATGTAACCCAGCCCCCTGCTTAGCTCTTCCAAGAGAAGATAAGTCATAGGCGTGAAAGACAAGTGCAAAGACCATGGGAATCAGACTCACAGGGCTGAGTCCTAGGGCATTACTGTGGAGTAAATTCTCCATGCCCTTGGAAGTGGGCAAGATTCAATTGCAGGATGGAGAAAATATCGGCGGTGGGGGAATTCAGTATATTTGTTGCATGCTTCCCTTTACACTGAGCCTTTAGTAATGAGTATTGTCTGCTGCAGTACCTGTGTCTTCTCCTGGAGCTAATTGTTCTACCAGGGCTTAAGAGACAGCCTGAGGCCATCCAGTCTGCTCTGTAAAAGTTAATATGGTCAGGAATAGGAAGCACAGGAAATTTTAGAAAGGGCAGCATAGGAACACCTCAGCATTCATCAAACAAACTGGCATGGTGTTGAGAGTGTGAGTCTCAAGGGGCCTTGAGAACCCTCGTGTTTAGAACGTGGCCCATGTCATTCTCACACATATGGTCCTCAGACCATATTTTAAGAGGCACTGGTTATAAGAAGAGAAGCGAATAGATGACCTTCTAGTCTACAATCAGACATTGATAAAGATCGTGTAGTTTTGTCCAGGTTCTTTAGGAGGGAGCCCTGTGACCAATTAGAAAATTCTTGGTAACCATAACTTACAATAGATCATATCTGACACAAAGTTGGTGTACAAAGTAAAACTTAGAAAAGACAAAACAGGTGCCACACTGAGGGCCCCAAACGCATAGTGGGATAAAGACATTTATAGGCTTTAATCACTGCAGATGTTATGGTAGCCCTCTTACATAAATCAAACAAAAACAAGACTAAACCATAAAGTGAGCATAAGGAATTCCAACAAAGCTCAGATTACTCCCATAATGACTGCTTTGATGCATTTCATGATATATCAAATTTCAAACTTACAAATGCTGTTTTCCCTCCTGAGAGGAGTGAGGGCTGCCTCCTGGTCCCCTCAACACACATGTAATCTGTCTGTTTGGTTGTTGACAGTATTGCAACACCAAGGACCTTTGGCAAGGGGGCTGATACAGCCTACATCTGCTGGGAGAGGAGGTGAGGGGAGAGATGTAAAGTTTCCCCTATTTTGAGAAACCCTGGAACCTGCCATGGAAATGAGGTGTCAGCCCACCATCCCTTTGCTTTTTCACCAGCGTAGGTTCTAGGCCCAGCCCAGGGAGGCACAGTGAGGGTTAATGTACTAAGGCACTGGAAGGCTCTTCAGGAAAGGCCGTATGTAAGGATAAAGTATCACCATGAAGTTGGAGGATTTTATTTCAGCCTCTTCATTGTGTTGTTGACAGTACATACTGTGAGATTGACATTTTTAACTTCTTTGCTTGCCCCAAATAAAAAGCGCTGAGACAGAGGAGGTGGGAAAAGGGAACGGGTGTTGGGAGCCGTAATCTTCTCCTGACTTTGATTTTACACAAATCCAATGCACAAAATTGAAGTCCAGTTTGCAAGCTGGGGTCCAGCAATACTACTTTAAGGATTTATGTAAATTCATTAAACTACAAGATGCAAGTTGCATTCCTTTTAACCTGCGAACAGAGTTTGCCTGAAACCAGAGCCTGGAGGAGGCAGGGGATATGACTGTGTGGAAACTGAGAGTGCAATGAATTTTGTGTCCCCCGATTGTCTAAATAGATAGACTCTGAGTCCAATTTTCACCTGATTCTGGGAGGCCATTAAAATCAGTTGATAATACTAAGAAATGGAAGAGGTTAAGAAAAGGAAGAGGATGGGGACAGCCACTGACTTTCCCCTGTGTGAAACCTGGCTTATTGTAATCAGCGCCTGCCCTGAATGGTGTTGACAGTGGGTTCCCTGTAGTCCCTAAAACACCCTGAGCCTTGACGCATAATAGCCCCTGACCCCACCAGATCATAATAGTCCCAGACGACCACCCTAGGATGCGATGAGGAGCTCCCAGCAGATAACATGCAAAGATGCCCCAGGGAAGAGGCAGGAATGCTCTGCTTTTCCTTGGTGGCCCCAGGGAACAGACTCTTCAGGATCTGGTGGCCCTGCTGCATTTGCCCAGATGGCCAGCAGAGCCCTGGGCTGATTACTCAGCCAGCCCCTGAGTTCCTCCTTTCATGTTGAGAAAGCTTTTTAGTTAAAACGACAAAAATGGGAGTGGTGGCAAGCAAGGTGGCTCAGGGGTCTGCTGGAGTGGGCTGGAGTTGCGTTTTCTTCTTTCCTTTTTTTTTTTTTTTTTTTGGAAGCACACACACAAGCACATGTGCACACACATAATATAAATTCTTTGCTCTGATCACCTGATATTTTAAGCTCCAGAAACAGCTTATTTTTGTGGCAAATATGCTTCAAGGGCCCTTCAGAAAAGGCATTCTTACAGATCAGAGGAAGAGTGAGTCAGCCCTAACCCAACAGTCTGTCCCTAACCCAACAACCCTGGAAAGTCAACAGAAATGGCAGAAATGGGGTAGAGGCAGCCAGAGGAAAGTTGCCAGCTCAGGTGCAAAGAACACCTGTCCAGGCACAGCGCCAGGGCTCTAGGGGTGAGCAAGGCTGAGATGCAGCTGTAGGCTTTTCCATGTCCAGGGTGGGGACTGCTCCCTTGCCTTGGCCTGACAAAGAGAGAAAATGGTCATCATCCAGGCAGCCACAGTGCATGTTTACTCTTTCTCCCAGGAAAAATTGCCTGTGCTTTCTCCAAACTCTCAGGCAAAGCCCACTGTGGTTTGCAGAAATGGTCATTTGTCCAAGAAACCACAGTATTAGAATTCTCTGTACTTCCCCTGAGACGTCAGGAAAGTCCAAGGGACCTGACCCTGGGCTATTAGGCAGGAGCCCCTTGGCTCTGTTGTCACTGCTGGCTTAAACTTTACACCTTAAAGAAATCCAGGGTGATTGATTTGAAACACATTGAACCTTTTCCAGGTACAATAACCATTGTTCAACCTACAAATCTACTGGATTTGGGAAATTATTTTAAATGACAGCCTTCTATTAACAAAGGAGAATAACCACTCAATTTATCAGTTGCCACTTATTATTTTGACTGATTATAAGAACATGAGTCCTATCGGTTAGGGTCATGAGAAGTTATTGCTAGCTTCCACATTTTCAAGCATTCCATATTTTGAAATTGCTTAATTCTATGGCCAGTGCCTTCTGAATAAATATAAAAATGATAACACTTCTTATTTTATAAGAAGAGTGTAGACAGTATAGTAAGGAGGCTTTTGAGTGTTACAATAGCAACAGAATACATTTGAAATGAAGTCTTAGGTTCCATTCGGTTCCATAAACAGCCCAGAGGCTGATGTCCCTGGGTAACGTCCTACAGCCCATCCTACCAGCCCTCTCCTACTGCTGCTGGTCAAATCGGCAGAGAAATTGCAGACAGGGCTGGATGAACTGAATTAAAGTACATACTTCTTTCCCTGTCCAGCTCATCCATTATTGACTCCTGAGCTCTTTTAACCCATAGCAACCATCTGATCTCTTAACGATAAACATGGACTTGCATGTTCACATTTGCTTTTTGTAGGCCACTCTCACTCCAAGCCAGACTGTGGTCACCTTGATGCAGAGACCCTCTTCTATGCCTCAGTATTTCCCTCCATGCTAGCATGGTGCTAGCCATGTACAGCTGTGTAAACAGGTTTATTCCAACTGGAAAAGGAGATGAAAGTCACAGTAGGCCTAAAAGGTAAGGCAAAATAGGTAGATTTGATGCAACTTGGGCTTCCAGCTACAGACTTGAATGGGTGATGAGGAAGTGGGAAGGCAAGGCTCAAGGGCCTAAGGTCCAGAAACTTGGCTGCCGTTCTTTTCTTTGTTCTTCCCATTCTTTTTTCTTCAGATACTCCTCTTCCAAGCCACTTGTTTAATAAAGATTGTCATATCTGCCTCCTCTCCTAGAGACAACAGCATCACTTAATAATGGTGAAAAATACATGGGGTGTTCACAGAAAATAATATATTACTGTGTAACAAAGGGCAGGTAAGCTTGAAGGGTACATGAATCTACTAATCTTTGAAATCATTAATTTGTAATTTATTATTGAATGTGCTTATTCATTCACTGAGTCATTCACCAAACATTATATGGAACAGTATACAATTTATACCACAAATCCTCACTGCAAACATATAGTACTTCAGGTTCTATGTATACTTTGCAATCTGAATGCCTATAGAACATTCTGTGGGTGTCTACTGATTGGGAGACACAATTGAAAAATACATTGAAATATTTCCACCTCTGTTTTGATAAAAAAAATAAAGTCAAAGCATAGGTGCTGTTTGTCTGAGTGAGAGGGGGTAACTAAGATTGTATAGAACTGGAAAAGTTAGGACAATCTGAAAATAAAGTGCAGCTAATTGAACATGATACACTAATCTCTTGGATACAGAGAATTCAGTTATTAGTGGAAACCCAGTTCATCAATGGAAATGTAATTGTTGACAGAGCATGAACTATGATTGACATGAGGTCAGAAAGTCCAAAGGTCGCAGGGTTAGTGACTCATATCAGCTTGTCAGAGCCTTTCCTGTAATACACTCCATAATTGGAAACCAGAGTGATTGGAACATGCTCTCCTTTCATCTCAGAGATGAGACCAGTTTCCACCTAAGCCTCTGGTATTTGGACTTGGGCTGGTAAGGCAACTCATAGAAATGCATTCCTAGAAGCAAGGAACCTTCCCACCCCCAACATCAAACTTCCATACCAACACCAAATTATGTCCAGTCCCCAGGAGAGACTCATCTCACCCTAGGAGGGGGCAGTGGGTGATATGCCCAGGGCTTCCTGCTAACTTTGGCCCCAGGGACTGCTGAAGAATGCACCACCTCTGTGGTGAGAGAGAAGGAAGAAAAGAAGGAAAGGACATTCTAGAATTGATGTGGTGAGGTTGTGGGTAGAATGAAGGCCCAGGGTTGTTCTGTAATACACATGAATACAAAAGCACCCGGTCTGGCCTTGAAGACAGGGACTCCAGGAAGACCCCTATAGCATTGTAATGTTTGGGAGCATTATCACATTTAGCTCTGGTTTACTCCCTAGATATATTCCCTATTTTACCATTATTTCCCTGTTCTCAGCAGTTTGTTCTCTTTTTTTCTTTTTTTAATAGGATTTTTTAATTATTATTATTATACTTTAAGTTTTAGGGTACATGTGCACAACGTGCAGGTTTGTTACCTTGTATACATGTGCCATGTTGGTGTGCTGCACCCATTAACTCGTCATTTAGCATTAGGTATATCTCCTAATGCTATCCCTCCCCACTCCCCCCACCCCACAACAGTCCCCGGTGTGTGATGTTCCCCTTCCTGTTCTCTTTTAATTCATTGCCCTCATGTTCAATTTCCTTTTGATCTATATGTGTTAGCGGCCAAGTATATGTGAAGTACTGCAGGAACCATCCAGAATGTCTCTGCTCCCTGTCACTCTTAACCAGATGGAAAAACAACTGCTCATGGTTTCCAAATCCTCTCCCCATTCATTATTCCATGGCTTCATTTGTGACCCTTCCAGGTGGCTTAGAAAAGGCTTCATAGAAAACCACCTGAGAAGGGAAAACTGGCTAGCCATATGTAGAAAGCTGAAACTGGATCCCTTCCTTACACCTTATACAAAAATCAATTCAAGGTGGATTAAAGACTTAAACGTTAGACCTAAAACCAGAAAAACCCTAGAAGAAAACCTAGGCATTACCATTCAGGACATAGGCATGGGCAAGGACTTCATGTCTAAAACACCAAAAGCAATGGCAACAAAAGACAAAATTGACAAATGGGATCTAATTAAACTCAAGAGCTTCTGCACAGCAAAAGAAACTACCATCAGAGTGAACAGGCAACCTACAAAATGGGAGAAAATTTTCTCAACCTACTCATCTGACAAAGGGCTAATATCCAGAATCTACAATGAACTCAAACAAATTGACAAGAAAAAAACAAACAACCCCATCAAAAAGTGGGTGAAGGACATGAACATACACTTCTCAAAAGAAGACATTTATGCAGCCAAAAGACACATGAAAAAATGCTCATCATCACTGGCCATCAGAGAAATGCAAATCAAAACCACAATGAGATACCATCTCACACCAGTTAGAATGGCAATCATTCAAAAGTCAGGAAACAACAGGTGCTGGAGAGGATGTGGAGAAATAGGAACACTTTTACACTGTTGGTGGGACTGTAAACTAGTTCAACCATTGTGGAAGTCAGTGTGGCGATTCCTCAGGGATCTAGAACTGGAAATACCATTTGACCCAGCCATCCCATTACTGGGTATATACCCAAAGGACTATAAATCATGCTGCTAGAAAGACACATGCACACGTATGTTTATTGCAGCAATATTCACGATAGCAAAGACTTGGAACCAACCCAAATGTCCAACAATGATAGACTGAATTAAGAAAATGTGGCACATATACACCATGGAATACTAAGCAGCCATAAAAAATGATGAGTTCATGTCCTTTGTTGGGACATGGATGAAATTGGAAATCATCATTCTCAGTAAACTATCGCAAGAACAAAAAACCAAACACCACATATTCTCACTCATAGGTGGGAATTGAACAATGAGAACACATGGACACAGGAAGGGGAACATCACACTCTGGGGACTGTTGTGGGGTGGGGGGAGGCGGGAGGGATAGCATTGGGAGATATACCTAATGCTAGATGACGAGTTAGTGGGTGCAGCACACCAGCATGGCACATGTATACATATGTAACTAACCTGTACAATGTGCACATGTACCCTAAAACTTAAAGTATAATAATAAAAAATAAATAAAAAATAAAATAAAAAAAAAGAAAACCACCTGAGAAGACCCAGCTCCAGCACTGAAAGTCAAGTGTCCTTTCCATCTGGGCAAAGCAAAATGGTTGGTCACCCTAAGCCTACTACAATTTCTATTAGCAACTTCTCAAAATCTCAAAAATAAGAGAAAGAAAATCTAAAGGAAACAATGTGCTCCTATACTAGTTGCCTAACACCATCTAATTGCCTCTAATGGTCCCTCCCATGTAAAGATTCTGTGTGGTTTCCTCTATATCTTGTTGACTCTAGTTCCTATGGTAACAAACCTCTGCTCCATTCATTTCCATTTGTCTTGCCACCCTCCCTTTCTTCAGCATCTTCCCTTACACCCTTGCGGCAACCCCATCTATCCCCCATCTATCCCTGTAAAAGACATCTGGCAAATTGTGCAGTCTTTACAAAGTAATGCTGTGTTGAGCCTTCCTGGGAAAGTACAATCTTTCAGCCTGGAACTAACCCTGGGGAAGACGCAGACATGCACTGCATGGGTCCCTTGTCAGAGAGCAGGAAGCCTCCAGCTGCCAGCTCCCTCAGGCTTTGCCTCACCCAAGGACCCTTCTTCCCCAAGTGGCCTACAACCAGTTACTGATCCATGTAGGAGCATAAAGGCCAAGAAATCCCAGACTGATTCCAGTCACTCCAAGGGGCCATACTCACTCCACAGCATCCTGCAGGATTGGCTGTGGCTCTGTCGCGCCTGACCCCAATGCACGTCTTCTATGTTCAGTCCTGAATTCTTCCCCTCCCTCCCATGGATGTCTCTTCTGAAACAATATACAGCAATGTCCTTATTCAATCAATACGCAGTCTCATTTCAGTGTCTGCTTCTAGAGAACCCAGTCTGCGTCATGACCTCAAGAACTTTAAGTACCAAAAGGAGAAGTTTGGTTTCTCCAGAGTCCACAGTAAAATCTGTTTGTTCTTAGATAACTGGAACACTGACTCAGGGTAAGAAATTAAAATCTGGAGAGCCACACGATGAGCTCTGGTAACCCAACAAAGAATCTGTTCTTAAGAAACACATAATTAAAGCAGAGCAGAGTAGCAGCTTAGACAATTAAATAAGATATATAAGGCCAGGTAATAATAACAGTAACCGTAATGGTCATAAACATTTGGATAGCACTTAGGATATGCCAAACACCTTTCATAGCCCTTTACATACCTTAACTCATTTAATCTTCACCATAATCATATGAGTCACATACTTTCATTATCCTATTTTACAACAAGGAAACTGAGGCACATACAGGTTGAGTAATTTGCTCAAAATTGCACAGCTAGTGAGAGGGCACAGCTAGGGTTTTAAATTCTAGCAACTGGCTCTAAAGTCTCCACCAAACTGTAATTGTATGTTAATGTAGTGTATGTACTCTGACTATAGACTTATAATGAAACTAAAGAAGGAGGTTTGTCAGTAAGTGAGAAATCAAGCAATCAGGAATCTGGAGACACACAGAACTCAAAGGGTCGGGTCAAAATGGAACATGAGAAGAGTGAATCACAGCAGAGACTTTGATTCTCTGGCAGAGACTTTGATTTTCTGGCTGGATTCTGGCCCAGACTCCACCCTTCTTTTGCAGGGCAGGAGGCCAGTTGAGGGTTGGCCAGCATAGGTCTGCATGTGAAGGCAGATAAGTAGGTGTCCCTGGATAGAATAAAAGATTTAGATGCAGGAATGCAGACAGGTTTTGACAGAGATAGGAAATAAAACTGACTCAGTGGAAGGTAAACAAGCAGTAAGATTCATATCCTCATCCAACCCATGGCAATAAACACTGCCCTCCATCATCAACAGGCTGCATCAATATTTCGATGACATTCCTTTTTCCTTAAATAAGGAAATCCTCTGTGTTAAACTGAGGTATACCCAGGCCCAATTTCAACCCCCCATTTTAATGTCCTTCTGGGTATCACATATGTACCTTTCTCTCCCCATTATAGTTCTGCAAACATAATTCCTTAAATTTCCAGCAAATAGGATTCATAAAGAATACATAAATATTTTTGGCTTTCATACATGTCTACACAAAAAATAGAGATGATTGTTTTCTTTTACTTTTATTCAACTGTGGTGCTGCAGAGAAGCTAGACAAACCAGTGGCCCGTCATTAGCACATCAATCCAAAGGTACAGGGTAAGCCATAGATTGTTCCCCAATACTCAGGAGGCCACTGTCTCCCAGCTTCCTTTCGGGAATTGTTTACTCATCCATGAAGTTACTGCTATGCTGGGATAACCCAGGTCACTACGGCTTCTTGGAGATTAATTTTTAAACCCCATTCTACCTCCTGACTCTCTGCAGGAGAAAATAGAAGAAAAGATAGAGATAAATAAATTTTTTAAAAATCCTATGTTGCAAATTATTTATACTTCAAGTCTTTGGTCAAGGAGGATCTAAATTCCTGCACCTCTGGTTTCTCTGAGCTCTGTGTATTATTCAGATGGCTGTGGAAATTGAACCCCAGGCTAAAGTCATAGAGGGGAAAATAGCTATTTTCTCTTTTACCTTGGAAACTCTCTGCACTACGGGGTGCTAAGAAGAAATGAACAGCTTTAATAACTTGGGGGGATGTCTGCCTCTACTTTAGCCAACATAATGGAGCTATGGTATAGTATAAATCATGGGTGTCTAATTCAGGCTGCCTCTCAAGGGTTCAGGGAAGCCTCGTACTCACTTAGAACAAATCAGCATGGTTTATTCCCAAGACAAATTAAGCATTTTCCCCACAAGCTTTAATCACCTCTGAGTACCCTAGAAGACGCAGTGCACAGGTCCTCAGAGAGAACATTTGTGCATTTGTGGACAGACTTTGGTTTTGAATGTGAAGCTTCCATCCCAAATACAAAATCACACCATCAAAGACATTCATTATTTTGTAAGATTATGTCTTATGAATATATATTCAGTACAAAGTTTCTCTCTCTCGCTCTCTTTGGAGGAGAGTTTCGGAAATGAATAGCTCCAAACTCAATAGCTACTTGCAATCAGTTCTGGAAACCTTAAGTGACAGCTTGTTTCTTCCCTTTTCTTCCAACCTCCTTCCTCTTTCCCTTCCTCTTGCTCATCTTTTTAATATGACTTAAGTAAGGAAGAACTTAATGATATCTACCTTAGTCCCTAACAGTTTTTTCAGAACTCTGTGTCTGAAAGAATGATCTCATCACAAATTAATCCTCCATTGCTCCTAAAATAAATCTGTATAGAATGACGACATCTGTTTCCAACTCTACAATATGAGTTTAAAAAAATCTTAAAAGTAAACTTGGGAAGGAAATGTCTCAGATGCATTTGAGTTCCTGGTGAACAGCATCAAAAGGCTTTATGCTGGTAAGACAGGGCCAGAGATGGTTATCTTATTGGACACCTGTGCCTCATCCCCATCCACTTCCTGTTGTAAGGGATTCTTCCTACGGAGAGTGAAGAACATGCTGGGTAATTTAGGTCCCACTGTTCTTCTTGGTGGAATCTCAATGGCTGTCCTGAGCCCCAGGTGTCAGTTTGGGAATGCATTTTCACAGGGCAGGCATCTGGCCCTGAGTCCTTGGCAAACCAACTGTGACAGGTTCCTCTGACAGCTGCAGTGGCAGGGCTGGGCCTCCAGGTGATTAAATAATCCTGCTTTCTGGCCCAATCATGTGTTTGGATTGGACCCATTTCCCTGGAATGGGGCTGAACCAAACACAGCTGCTGCTCACTGACCACAGTGAGGTGTCTATGGGCTGAGCACTCCCCACCCTAAAATTGTGAAATGTCCCTTTTTCTTTCTCAGACAACTCAAACCTTCAGTTATCACAGACATGCCCCTGGAAATATAAGAACCTCCATCTGTCTGAAATGGGGCTGAAATTTCACTTTTCGTTGTAAGTATTGTTAAATTTGATAGCTCTGCTTTGAAAAGCAGGGGCCATTTCTAATGTTAGCTAGAAATATTCCTTTCTTTCGATAGTAGTAGGCATGCCCATGCAATACACATTTGACTACATGTGTACACCAGATGAAGAAATGGATCAAGAGGATGTATACTCAATGTACTTACATTTTCCAAAGATATGACACCATGTCCTGGAGAAAAAAATTAAAATACTCTTTGTGGTGAAGCTTAGTGTTGCAGACACACAAATGTCAATGGCCTCCTACTGAATAAAAACACACATTCATAGCAGGTGGGAATTCAATTTCACAATAGTAAAACTGCTGTGAGGGGATTCTATAGACCAGTGGTTTTTAAAGTGTGGTCTCTAGACCTGCAGCACCAGCACCATGCAGGAGTCTATCAGAAATGCAAATTCTCAGGCCCAACCCCAGACCTACTGCATCAGGGACTCTGTGGGTGAGACCCAACATTGTTCCACAAGTGCCCCAGGTGATTCTGATGGATGCTAAAGGCTGAGAACTGTCCTGGCTGAAACGGGCTAGACACAATCAGACTGGGGGAGTGTGAGGATTGCTCTGGAGAATCTTTCATGCATGCTCTGAATAATCACTCCAGCGTAATTCACTCCTCCTTCAGCTAGATCTAATCCATGCTGCCATTCTCTCCTCAAGGGTGTTACTATCAGTTAATTCCCTGCTTCTATACAATTTTACCCCCTCACACACATGCACAGTAGTAATCAGTGATTTGCTGTAGTATGGGCAGTTCGGCAGACATCCAAATGCATCAACTCACCACGAATTCTAATCAAAGTATTTCCAAGGGGCAGACATAAATGTCCCCATTTTACAGATGGTAAAAACCTAGCTTGTCTATTAGCGTTTCAATTAAGACAACATAAAGATAGTTCTGGCTTCACCCTTTGTTATAGTGAATAACATATTTCCAGTTTCCTGGTCCAGTCAACCTGATATAAAATCTGGAACCTCAAATACTCTCTCTAAAGCCTTCACTCAGCCTTGACCAAATTGAAGGTTAGGGTAGGGATATACTGTTTTTTGTTCAAGATGTCTCCAGCCAACTAATAAGAATTTTCACTGACAAAATTGTTTTGCAGAACAGCATTTGTGGTCATACCCCCTGTTTCTGAGGTCATGTTGACCCAGGCATCTTTATTCAATTCTAACAGGAGTTGTAAACTGATACAACCTTTATGGGAAGCAATTAGGCTATTATTTGATTTTGTAATGATACTTCTTGGAATTGATCAAAAGGAAATAAATAGACCAGAGATGATAAAAAAAAAATATATGATATGTTGTGGATGTTTGTCCCCTCCAAATGTCATGTTGAAATGTGATTCCCAATGTTGGAGGTAGGGCCTGGTGGGAGGTGACTATATCACGGATCCCTCACCTCCTCATGGACCCTCATTCATGGATCCCTCATGAATGACTTAGCAACTCCCACCCCTTGGTGGTGGGTGAGTTCTCACTGTGAGTTCACATTTGATCTAGTTGTTTAAAAGAGCATGGCACTTCCCCCTCAACCTTGCTCCTGCTATGGGACATGCTGTGTACCCATCACCTATTGCCTTGATTGGAAGCTTCCTGAGGCCTCTCCAGAAGCAGATGCCAGCACCGTGATTCCTGTAAGGCCTGCACTGCTGTAAGCCAATTAAACGTCTTTTCTTTATAAATTACCCAGCCTCAATACTCCTTTATAGCGATGCAAGAATAGCCTAATACAATATATAAGGAAGTTCTCTATCATGGAGTTTGTAAAAGTTCACATAAAATGGGCAAGGTTAAACAAACTGTAGTTCTTCCATAAGATAGACTATAACATAGCCATTTAGAAGCCAACTTTTTAGCACAAGTTATTAAATAGTAGTCATAAGATAAAGTCAAATGAAAATGGCATGATATAAACATTTTTTTTTCTTTTTTTGAGGTGGAGTCTCGCTCTGTCGCCCAGGCTGGAATGTAGTGGCACAATCTCAGCTCACTGCAAGCTCTGCCTCCTGGGTTCACGCCATTCTCCTGCCTCAGCCTCCCAAGTAGCTGGGACTACAGGCACCCACCACCATGCCTGGCTAAGTGTTTTGTATTTTTAGTAGAGACGGGGTTTCACCGTGTTAGCCAGGATGGTCTCGATCTCCTGACCTCGTGATCCACCCACCTCAGCCTCCCAAAGTGCTGGGATTACAGGCGTGAGCCACCGCACCCACCCTGTGTGGGTAAATGGATTAAGAATTATTTTCATATATTTTCCATAATAAATATGTTACTTTTATACATGGAGAAAAATAATGTTTCTTAATAGAAGATGTGGTTTCCATATTCCTAGGATAGTTCAGGTAATTAGAAGTCTCACGCATGCGCACACACACATAAAATGAGCTAAATTTATTGCTAAAAAATATTCTCTTAAGAAAGCTCTGCACTTTTTAGATGTTGGGGAAATGTAGTCAAGGTTTGGACTCCCTCCTTGGCAGTCAATTCTGACACTGAAAGGTAATGTATCCTGAGAGGTAGTGCCTAGCCTGAAGCCCCACTGACAAACGGCCAGGCAGGGTTTCGAATCAGGGCGCATTTGTATAGATACCTGGAAGAGGCTTCTTCTTGCTTCTTAATACTTTTTTTAAAAAAAATGAGGGCAGGGCCAGGTGCAGTGGCTCATGCCTGTAATCCCAGCTCTTTGGGAGGCTGAGGCGGGTGGATCACTTGAGGTCAGTAGTTTGAGACCAGCCTGGCCAACACGGTCAGACCCATCTCTACTAAGTATACAAAAATTAGCTGGGCATGGTGGCATACATCTGTAGTCCCAGCTACTTGGGAGGCTGAGGCAGGAGAATTGCTTGAACCCAAGAGGTGGAGGTTGTGGTGAGCCAAGATTGAGCCACTGTGTTCCAGTCTGGGAAACAGAGTGAGCCTCTGTCTCAAAAAATAAAATAAAATTAAGGCAGGGAATGGGAGGATGTAGGTCAAAGAATACAAAGTGGCAGATAAAACCTGGAGAGCTAATATACAATATAAGGACAATAGTTAATAAAACTGTATTATATTCAGGATTTTTGCTAAGAGAGTAGGTTTTAGCTGTTCTTGCCAAAAAAAAGAAGGAAGGAAGGAAGGAAGGAAGGAAAGGAAGAAAGAGAGAAAAGAAAAGAAAAGAAAGTAAAAAAGAGGGTAATTGTGAGATGACAGAAATTTTAATTTTTCTGGGCTATAGTAATCATTTCACTATGTATATCAAAACATTCTACAACTTAAATATATACAGTAAAAATAAAGCAAAATAAAGATAAAATGAAGGCAAAATAATTTGTTATTTGCAATCAATTTAGGAGACATGTTTAATGCAGTTTTAAAATGGGGAGAAATAATATTAAATACAAACTATGTACTAGGACACTTTTCATACAGGTTTCATTACATCAAACCTGGAAAAAACTATTATCTCCATTTTACAGATGAAAGAATGGGGATCCATAGACACTAGCTGGATTGTCAACTTAAACACAGTCACTTAATGACACAGATCAAGGCCATGTTTGTCCAAATCAAAGCCTGTGCTTTGCACACTCTATTATCTACTACCTCTGATAGCTTAAGTAGTTTGAAACATCTTGGTTGAGTCGGGAATGCAGGTCAGGCCTTTTACTTGTTGTGTACTATTCTCTTGGAATGAACATCACAAAATATCATTTTGTCATGGATTATACACCACTTCCATTAGATTTTTTCCAAATATTTCAAGAAGTTAATGATATAAAATTACAATTATTGAATGTATAATATGTATTAGACATGTGTCAGTCACTTTACATATGTTATTTCATTTACTAGTTTTCATAACAGCAGTCCTATGCATTATTCATGCTCTTTTACACATGAGGAAACTGAGACTCAGAGGGGTTAATTATCTACCCCTACTCACAGGTAGGAAGCACCAAAGGCAGAATTCAAATGATCTGTTGGACCTCAAAGTCTGTGCTCTTATTTTTTCTATTCAGAAATATTTCTAGAGAAAGAGATTCCACAAGCTCCTTCCATCTCTTAGTCTGGCATCAAGTTTATGTGTTTTGGCAAAAATAATATCTTGGCATGGTGCTGATCATTAAAAAAGAAAAAGTGAGAACAAGCACTATTGGCCTTTGTAAGGGTCTGGGATTAAGTATGAACAGATATTAGAGATAATGGGCAGATTTGGCGTTTCCTTCTCAACATCTTTAGCATAAAGTTCATTAGGAGCTGGGGTTTTCAATAGTAAAAGTTCATTCAGTTACAATGAACTCAGACTCTTAGTAGAATCTCATTCAATACTTAAGTATTAATGACCAACTGAAGCCAAGTGATCTCTAGGTATCTAAGCACCTCCCTCAGAGGGTCCAGCCTGCCAACACAAGTCCACGTGATTTGCGGCCCAATAATGTCCACCCTGAACCCTCAGTCACTTCCTTCCTTCCTTCTGCTTCTGATTCCTGGCCAGTTCCTGAAGCCCCCTGTACTTGACGTTGGGATTTACCTCCTTGAACTCACTCACCTTCAGACCTAATGCTTGCTGTGGGTGATTTACCATAGCCTCAGCTGCCTCTCTGAGCCATCACTCTTACTTATTACTGGGTCACATATTATTGTATCAACTTCAGGAAAAGAGGTAACAGGTCATTGCTCAAGGACAGTGCTACCAATGGGTTCTCCTCCAACAAATGTGAGGCAGGCATCTTCACATAGATGTGAAGCACTGTGTGGAGGATGCTGGCTAGTCCATGTCCAATTTGTCTTCTCTTAATCTTTGTGAGCAAAGTGGTGGTGTGAGCAGATGGTTGCTATGTTGACACAAGAAATCTGGGGTACAATCATTGGCACTTGATCCCATCTTAAGACAGCAATATCACACACACACACACACACACACACACACACACACACACACACACACACACACAGGATTTAGGATAGGCAGGTAGCGTGAGTGAGGAATAGGGTGGGGCTGCAATAGAGAATGGTGGAGACTACGATGAACTGGAAAGGGCATGGCCAGCAAAAGGCATTTGGATCTGCAGTTCTTGAACACTAAGCAGGCAAAATAAAAGAGGTCTGCAGCCAGTTCAGAATCTCTGAATTGGACAGTCTATCTTTTAGCCCTGACTAAGTCTACTCCTAGCAAAACCTGAATTCAGAGAAAGTCGAGGTAAAGGACTCACGCGAGGGGTGTGCCCTGCCCTAATCTAGCAGGCTACCTGACGTCCTCACCTTTTCCCTTCATAAAGCAAAAGGCTGGCACCATTTTCACTATGATATCAGTCATCACATTTTTCAGAACAAGTAATGAGTAAGCATGAGAGCCTGGAAGCCAGATTGCCAGGGCTGGAATGCTGGCTCCACCACCAAGATCGTTCCTCAGTCAAGCCTCAGGCCTGCAAAATGGAGACCAGTGGCACCATCCTCTCAGAGGGTTGTTGTGAAGTGCTCAGAACAATGCCTGGCACTTATAGAGGTTGTGTCAGGTAATAATCATTGTGTGGCCAACTTAACTGCCTCAAGCCTGCTTTTGGGAAGACAACCTGAGTACAACACACCCAGTTTGGGAGGTGACATCGGAATGGAAAAATCTGGAATGAATTGCATCTTTCTGGGAAAAGCATTGATGTGGATGACAGAAAAGTATTTATGTTTTGTGCACATGGTCTCCACCTGAAGGGAAAACTGAGAAAAGTCCTCAGGGCAGCAAGAGAGAGCCAGCCAGTAGGAAACCTTCTGAAATGTGGACAACATCGATAAAGTGTTTGGCCCTAACCAAAGTTCCTGCACATGAGGATGAGGTTTACTTGGCATCTTCCTTCCTCATCTCTTCCCCATGCCTTGCCACAAGCATGCAGCCCACGTTTCTCTCTCTGAAGGCAGCCATGCTAGAAAATTACCCTTTCCTCCCTGCTGTAACAAAATGCTGATATTTAACCAAGAAAGAAGTTTGACTTGATTTCATTAATTCACAGGACAGCATGCAAATGAGTGGATCAGTGAATTCACTTTAACTTTTATCGCCTGACAAGACTTTCCAGTTTCTCTAGTATAGTGTTTTTCAAACCATGATTTATGACCCATCAGAGGTTTAATAAGTTTAATGAGTCCAGCCCAGCATTTTGTTAAAGAAAATAGAAACTGTTAAAATAGAATAAAAAGGAATAAATAAATAAAAAGAATAAAACAGAGTTGATGCCATGTCATAAGTGTGTGTATGTCTGTATACACACACACACTTACATACATATGTGAGTCAACTATGTCACAATGTTAAATGTATTTCTTGTTGGCAATGATCAAAATAATTTTGGAAATACTATTCTAATGTAAAGTCCTATGGTCTGATGTGCTTGGATTCTGGCTTAATGGGGACTCTTGATTCCTTTTTCCTCCCTCCCTCCCTCCCTCTCTTCCTACCTCTCCTCTTCTCTCCCTCCCTCCCCCTTCCTTCCCCTCCCTTCCCTCCTTCTTCCCTTCCTTCCTCCCTTCCCTCCTTCCTTTCTTCCCTCCTTCCCTTCCTTCTTCCCTCTCTCCCTCCCTCCCTTCCACCCTTCCTTCCTTCCCTAATTCCTTCCCTAATTCATTCCTTCCTTCCTCCTTCCCTCCCTCCCTCTCTTCCTACCTTCCCTCCTCCCTGCCTCATTTCCTTTTCCCATTTATCAAAAGTTTGTTGAGCACCTTCTGGGAGCCAGGCACTCTTTAAGCATTAGAATTATAGAAGTGAACCAGAACACTAAGGTCCCTACTTTCAAGGAGCATACATTTTAGAAGGACATATTAGGCAATAAATACATAAACAAAAATATGCATAACATGCAAAGTAGCGGTAAGTATCTTGGAGAGCAAGGTTGAGAGGTAGGGATACAGGTGATGTGGTTGGTCAGAAAATGATTCTCTAATTGGGGACATTTAAGTAGACTTGAAAGGAGTGAGGAAGCAAACCATGAGACTATTTAGGGACAAATGTTCCAGGCAAAGGGACCAGCCAGAGCCAAGGGCCCGAGATGATCATCTGTTTGGTGTTGGGGAAGATACCAAGAAGCCAGTGTGCCTTTGGGGAGGGAATGATGGAGCGGCAGGGAGGAAATGAGGTGCAGTGGTTGTGGAGGTCACATGGCCCTTGCAGACAAGGTAGCAACTCTGGCTTGGACTCCAAGTAAGATGTGGACCCACTAGTGGGTTTGGAGCAGAGGGCTGACATGATCCTGCCCACACTTCTGAAGGGATGTTGGGGTTGCTGGGAAAGATGAACTGCAGAGAAACCAAGGGGACACAGGACAACAGATAGGACATTCTTTGTAATCCAGAGAGTGACATGGCTCTGGCCATACAAGTAGCAGTGGAGGTGTCAGGATGAACTCGGGTTGGGAATAGTTTATATGTAGATCTGACACAGTAATGAAGTAAATATGAGTGTGGAAGAAATTAAAAAGGCAAGAATACATCTGAGGTATTTACCTGAGAAATTGGAAAGACGGAATCATCTTTCCTGGAAGGGGGAGCCTGCAGGAGAAGCAGTTTCACGGGGGAATTGGGAGTCTGTTCTGAATAAGTCAGGTTGGGATACCTAGCAAGCATCCAAATGAGGAGACGTCCAGGGGGCTGCTGGATGCACCGTCCTGGGACTCAGGAGAGAGAGACCCAGGATGGAGGTATAGATCTGGGAGTTGTCAGCATATAACTAGTATTTAAAGCCATGAGGCTAGATGAGATCACCAAGGAAGTCCACATAAATAAAGAAGAAAAGATATTCAGACAGTGAGGTAATGTTCAGGCACATTATAATCCTCCTCATGCCCACCAGATGGCCAGAGCCCCTTTATATGGATGTAGGGAGCCATCCAGAAATATCTGGACCACTGCATCAGGAAGGCTGCCATTCTTTCATCCAATAAATATTTATTGACAGCCTACGGGTGCCAGGCATTGATGGCCTTAGAGAGAGAAGATGTTTTGATGAAAAGAAGAGACTTGCTAATGTACGTGAAACACAAACTGATGTAATATCCACAGCTAAGGCAAAATTGGTTGAGTCTCTCCCAGTTGCCTGAAAGCAACTCAGTGAGAAGGCTGTGGACAGAAAAGAACATCAATGGAGCTAAAACTGAAGCCTCCTTTGCCCTGCAGGAGACACACTCTAGAATCCTCTTTCCTGCCTTCCTTCTTTGTTAACTGGGGCTCCTCAACTCCATCTCTGCCTCCACTCACTGAACTCCACAACCTTCTCCCAAGGAGTGTCCACTTGGCTGGACCTGCCTAACGAGTCAGTTTTCCTACATCCCTATCCTCAGCATCCTCCTTTGAAGACATTCACTTAAAAGTGGTGGCCGGGCGCGGTGGCTCACGCCTGTAATTCCAGCACTTTGGGAGGCCGAGGTGGGCAGATCATGAGGTTAGGAGATCGAGACCATCCTGGCTAACACAGTGAAACCCCATCTCTACTAAAAATACAAAAAATTAGCCAGGCTTGGTGGTGGGCGCCTGTAGTCCCAGCTACTCGGGAGGCTGAGGCAGGAGAATGGCGTGAACCCGGGAGGCAGAGCTTGCAATGAGCCGAGATCGCGCCACTGCACTCCAGCCTGGGTGACAGAGCGAGACTCTGTCTCAAAAAAAAAAAAAAAAAAAAAGAAAGTGGTGAGGTTGACTGTGGGTGCAGAAGCCTGAGAACATGACTCCCACAACCATGGCAAACCACAAAACCCAGCAAAAGAAGAGTAGAAATTCCCAAAGGAGGAGTTACTCACGGGTGAATTCTCAGTTCGTTGAACTGTCATGCATCTTTAAATACCATCGCCTAGGACTTTATAATTGTTCACAAGTGCCCTGGTCATTTATCTGCAGTAAAAGTTGCTCCTTTGCCCAGCCCTTTGACTCACTGAAGCAGAAGACTTTGATTGAATAAGCAGTTTTCTTGATGCCTTCTCATGTTTCCGAAAGTTTGTTCACAAAGTAAATGTGATGGTGAGAGTATGCTGTCTGTGTGTGTGTGTGTTTGTGTGTGCGTGTGTGTGTGTGAGAGAGAGAGGGGGGGTTGTGTGTCAATATTTTGTGTGTTGTATGATGTGTTTGTGAGTGGCACGGGTTGTATGTTTGTGTGAGTACTGTATGTATATGAGTGTGTGTGAGTGTTGGGTGCATGTATGTCCAAATCTGTGTCATTCTTCTGCTGGAGTCCACACTGCAGAGAAGCTGTAATTAAGCCAGGAACCAGTGAGTGCGGGGAGAGGGAAGGGACTTCCTACCACCCTTGGAAAATAAAGTAGGGCTTCTTGTCAGGTGGAGCAATGATCATTTATTTAGATACTGATGATCAACATTAAACTAAGAGCCCAAATAAACAGTGAGCTGAAGTTGGGCCCATACAGAACTTGGATGGCCGGGTTTCCCTTCCTGCTGAGTGAATGTGTTTGCCAACTGAAGTCACGTGCCTCAGAAAACAGCTGCCCCTTTCTGCTGCCAGGGGAGCTGCTGCTCTCTCTTGCTCTTTCCAAATGGATAATTTAAGCATCTTCCACTGCATTGGAAACACAGACCCACGTGTTTCCAGGAAGGAGGGGGAGAGGACTTCTGGGTCTAGGTATTTGTCAGAGGCGGAAGGGAAAGTATAGTCTGAAAATCCTGGTCGTCTAAAACCAGCTTGGAGAACATTTTAACAACTGTCGCTTTTGGCACCTGGCTTCATCACACTCAAATGGAAAGCGCTTGGGTGGCACAAAACAAAACAAAACAAAAACACCAACAAAAACACCTGGATCCCACCTTAGAATGTGCAGAAAATTGTTGCATGTATCCTACTATTTTTCTACATAACAACTCTGTGAAATGAGGAATTGAAGCTCAGAAAATTTTCTTTCACAGAAGCAGTCCCAGAAATGACACTCAAGCCCACGACTTTAATTTTTTTCCTAATTTTAATCATAAAAGCAGTTCATGTTTATGATATGAACTTTTCCCCTAAACTGTACAGAAGAGTATAAGGCAAACAGTTAAAATTCTGTTCATTCTTAGGACCTCAGTATCAGTTCTCAAGGGTAATTATCTATTGCTAAGTACCTCTTGTATGTCCTTCCAGAAAAGGTCAATCACTTACACACAAATGCACGTTTATTCTTTTTAAAAATATAAATAGGATCATTCTACACACACACACACACAGGGGTATGAAACATTTTTCATTTGACAATATACTTTATACTAATTTCAGGACATACTATCTGCGTAGAATTCTCCCAAACAATGCACCCTAATTTATTTAACCAGCTCCTTGCTGATGAAAGTTCAGGTGTTTTCAAACCCAAGTCTCTTGATTGTGCAAATCAGGCTCTTTTGCTTACAAACTATGTCACTCTAGTCAGAGAATGAGATCCAAGTCAGCCTCAGGCAAAATAAAAGTTGTTTATGTGTTTAGGCATTTATTTATTTATATAACACCTAATGCCAGATAAGATTTGTACCTTCACAGGCATCTCTCTCCTTTCCGAATTTCTTTCTTGTTGCAATATTCATTGACTCTTTCTGCATTTCCCCATTAAAACCATGAATTGCTAGCAAGGAACTGGAAAACAATTTCTTGACTTCATCTATACCTTAGACTTTGCCTGGATTCTCACATCACTGGGAACCAGTTATTAGGATACCAACAACAATTTGATATCATGAAGAGCAAGCTGCTCATTGAAGTCTCCAATTTCAGCCATTCAGCTGATGTCATGAAGACACAAATACTGAAATAGATTAATATCCATTTAATTTTATAAAAGGCATCTTTGATTCTTCTTCAGAATACACTTTGTCTACACTTTTGCCTTTATGAAAGGACAGCATTTGTGTGTTTTAAACCAGTATAACATTCCTGCTCAGGTTTTGATGAAAAGGGTTTTCATTTTTCTATTTTGTCTGAAATGTAAACATTTAGGAATTATAAATTATAGTGTTATGACATGCCCAGCTTCATCAGGGGCTAGATGGGGATTAATCTGGGTTAATCCTTGTTCTCATCCTCAGCCCAGACACCAGAAAACAAAGTATAAAGTTATCTTTGAAGCAGAAGGTAGCTGTCAGTCCTGTTACAATCCAGTTTCAACAGCACTGAGAACCATGAGCATTCCTGGATTGTCCTTCCTGAGGAAGATCCAATAGTTCAGTGTTTATAAAACAAACAGTCACTACTACCGTAATTTTAAATAGATTATCTCCTAACAAAGCTGATGCAGAATTCACAAGAGGAACCCAGAACTACTTCTTTAAAATTTGTTCATGTTTGCACATTTATCCATAGATAGATGATACACACTATCTGTTATCACACAGAATTGTATACACATTTGTATATATACATACACATAGATATGTCATCTTCACAAAAAAAAGGAAGAGGATACCCAATTCAGTTGTGCACTATAGATAAGGGGCTCTAGAGCTTGAAATTTTCTGACAAAATTTAAAAAAAAAAGCCAGCATACACCCTTGGACCAATGGTGTCTTCTGTTACCACTACTGCACACACACACAAGAATATTTTAATGCCAAACAATAAATGGTAAAAATCTTAAAATAGGTTTTGATACTTTAAAATGAATACTTAAAATTTTATTTTTTAAAACTCTGTATTATTTTTTATTCTCTTTTTGCCGAAGGCTGGGGAAAACCACTTGACAGACTAATGTTTGGGTGCTATGGGTGGCAGAGAGCCATCTAGTTCAGTTGGCCACTTAGCAATCTTGCCCAAGTTACTTTTAATTTGTATGAGTACATAATAGGTTTATCTATATATGATGTTTTGGTACAGGCATGCAATGCATAAGAATCACATTATGTGATTATGGAGAATTCTTCTCTTCCAGCCTCTGTTTCTTCTTCTGTGAAACAGGATAGAACTTCTTTCAGGATGATGTGAGAATTAATGACATAATGTGCATAGGGGATGCAGTCCTCACTTCCATACTAGGTAAACTCCTGAGTTATGCTCCCCTATGCAAGTGCCAGGAGTATCCACAGACCCTCTAGGCAGGTCCCCTCCGAAGAGCCCAACCTGGAGACCAGGCCCAGGTGGAGCCTCCTAGAGAGACACAGTGATAAATACACGCTGTACTTTCTTCCCACCCAAATCTTCTACAACTCCAATTAGTAACATTGTTTTTCTTCCTCCAAAATATCCTTCAGTGTGGTGGGACCATCACTTTGTGTGGAGCCCACACTTCTTTGATGAGTCAATGAAAGTGATGAATTCAGGAGAGGCCATCATTGCAGCTGTGGGACTCTCAGGCAGGATGGCTTGATGGTTAGGTGGCTGGGTTACCATCTCCACCACAGTGTATGGCTGACTCTCGACTTCGTTGGCTGGGAGGAAACCTAATGAGAAAATCTCTCTCTCTCTCTCTTCTCAGCCTCTTTCTCTTGCTCTCACTCTCTCTTGCCCTGGGGTCGGTTCCTATCATCTCTCTTGGTGGCATCCAAGAGGATGCCACCATGAGGATACAAAGCCCATCATGCTAGTGTCCCACATTAACCATAACCTCCTGGAATCAGACTGTGATTTGTTCACTTTGGGATCTTCAGGGCCTAACAGAGTGCCCGACACTAAGTAGGTATGCAACACATTTCTGGTGACATGACACTGAACTGAGAGAACCAGGAGGTCCCACTTAAAAAGAATGGGTTTCTAGCCCCTGATTGCTCTTAATAGACATTAAACCATTTTCTGCTACCCCTGCTTTCTCATCTACAAAAGGGAGGTCACTCCTCTTACCTGACTTTTCTTGCAGGGTTTTGTCAAGAGAGAACAAGGTACACAAATTCTAAAAGAAAATTTGATAAAGTTTAAAAGGAGTGAAAAACAATATAGTTACTTTAAGACACCAAGAGGATATGGGTATGTTACATCGCTTCATCGCTATATGAGGACCACAGGACACTGCTGAGTTGCTGAGTTTATTCATTTCCTCACTTACACATTCATTCATTCATTCGACAAACACACACTGAGCGTTTTAAGTTAAATGAGACAACATCCCACCCTCAAGCAGCCAAGGGTCTCATGGAAGAGACCAAAGACTAAAGAAATACTTGAAATATAATGGAATTCAAGATGTGAAAGAAACAACTGTGGATTCCCAGGGGGCACTTAACACAACTTTCTACCGGAGATGGCCGTGAGATGACTCCTGATGGCCATGAGATGACTCCTGGGGGAAGAGCAGGAGTTGAACCAATGTAGTAGCAAGAAAGGGCATCCCAGGCTAAGCAAGGTCAAGAACAAAGAGGCAAGGGACAGTGTTATGGGCATTGATGCCTTGTGGTTGATATCATTTTTGTTTTGTATTGTTTTGTTCTATTTTAATGACTGTTTAGGTGGGGCGTGCATAACCCAGTTCACCAGGGGGCCCAGCACTACTCTATTATCTTCACCTCTCCTTCTCCTCTTCCTATTTCTTCCTTCTCCTCCCTCATCCTCCCCCTTCTTCTTCCTCCTTCTCCTCTTCTTCTTTTTCTTCTTCCTCCTCCCCACCTCCTCTTCTTCTCCTCTCCTTTTCCTCTCTTCCTCCTCCTCTTCCTTTTTCCTTTTTCTTCACTGCCAGCCTGGTTCTTGAAGGTATTTAAGATGGTAAAGCAGGGAACTGAGGGAGGTTAGGCAGAAGAGACAGGCAGGGGGCAGATCTCAGCGGTCTTGGTGGGGCATGCTACAGAGCCTGGACTTTCCTCTGGGGTCTCTGAAGTACCCTGGGAGGGTTTCAAGCAGAAGGACTTGTTCAGGTTTGCTTTGTAGGTCAAGGTCACCAAACTGTTTCTGTAAAGGGCTAGATGGTAAATATTTCAGGCTTTGTGGGCCATACAGTCTCTGTTGAAATACCCAGATCTCGAAGCAGCCTGGAAGCAGCCACAAACAATATGTAAACAAATGAGCATGGCTATGTTCCACTGACTCTTTATCTATAGACACTGAAATTTGAGTTGTACATAATTTTCATGTCACAAAATACTGTCCTTTTACAATTTTTAAAAATCACTTAAAAATGTACAAACCCACATTTAAAAATGTACAAATCACAATGTGATTATTATGCAGTGCATATTTGTATCAAAACATCATACCTATATAAATCTATTATGTAACCATACAAATTAAAAATAAAATTCTTTTCCTAAAAATGTACGAACCATTCTTAGCTTGTGGGCTATACAAAAACATGGATGTGAGCGTGATCTGGCTGCAACATCTGTCACCTCATTGATCGCCAGGGTTGATTTGACTGATCTGGCTGGCTAGGCGGGTGTCCCCTTCCTCCCTCATCACTCCATGTGCGTCCCTCCCAAAGCTGTGTGCTTGGTCAGAGAGGACAACCATCTCCGATAGAGGAGGACCAGTCTTTGGTCAAGGGTATACGAGTAGCTGTGCTCCCCTGCTAGAACCTCTGAACAAGCTCTCAAAAACAGGTAGTGTGCTGGCTTTGGCCCAGACCTTTGCTTGCCAGCCTCTGTTTTTAGACGGATCATTCTGGGAGCAGTGATAAGGATGAAGGTACAGCACTGAAGGTAGAGGCACCACAAAGGAAGGAACAGCAATGGTCTAGGTGAGACATGACAGAGACACAATCCCAAGTGTCAGAATGGAAAATGGGGGGAGAATCAGATTCCAGAAACTGTGATCACTGGATGTGGGGGATACAGTAGAGGGAAGAGTCGAGGATAACCCCGAGGTCCCCAGCATGAATGAGCGAACAGAATGTTGCTATTAACAGAGAATCCAGCAGAAGCAGGTTCAGGAGTGGAAAGAAAATAGTAAGGTCTCCTTCAGACATGGGTTGTGGGAAGACTATGGAACAAGAAGGTGGAGGTGAGGAAAGCCATGGTACCACCTGGAGCTGTTATGAAAAATAAACACATGGCTTATGTAATCACAGACTTTAGGGACTGGAGAAGCATGCAGGAGGAATCTCACCAATCTCTCTGCCTCAAGAGAGAATTAGACCTGAATCATCTCAGACCAGTGAGAATTCCTCCTTCTCTGCAGGAGGTTTAACCTCCATCTTTCATGCAAAACGGACACTGCTTTCCTCTTAGTTGCTGCAGGAGAGACAGAAGTCTACTGACAAATTCCATGGACTAACACTGCAAAGGCTTTTCAGTTCCCCCATTTTCACAAAAATTGCAGCTTGAAATTTGCTCTCCTAATCAAATTGCCAGTGGTATACTTGGGAAAAACCCTGTCAAAGATCCCAGTCTGTGGCATCTGTGATGATCTGTGGAGCGGAGCCACAGCATCCAGCAAAGCAGAGTGGGAACTGGGGTGAAACAATGCATCTCTCAAGGAAGTCCTCAGACCAACTGCACCAGTGTGACCTGGACATCTGTGAAGGCTGGACCCCAGACCTACTCAATCAGAGACTCTGGGGATGGAGCCAGCAGTCTGTAGTTTCACAAGCCCTGCAGGTGATCCTGATGGATGCCTAACTTGGAGAGCCACTGGCCTAAAAGAGGAGACTGCTGGCTGGGCGCAGTGGCTCATGCCTGTAATCCCAGCACTTTGGCAGGCTGAGGCAGGTGGATCACGAGGTCAGGAGACCGAGACCATCCTGGCTAACAAGGTGAAACCCTGTCTCTACTAAAAACACAAAAAATTAGCTGGGTGTGGAGGCATGTGCCTGTAGTCCCAGCTACTCGGGAGGCTGAGGCAGGAGAATGGCATGAACCCAGGAGGTGGAGGTTGCAGTGAGCCAAGATCGCGCCTCCAAGCCTGGGAGACAGAGCAAGATTCTGTCTAAAAAAAAAAAAAGAAGAGAACAAAAAGGGGGAGATGCTACTGTCTTTTCCTCAAACCTCCTCTCATGCCTCTGGCTTAGTGTGGACAGCTGAGGTCAATCTTCTCACCCTAAGCACAGCCAGTGGATGCACAATCAGGTTCTTTCTGAGTGTGGTGAGAACCCACCTCTCCTCCCAGCCTGTGCCCACTGCATTTTCCATTCTGCGATGTTTTCATCTCTGGAGTTTCCACAGAATGCCCATAGGAAAGGAAGCTCTGGGCCCAATGGCATAAAAACCAGCATGGGTATGAATAACCACCTGGGTAAACTGGGAGAAACAGTGCTCCAGGTAGTGTGACTAAGAGCACAAACTTGGGAGCCAGACATTGTAAACTGGAATGTCTGCTCTATCAGTTACATGCTGGTTATCCTCAAGTGAGTTATTGAACCTCTCTATGCCTAATTTCCTCATCCCTATAATGAGGATGGTAAGAGTGCCTAGTTCATCAGATTGCTGTGAGGATTAAATGAGTTAATATTTGCAAAGAACGTGAGTAATGCCTGGCACATTGTGCCACATAAGTGATATGAGTTTCTAGGCCTCTAATCCCTCATCTTCAACCAGTCACATAACATACTGTAGGCTCATGGGGCAGTCATGCTCTGAAGATCCTGGGGAAAACTCAATTCTCTTCCTGTCAAGTTTAGGCCTTGTCTCCAAAATCCTGTATGGTACCTCAAATTGAGGAACTGGCTGGACCACACAACTCTGAGAATGATCCTTTTATTCTCCTCTAATTCAAAAGGCTAAATTTCCCAAAAACTCACAGCTTGACCTTAGCCCTGTGGCTTTTATAACTCCCACAGCCCAATGATGGACAGGAAATGGAGCCCAATGAAAGAGGCTTTCTCCTTGACAACAGGGGCCCAGTTGCTTTAAGCTGCACAAAAACAGATTCCGTTCTTGTGAATACCATGTTGGCTCTTCCAAGGTGGAAAGGATGGGGAGTCCCAAAATAGGTGGCCTGTATATTGTGCCAGGTGGACAGGATTCTGGCTAGGGTGAAAGGTAGGAAGCACTAATATGTCAGTTTCCTAGGGCTTCCATTACAAATGACCACAGACTGGGTGGCTGAAAACAACAGAAATTTATTCCCTCACAGATCTGGGGGCCAGAAGTCAAAATCAAGGTGTCATGCTCCTACTGAAGGCTCTAGGAAAGAATCCCTCCCAGCCCCATCCTAGCTTCTGCTGGTTGTTGGTGGTCCTTGCTATTCCCTGGCCTAGTTAGCTGCATCGTGCCAATTTCTGCCTCTGACATCACATGGCATTCTCCCCGTGTGTCAGTGTGTCTGCAAATCTCCCACTCTTTGTAAGGACTGTCATTGGAATAGAACTCTTTATAAGAACCAGTCACTGGATTAGGGTTCACCCTAATGTTCTCATCTTAACTGGAGTACATCTGCTCAGGTCCTATTTCCAAATAAGTTCACAGCTACTGAAAGGTTAAGATTTCAACACGTTTTGTGGGGGACACAATTCAACCCAAAAGAGATGGCAGATGTTTCATCTCAGGTGAAAACTTGGAGATGTTGACAGTGACATCCTAGAGGGCACTTTGAGAATAATTGTGAGGTCCTTGCAGGACCCAGAGGGGAGGAGTATGGAGATCAGATACTGGTGTCTCTAGGGGTAGTGGGAGCACTCAGAGGCTCTCCTGCCAGGTGTCTGCATCATTCACAGATACAAAGTACAGGATTGCACAAGGAAGTGCAATGCCCACATGCAATGTTGAGGTGGGGAATACAGGAGTCTGGCTTGGCAGCATGAGGATACTGATTGGCTTTTGGCTGAAGAGAAGCATTTACTGGAGCCCTTTCAAAGTGCCAGGAATACTGGATAATTGGATAATGCATACATTATCATGCATATAAGACACACTTCACTGACCTAAAGCAGGCCCAGCCTTGACTGTGTGGACTGAAAAGAAGAGACTGATGGGAGAGAGGGAAGGGCAGGCAGTGGCAGTTGTGGGATCCTGAGGTGCTAGGAAGCACACCGAAGTCCTTCTTGCCCTCCTGGGGCCCTGTGTGAGATGCCGGGAGAGCATGAGGAGCGCCTGCACATGTGTCCACCTGGGAACCCTGTCTACAGCCCAAGAGGGCATGAAATCAGAAATCAGGATGGGAGAGGGGCTTTCCCAGTGCCCCTTGGGAAGAATCCAATCTGTTTATCGATGCCTAGCAACAACTTTAAAGCCAATCCGTCACACACCCTGTGGTGGGGTGAGCGAATGCCAAAAGATTTCTGAAGAGCTGGGACTAGAAGCCAACTTCTGTCGGCTCCCCTGGCTGGCTGAAATTCAATGTCGCCAGGTTTGCCTACTGTGCAGTCTAAACAATGCCACTCAGCTCATCTGTGTCGCGGAATTTCTTCGGGACTCCATTCGAGGATGTGCTCAGAAAGGCCAACTTGAAAAAGCCGAAGCATGGTGTTTGCCATCGTTGAATAACAGACGTCACAGAGACTTAATTCAGCTCCTGGAATCAGTTGTTCTCTTCCACATATCCAAGTGGCCAGAATCTTCAGCTGAAATGCATTCGATTCCATGACCATTTGCCTAAGAGAAGATTTCCCTTTGAGTGTCTCAAGACCAGAGCTCAAAACAAGGGAGAGAGAGAAGAGGAAAGGGACAGGAAGAAAGAGAGAGAAGTTGGCCTCTAGGGAAAAAAAAGAAAAATTCAGTCCTGGCGCACACTGCAGCAAACACACAAAACCCTTTTTGTTCCAAGGCCAAAGCCCCGAACAATGAGCCGTCGGGGCGCCTTTGAGAAACGCTCACGTGCCCACTGGAGCAGAGATGACTGTGTTACAAGCAGGGAGCCCAGGAGTTGTCTATAAATTAGTGGAAAATGAAGTTCCATTATAAATCCTTTTAACAGGAGATATCGCTGGCACCCTCCTTGATGTGTGGCACTTTCTCAATTTGAGAAAATGTCTCATCCCTAGGAAGCAGCGGAGAAAGTTCTTTGCAAATGAATCCTTCCTGACAGGCCCCTGACTGAGGCAGTCACACCCACAGGCCCTGATGTGCGAAGCTCCATCCCCGCTCAGGCTCTGCTTGTGTTTGCAAGCCTGTGGCTGGACAGAGACTGAAGGCATTGGCTTAGAAGGGGTCACTGATTTAGGCCTCCCTCACCTGTGAGGCTTCTTTCCTGTAAGTCAACCTCCACGCCAGAAGCAGACTCCAGTCCCTACAGAGATGTTCTGAAACACACATTCTGAGACATAGGCATCTTGTGTGTTTCTGACTTCTACTACTGACTTCAAACTTGTTTTCTCACATGAGTTCCTACTTCCTCTGTGACCTGGCCGGGTCCTCCACCTTTCCAGCAGTCTTTATGGCGCCTTGTCCTGAAGGTGACGCTTACCACTTCTTCTACCACCCAGCCTCAGCCTCCCAGGGGAGTCCAACTGTGTGGTTCATGCAGGCTAAACGACCTGAGCTGTATGATGGCAGGACAGAGAACCATCTTTGGGTGTGCTGACAGAAGGCAAATTGGGTCTTTTGAAATGAAACACAAACAGCCTTGCCTTCTCGCCTCGGAATGAATGATTTATGAAACGTGTTTATTCAACTACCATTACCCAATTGAAGGAACAGGAAGACTCACCCACTCATTTATTCATTCAACAAATAATTACACAGCACCAACAATGTGCCAGGCATGCTTCTAGGCATTTGGAATACACTGGTAACCCAATTTTTTAAAATTCTACCTTGGCCGGGTGCAGTGTTTCATGCCTATAACCCCAGCACTTTGGGAAGCCAAGGTGGGCGGATCACCTGAGGTCAGGAGTTTAAGACCAGCCTGGCCAACATGGTAAAACCCCATCTCTACTAAAAAAAAAATACAAAAATTAGCCAGTCATGGTGGTGGGCACCTGTAATCCCAGCTACTCAGGAGGCTGAAGCTGGAGAATTGCTTGAACCCTGGAGGCGGAGGTTGCAGTGAGCTGAGATTGCGCCACTGTACTCCAGCCTAGGTGACAGAGCAGGACTCAATAAATAAATAAATAAATAATAAATAAATAAACTCTACCTTGAAGAACTTTTTAAAGATTTTTTTTCAGGTGCTAAAGTCCTAAGACGCGAATGTCCTAAGTGTGGCATGTTTAGGAGCAGAAGAAGGTGAGTGCAGTCAGAGTACAGCAGAAGTAGTGGCGAGTGGGAAGCAAGGTTAGGCAGAGCTCAGATCACAGACCCGGACACCCAGGTTGATTTTATCCTAAGAATGAGGAGCATAACAGTAATGGTGTCTAAATAATGTTTTAAAATATTAATGTGTCTGCTCCTTGGAGACCAGGTTTTGAGGGAACGAGAGAGAGAGGGAGACCAGTGAAGAAGCTGTTGTAGAATGACCTAGGCAACAAGAAAATTCTGGGAAGTGCCTCGAGAATGCTGCTGGGAACCCAAAGGGGAGACTATTCTGGGATGTGGGATCAGAAAACTTCCAAGTGTAGAGAGCTCAGGGGAGGTGGCGTTTGACCTGAGTCTTGGAGATTTGGGGACAGCAAAGAAGAGAAGAATGAGGAGCTTGACCTGAGCCTCGGAGATTTGAGGACAGCAAAGAAGAGAAGAATGAGAAGCCTGTTCTGGAATGTGAGCAGTGAGGCATTCCTGGAGGACTTGTGGGGTGTAGACAAAGAGGCTAGGGAGCTGAGGCTGTAGACGCTGCTGAGTGCAGATGGTGAGAGGCTGAATACAAGACTAAGGTGCTGGTCCTTTCTTTTGCGGCTGATAGAAAGCCCTGGGGATTGTTCAGGAGGGAGGTAGGCACGTGGCTATCTTCAGTGGTGGTGTGGAAGACAGTTCTCAGAAGAGGCTAAAGTGGAGGTCTGCCGGCATTTTCCATGAAGGGCCAGAGTGCATCTTTTGACTTTCCAGGCTAAGTCTTGTTTTACAACTGCTCAACTCTGCAGCAGTAGACAAATTCATAAGCAAATGGGTGTGGCTGTGTTCCAGCCAAATGTTATTTACAGAAACAGGCCTTGGGCCAGCTTCAGCCTGCTGGCCAGTTTGTCAGCCTCCGGGTTAAGGGAAGGGAAGGAAGTTAACCCAGTCTTGCGAAGGACGGAAAGGGCCTGGTGACTCCAGTGGCAGAGTGGAAGGAGGAACACAACTTTGAGAGGCCTTCTGCTGAATGTCAGGGCAGTAGTGGAGAATAATGGGAGTTGAGGATGACTGAAAATTTGTAGTCACAGGTAGAAGGGCTTTCTTCACTGGGTAGCAGGGGTGTAAGCTGTGGAAGCAGATGAAACATCTTCCTCCCACTTACCCCCTCACATACACAAGGATGAGAGAGAGTGAAGGGGAGGATCACCGATGTTTATCGGATAGCCAAAAAGTTAAAACTATGGCTTCAGCTGAGGCAGGAGGTGAACTACAGAAGGAAGCAGCCTCCTCGGAGCCTCCCAGAAGAGTATTTGGCCCCCAGAAGCAGAGCAGTGGCCCTGATGGCATCGGGTTTTTTTTTTTTTCTTTTTCTTTCTTTTCTTTTTTTTTTTAAGACGGAGTTTCACTCTTGTTGCCCAGGCTGAAGTGCGATGGCGCAATCTCGAATCACTGCAACCTCTGCCTCCTGGGTTCCAGCAATTCCCAGCCTCAGCCTCCCAAGTAGCTGGGATTACAAGCATGCACCACCACACCCAGCTAATCTTGTATTTTTAGGAGAGACGGGTTTTTTCCACGTTGGTCAGGCTGGTCTCAAACTCCCCACCTCAGGTGATCTGCCTACCTCAGTCTCGCAAAGTGCTGGGATTACAGGCGTGAGCCACCGTGCCCAGCCCGGCATCAGGGATTTTCTTTTCTTTTCTTTTTTTTGAGACGGAGTCTTGCTCTTGTTGCCCAGGCTGTGCAATGGCACAATCTCGGCTCACTGCAACCTCTGCCTCCCGGGTTCAAGCGATTCTCCTGCCTCAGCTTCCCCAGTAGCTGGGATTGCAGGCATGCACCACCTCTCCTGGCTAATTTTGTATTTTTGGTAGAGCGGGGTTTCTCCATGTTGGTCAGGCTGGTCTTGAACTCCCAACCTCAGGTGATCCACCCACCTCGGCCTCCCAAAATGCTGGGATTACAGGCGTGAGCCACCGCTCCCAGCCGGCATGAGGGATTTAATCCAGTGCTTGGTTTCTCCAGCATCTTGTTCTGGTCTCTTAGCAACCAGGCAGCAGCTGTTTACTGAGAGCCTGCCACCAATGTGACCATGGACTAGGTACTCTCAGGGGCCAGGAAACACTGTGTGGTGCAGCCCTTACTGCTGTGAGTCCTGGGAGAGGCAGGAGCTATTAAAAACCACAGCGATTCTGCTTCTTTGCAGTGCCTGAGAATGCTTTCTGGGGAAAGGAGGAGTTGTGCGAGGTAGGTAAGGCAGGTAAGAAATGTCCAAGTTGGGAGAGAAACATGCAAATATACCTGATGGCAGGAATGACCAGGCCTTAGAAGTAAAGATGAGTCTTTAGGATGTTATATATTTTTGTTTGTTTTTTGAGACAGAATCTCGCTCTGTCGCCCAGGCTGGTGTACAGTGGCACAATCTTGGCTCACTGCAACCTCCGCCTCCTGGTTTCAAGGGATTCTCCTGCCTCAGCCCCTCGAGTAGCTGGGATTATAGACACATGCCACCACGCCTGGCTAATTTTTGTATTTTTAGTAGAGATGGGGTTTCACCATGTTGGCCAGGCTGGTCTCGAACTCCTGATCTCAGGTGATCCACTTGCCTCGGCCTCCCAAAGTGCTGGAATTACAGGTCTGAGACATCTCACCCAGTCAGATGTTACATAATTAAAATTAGGACATGTGGGGGGAATTCTACTGTTTATTCTCTTTCCCCTTGTCTTACTGTACTTGTTATCACCGAGAGAATAGACTACAGCAGCTAAGAATGTGAACCCAGGAGACAGCAACCTGGGACTGAATCTCAAACTCTCCTGACTGTGTTAGCCTCCCTGTGCCTCAGTTTTCTCTCTCTGCAAGATGGGCTGATGGTAACAGCCTACTGCACAGGGCTGATGTGGGCATTCAGTGGTCAGTACACGAGTAGGACTCAGACCGGCTTGGTCTGGGATACCCTGTGTCAGGGACCACCACTGTATTTCCCTGTCATCCTTCTGGACAGGCTTCAGCAACAGGAATGTGGGAGTAGCAGCTAGGGGTCTAAGAAGCCCCCCTACTCAGCACTGATCACGGCCCCGTCTCTTTTGCTGGCTGTACAAGACACAGTGATGAGAACGGCCATCGCCTTCCCTTCCCTCTTCCCATGCCTTTCTGGGAAAGATATTTTCTTTCTCAAGATTGAAACTAGGTAGGTAGAGAACATTTTGCAGTTTTAATTAATACAGATTTATCTACCTCCCAGGGCTGTTTGCAAGATTAATCCCTACCCAATGCCTTAAGCTCCTTAGCAGACAGACACTGTGTTCTCACCAAATAAGCTGGACTTGTGATCTTAAGCCTGATTCTCTCAGCCACTGCCCCCTCTTCTCATATAACGGCCTCCTTGCTCGCTTTAAATTGGTTGGTTGGTCCCTGTGAATTTGAGTTTATCCTCTGCCTGGTGCAATTAAGTGTGAAAATCCTTGATCCTTGCCTTGGGTGAGGGGAGGTAGGGATATTTGTGTGGTCTGGGGAGGGCACTGAGCTTGAATTCAATCCTGAAGTGATTCTGACAACCGAGGCTGTGGTCCCCGACCCCCTGGGTGGGTTTCCGAGCAACTCCTGAAGGGGATGAAGACCCGGGGTGTGTGGTGGGGGAAAGGGACACAGAGGGGAGAATGAGAACAGTTGGAGGATATTGATGCATCTGCTAACTTGGTAGAATAGCTTGAAACCACAGTCCCTGAATTAGTCATACAGTTGTGTTTAGAAATGGTTGCAGGACATCACTCTGCTCATCGATTTGTAAAAGCTTCTTATGTATAGGGTATATCAACATAAATAATTTGCATCTGGGGTTTGCCCAGCACAGTGCTTGGCTTTTGTTGATTTGATTTGTTCTTATGTGAGCATCTTATTCCTTGAAAAAATCCCAAAGAACCAAGTGTTACAAATGTATCCCTGCTCTTTGGTCATATTTAAAATTTCATTCCCTAATACATTAGCACATGTCTTACCAAGCTGCAATGACCTGGGTAAATCAAGAGGAAAAGGGGGGCAGGAGGCTCCTTTGAGGCTCTGTGCTTCAAAGAACCATAATAACATGTTAAAAGAATGCCAAAGAATACACTCACTAAAATGAAAATTGAAGCAAACTATCTCTTTGCATATGCCATAATTACATCAGCAGGTTAATGTGGAAAAAAATGCTGATTTTTATGTAAGTTAACAGTGGAAAAGGCTATATTTCTCACCTCAGCCTTGCTAATACTCATCAAAACTAACCAGAATCAGATTCTAATAGAACTTCAAAAAAAATTGAAGGCAGAATTTCTGAAGAAAACTATGCAACATCAGAGGTCTAGTAATATGCTCTATGAAAAAATAATACCATGCCCAATAAATTTGATAAATATCCCATATTATAATATCTCAGGAATTCATAAGAATAAGCATGTTAAACATTCTAAGAAGTCTGTAGACAAACAAGTTTCCTGCTTTACTTAAACAAGGAAGCCTGTTGACCACAAAGAACTTACTGAACACCCCCTGAAATCGTTTTTCATCAAAATGTCTTCGGAATTTAGTCTGTAGGTTCTAGGAGGAAGCTCGTGTGGACTTCTCAATATTGGTGATAACTGCATCTGAAAAATTTTAAAATACCCAACGCCTCCTAAAAGGCCTGGGCCCACACTGAAGAATAGAACTGGTGACTGACCATGCCTATGAAAATCTCTAAAACAATCGTTCTCAAACTCTAGGATGTATCAGAATTGGCTGGAGAACTGGGCTCGTAGAGTGGGACAGGGCCTATACCTCCAAAATTTTGCCAAGTTTCCCAGGAGATCCTGATGCACACCAAGCTTGAGAATCTCTGCCCTAAAAACTGGTTGCAGGAATGGAAAGGAGTTCAGGGAAAAAAAAAAAAAAAAAAAAAGGTTTTAGCCTGAGAGCTTTTCTACATACTGAATCCACAAGTGTGAATCTGCCCAGCTGGGGACTACAGCAGTGCTGATACCTTGGGAGCTATACTGTTTGCTTTGCCCCAGATATTGCCCATCAGAAAATAAGGAGAACTAAATAGAAGGAGCCACAAGGTACAGCTCCACTGGTGTCCAGAAGTCCTCATGCCTAATCATTCATCCACCTAGGATATCAGATAACAGAAAGGTTGCTGTGGGAGCTTGAGAATGAAGGACCTGAGACCATCATTAATCCTTTTAAAAAAATCTCCAAAAGTGAGCCTGAAATATACCAAAATCTACAATCTTTCTAACGGCTTTTACAATTTATTACATCAGTATGTGTACCACATAAAAAGCCTTCATTACTTCCAACTCTTTTTAATTTATAATAACTGACTCAAGAGCAAATGCCAAAGAGTCGTTTCCAGGTTGCCTTTTTTAGAAAATGGCTTATCAAGTAATTAAAAGATTTACACCATGCTCCAGATAGTGGAGGTGAGTTTGTTGCTCCCTTCCCAGTCTACTGTCAGACATGGGAGCTCTCCACTGGACCCAGGTAGAGTGTCTCCACTTGGATGGAATAACATTGCATTTCTTTATCTTCAGTCTAGTATGCATCCAGCTCACAAACTTTAACCAGTCACCCATCCCTGCTCTGTTAGAGAGATTGACTCTCACTCAAGAATCAATTAGGTCTGCGTATTTGCCAAAATCAAACAAGCTGAGACAACACTGGATTAAGATTTGGAAGTGGTGGGAGCTGAAAGAGACTGAGGAAGAGAGACTCTTTGAAGAAGCTCTCCTGTGAATAATAGATACTATAAATTATGAAATTTATTTGATGATGCCTAAGGGTATTTTAATGCTACCAGAGTTATAATAGAGGGAAAAAGCACTCATGATTTTTAAAAAAGCTCAACGCTTTGATTTATTAAAGAAAACAGTGAGATTTCTAAGCACTTGCTTAGAAGGCCCATGTATCTCAGACAAGTATGATTCAAGCCCTGCCATCACCACTGACATTCCTATCCCACCCAAGCTTGCCACTAGGAAATCCCCACATCTATTTTCTTGTATGGTGAGTCCGGGACTCATTTTAATGATTGCATCATAGTCATGGGCTTCAGCTCTTAACATGATAGTCCAATGCTGATAAAATCCAATAACAACTTACTGATATTAACTCACGTCCTGTTAGAAATTTCCTGTTCCTATATCAACTTTCAGTGATTTGGGAAACTTTGTTTAAAAACCTATGTATTCAACAAATACCTAATGTGAATCTGATTTTAATATTTCATCTATTTCCAAGATAGAGTTGTTTATTCTATTTGATGGAACTCTTAAAAATATGGCTTTCATGTCCATAAAATGGTGCAACTGGAAATAAAGCCATACCAACATAATCCTTATTAAAACTCCCCTTTATAGCTTTTTCATGTCTTTTCTGATGATCAAATTGCTCTTCTCTCTAGAGATATGTTTCACACTTTCTCAAATGGTCTTCATTCTGCTTAAATCCCGTAGGAGCCAAAGGATCTTAAGAGAGGTTAGCATCTCTTCCTACTTTCTTGGGTCACCTTTATCAAAAGCTGTATATACTACAGTCCTGATACTTCTTTGGTGTTAGTCATTTAGAATCAAGGGTAAATAGCTCACAGACAGACACACAGGCATAATGAGCACAGTCCCTTTCTTGGCAAGGAAAGGAAGGGTCACTGGCAGCACCAGGATTAGAGACAGGGCTTTGTGGAGTGACTCTACATTAGTCAGTGTTCTTCCCTGGATGAACCTTATCCTTCTCCAAGTTTATCCTCTTCTAGGTAAAATAGAGATAACAATCCAAACCTGACTGCCTCAAAAGGTTTTGTTTGAGCCTCAATAATCAATAATAGAGGCGAGTGTAAAATATCACAGTTGACGATGGCCACCCTCACCTTTCCAATTCTTCCTGAAATGTCCTCAGATTTACTGTCCTCAAACCCAAGTTCAATTGTGTAACTTTCCTCTGCACAGATTATTGGTTTCCCATTATCTAGAGAATAAAGACCAAACTCTACATGGCAATCAAGATCCTTCACCATATATGCTTCTCCTGCTACTGCTCTCCATGGTCCCAGACCAACCACACTGAATGGATTGGCATTTTTTGAACATTTGAACATTTCGTGTATTTTCAAGTCTTGATCTTTGCACAAACTATCTAATCAGTTCCTGACAAAATCCTGCGCCTCCTTCCACGATTAGTTTGAATGTAACATTCCCTTAAGGATACTTTCCTTTATGGCATCCATTCATGCAATTATTATAAAGTGCTATTCACGAGCCAGGCATCAGAATTCTATAACTTCATTGTCCCTACCACAGCAGTTTGTGTGTATTTTTAATGTAGTACTCATGTTAGCCTGCTTTGTGGGATTTTTTAATTATTTAACTTTATGTCCTTACCACTGACTGGAAGCTTTTTGAGAAAAAAGTATTATCTGTTGTTGTTCTCCATATCTCCATGCTAGTATAGAAAAGGCACATGGCAAATGTTTGTTGAATGAATAAACAATGTCATATTTAATTTGATATGTTCACGGTTTTGTTTTTAAGAAAGTCACGAGTTTAATGGCACCTTATAACTTCTGAGTGGAAGAAGAACAATTCCTGGCATTTTTTCTTCTAGGAATGAGTAGTTGCCAGCCACCTTTATGAAGGCTTTGGATCTTATTATTATTACTACCAACTAAATAAGCCATAATCTCACCCGATGCTCCCCTTTGCCTCTTCCTCATTATTATCTAGGGGCCATAAGTGGAAAAAAAGTTGAGCTTGTGGCCAGTCTTCCTGATTTTATCTCCCCAGAGACAACCAGGCTTCTAGCTTCATGTCCAGGATCATCTCCACCAAATGGCTTGGGTTTCTCCATAAAGCTGGCCCAACAGCTCTGAGTTTTATACCCCAAAGCTTGCCAAGATAAAGAATAAGGAAGCTGTAGAGATGTAATAAGCATCCATCAAAAATATTAGGAACATTTCTCTAGAATTATAGAGCTCAAACATTTGGAGAGGGTGTGTCAAGAGTGACTCATAATAAACAGCAATAATAAGTAAGGCAATTAGTAGAAAAGAGGGCACCACCTACAAAGAGTAGTTCCTGAGGAATTTTAATTTAAATTCCTGGGTCAGGTTCATTCTGAAGAAATGAGATACTATTTAACTTTCAAACACCTGCTTGATCCCAATAGGAGGCAAATGATCCTAAGATAAATCAGCATCCCTTCCTGCTTTCTTGGGTCTCCTCCCTCCTCATTGTCAATACATCGCATCGATTTTCTATCCAGAACAGAAGCTTAATATGAGTTCTTGCTCTTAGATCATCTTTTTCCTCCTTAATACCATGAGAAAGAACACAATGGGGTGATTTCTGTTCAGAATTATAGCCTGATGGCTAAAAGAGACATATTTCTTGCAAAATAGCAATTCTGCAAGTACCCCGTAGACCAGAGGGTTAATGAAAGAGACAAAAGAGGCAATAAACTGGGCTCAGATGAAGATGAATTGGAGCTGTATCTGTTTGGTAGCAGTGTGTATTTTAGGAATATACTGGAAGGGTGAGGAAGAAGAGTGTATTTTAGGAATGCACTGGAAGGGTGAGGAAGAAGAAGCTTGGGGAGACAATTTCTCAACTCAGGGCTAAATGACTATCATTCTGAGTTCCCACAGTCATTCTCCAGGCATCTCTTTGATCCCCATAATGTCATGGAACATAACAATTAGTAGCCTAAGAAGGGGTGTTCCCTCCTGCCTGTGCTAAACCTGGGGGTCAAGAGAGTGACTAAAATGTTCCAGGCAATCCCAATATTTAGAGGAAGGCTAGATATTCTTTTCTTCAAGTGAAAAATGAAGGCTCCAAAACAGACTAACATTATTCCACTGGTTAAAAGTTAATAAACACACTCTCTCTCTCTCTCTCTCTCTCTTTTAAAAATAGATTAAAGGAAAATGCAACAAAGTGTTTACAGCTCTTGTTCTCAAGTGGTAGAGCTATGGATTATTTTATCTTCCTTCTTTTTATCTACATTTTCTACAGTAAACTTGTATTACTTTTCAAAGAAAAAAATATATATTCTTTAAAAGTCTCTCCCTTTTACTAGATATTCTTGCCCACTGACAAAGATTTTTATAAAAATACAACTCATACAGGCCAGAGGAGATCATGTGATTAGGAAGGTGCTTCAATGACAAGGGAAGACTGGAGTCTTTGTTTTCAGGGGTTTTGGGGGCTTTTGTACTTTTTCTTTTCAGTTCTTAGAAACATGAGAGTGACCTCCTACCCAGAGAAGTGACCTTGGATTTAAATGTGAAATGCTAGCCCCCCATGTTAATGCCTGAAAAAAAGGCATTTCACTCAAGAACAGGAGGTGAAGTGTTCTCTTTTCTGTGTTGACATATGATGCATCCATCAGATCTCTTGCAAGAAAAGGGATGTTGCATCTCTCAGAGACCACCCCCACCCCCAACCTCCACCCGCCACCCTCCGCCACCTCCTCCATCTGCAAAAAGCATTTCTGGTCTCCTTCTCCCTTCTTCAAGGTTACAGCAGCCATAGTCCTCCATGGTGAGACCCAGAGTACAGCCAAGAGCAGGAAGGTGGTCATTTGGGAAGAATTCACTTTGCATTTGATTGCTTTCCTTTGTAATATCTACCAGGATGACAGGTTCATGAGTCTCTCAATTTCCCAAGGTTCTGTGTTTTCACTTATTTGCTTAGCTATCAGTAAGAGACAAAGCATACTCCTCTCTAAAAGGTGTCCAGTGGGGTTTTTGGTCTATTTTTTAATCTTCAATAAGACAGTAAGGCTTCTTAGCCCTCATGAAATGACATGATGTCTGAGATTTGCTCTAAACTATTCTACCAAAGATAAAAAGGCTGGGTGGGGTGTGGCAACTAATAGCCTCTCCCTGCAGGCTCCCACAGGCCATTGGAAGTCCCTCACTTCTCTCCAAAAAAGAGAAGCCAAAACATTCTCTCCCTTATTAAACCCCCTTCAAATAATCATTGTTTTCAAGTGACTAATTTTCTCTTTTATAGATGGAACATGATGATGGGTTTTGAGATGATTCTTTCATTCTGAGCACAGCCTATACATAAGTGTCTAGCAGTACCCTGTAAAATATGGATGTACTTTGGACCCATAGATTTCAGCTTCGACATTTCAACCAAATTTCTTAGACATCAGAAGAGGCATTTCAACATAATTCTATGGTCAGGTATGTATACTGTTAACTTTGCCCACAAGTGAAAGAGTATAGTTGCTTTTCATGAATAGTTCACCATTCAACCTGGCTGCCATTGATAGGATACAATAGACTTCCCATATTCTTGAAAACTTTAATAGCTCCAATGATGACCTTGGAATGCATAGGAAAGATAAGGTAGAAATTTGAAACCAGAAAACACCAAAAAGACTTCCAGAGAGATGCTCCCAGCTTCATAATGGAAATAAGATCTTATTGTATAAAAGAAACAAAAAGACACAGGCATTGAGAAAAATATCTGGATTTAGTTTCACAACAAATGACACAATTGATTTATTCCCAAAGAGAAAAGAAAAACTTGAACCAGTTGAGAGCATCTGGGTTGAAAAGAAACATCTTTCTTTATCCCAGTGTGGATTTTCAATCTCAAATACACAAGCATTGTGTTTTCCTAGAGCACTTTAAAGCGTGGTACTTCAATATATAATCAATCAATCCGTTTGGTCTCCCAAATAATATATATTGAAGTACTTTTAAAACTGCAAATGAAGAACAATGCAGACATTGTGACTTGTAAGTTGGCATTTTAGATTTTATGGTGTTAAGTTCTTTTATATGATCAATGTAAATGTTCTTTCTGGGGGCCTCCATTTCTCCTTGTTGTCTCCTTGTTTATATTGGTATGTGGAAACAATGCTTAAAAAATAGACGTAAAGATTTATGTTTCTACACTTGCTACATTATATAGTGTGGCATTGAGGAAGAAATGGATCAAATGAATACTAAGAACTACTTTTGCTTTGTCAACCTGACCTTTAAGACAGGTTGACTGGATGTGAAGCCTCTATAACATTGCTCTTAAGCGCGGTTTGCTGAATTAACCAGGAGCTTGCACTGAACATCTACCACACACCATTGGTAAGTAGCAGGCATTAAGGAGAAATGGATGCTAAAGAATAGACTTCCAGGAAGGAAACCTACAGCACTAATAAAGCAAAGAGTGAGGAGAAACAGTTTCTGAGGGCTAAGAGGAGCATTCCCAAAGAGCTGAAGTAAAGTTGAGATACCCAGACATTTCTCAGATCTGCTGCCATTCCAACCCTTAATGTATTTCCTCCTTACCTCTCCAAGAATCATACCCAAAAAAGTTATAGAATGGTAAAGTCAAAATCTACGTCTAATGGAGACATTCCCCCAGAAACACTCCTATGGCCATTGATAGAATTATTTTCTTGGCTGAAAGCTCACAATATGACAAAGGGGCCCATTCCACTCCTCTAATGTTCAATGGATGCAATGGTACTTTATAACAGAAAACAATTATACCAATGTCCACTGTTATAATTATTAAGAAAGATTTTCATTATGAAGACTGTTTATCCTCCATCAGGATAAACTCCAAGTTTACTTTTAGGCCAAATCTAAAATTAGGGTTGCAATAACAGTAGCTAAGTAGTATTTTTCTAGCTCTGCCTCTCACCAGAGTTTTCACCTCCATTCAATTATTCAAAAAAATATAAGCAGTGTTTCACATTAGCTTGAAAATAGAATAGTCTAAGATATGAAACAGAGTTGGAGACTCCCAGCAAGTCCTTTGGCTGGGATTTGACATCAACCATAGCTCTGCTGCCGCTCCAGAGGCATCTGTGCCATTTCTTGAATTTCACTGAGAAATGTCCTGCACAGCCTCCTCTGCACACATGCGGACTGGTTCTAGGCTGAGGCCACCCTCTTTATTCTCTCCCCTCTTCTAGGGGTGGTCCAGTAGTCCCTTCACCAAAATGGGAATGGCGCTCTTCCCAATCTTGGACAGCGTGTGATTATACTTGAGCTGTAATGCAAGAGTTGCTAGTCTTCTTAGAGTGTTAACAGAGATTAGAAGACAGTATTCCTTTTCCTGGTGTTGCCTTCTTTCTCACAGGTCCTATATGAGTCGTTGGAGAGAGCATTCAAAGAATCTTCTGGGGCATTTGCAGGGGACTAAGATGGCAGATAGCAGGCAGGACTAGCTTGCAGCCCCTGCTCGGATGGACAGAGCAATGTGTGGAGACTCACACTGTGAACTTTGTCTCCAAGACTACACAGGAACATATCAGGAAAACCTAGAGAATCCACAGAGCCTTTGAAGAAACTGGGTCACCATTACAGGCTCCCTGAGATACCAAAAAACTGTGAGCCCGCTTGCTTTCTCAACAGGGAGTCTCGCGGTCTGGGGCAAGCTCTCAGCCCTGGTCACCGGCTGCCAGGAAATAGATTCAGTTCTGTTGGTGGGGCATTGTGGGAGTGAGACTACCTGGACGGAGAATGACTTTGACGAGCTGAGAGAAGAAGGCTTCAGACGATCAAATTACTCCGAGCTACGGGAGGAAATTCAAACCAAAGGCAAAGAAGTTGAAAACTTTGAAAAAAATTTAGAAGAATGTATAACTAGAATAACCAATACAGAGAAGTGCTTAAAGGAGCTGATGGAGCTGAAAACCAAGGCTTGAGAACTACGTGAAGAATGCAGAAGCCTCAGGAGCCGACGCAATCAACTGGAAGAAAGGGTATCAGTGATGGAAGATGAAATGAATGAAATGAAGCGAGAAGGGAAGTTTAGAGAAAAAAGAATAAAAAGAAACGAACAAAGCCTCCAAGAAATATGGGACTATGTGAAAAGACCAAATCTATGTCTGATTGGTGTACCTGAAAGTGACAGGGAGAACAGAACCAAGTTGGAAAACACTCTGCAGGATATTATGCAGGAGAACTTCCCCAATCTAGCAAGGCAGGCCAACATTCAGATTCAGGAAATACAGAGAATGCCACAGATACTCCTCAAGAAGAGCAACTCCAAGACACATAATTGTCAGATTCACCAAAGTTGAAATGAAGGATAAAATGTTAAGGGCAGCCAGAGAGAAAGGTCGGGCTACCCTCAAAGGGAAGCCCATCAGACTAACAGCGGATCTCTCAGCAGAAACTCCACAAGCCAGAAGAGAGTGGGGGCCAATATTCAACATTCTTAAAGAAAAGAATTTTCAACCCAGAATTTCATATCCAGCCAAACTAAGCTTCATAAGTGAAGGAGAAATAAAATACTTTACAGACAAGCAAATGCTGAGAGATTTTGTCACCACCAGGCCTGCCCAAAAAGAGCTCCTGAAGGAAGTGCTAAACATGGAAAGGAACAACCGGTACCAGCCACTGCAAAATCATGCCAAAATGTAAAGACCATCGAGGTTAGGAAGAAACTGCATCAACTAATGAGCAAAATAACCAGCTAACATCATAATGACAGGATCAAATTTACACATAACAATATTAACTTTAAATGTAAATGGACTAAATACTCCAATTAAAAGACACAGACTGGCAAATTGGATAAAGAGTCAAGACCCAACAGTGTGCTGTATTCAGGAAACGCATCTCACGTGCAGAGACACACATAGGCTCAAAATAAAAGGATGCAGAAAGATCTACCAAGCAAATGGAAAACAAAAAAAAAGCAGGGGTTGCAATCCTACTCTCTGATAAAACAGACTTTAAACCAGCAAAGATCAAAAGAGACAAAGAAGGCCATTACATAATGGTAAACGGAGCAATTCAACAAGAAGAGCTAACTATCCTAAATATAGATGCACCCAATACAGGAGCACCGAGATTCATAAAGCAAGTCCTGAGTGACTTACAAAGAGACTTAGACTCCCACACATTAATAATGGGAGACTTTAACACCCCACTGTCAACATTAGACAGATCAACGAGACAGAAAGTCAACAAGGATACCCAGGAATTGAACTCAGCTCTGCACCAAGCGGACCTAATAGACATCCACAGAACTCTCCACCCCAAATCAACAGAATATACATTTTTTTCAGCACCACACCACACCTATTCCAAAATTGACCACATACTTGGAAGTAAAGCTCTCCTCAGCAAATGTAAAAGAACAGAGATTATAACAAACTATCTCTCAGACCACAGTGCGATCAAACTAGAACTCAGGATTAAGAATCTCACTCAAAACCGCTCAACTACATGGAAACTGAACAACCTGCTCCTGAATGACTACTGGATCCATAACGAAATGAAGGCAGAAATGAAGATGTTCTTTGAAACCAACGAGAACAAAGACACAACATACCAGAATCTCTGGGACGTATTCAAAGCAGTGTATAGAGGGAAATTTATAGCACTAAATGCCCACAAGAGAAAGCAGGAAAGATCCAAAACTGACACCCTAATATCACAATTAAAAAAACTAGAAAAGCAAGAGCAAACACATTCAAAAGCTAGCAGAAGGCAAGAAATAACTAAAATCAGAGCAGAACTGAAGGAAATAGAGACACAAAAAACCCTTCAAAAAATTAATGAATCCAGGAGCTGGTTTTTTGAAAGCATCAACAAAATTGATAGACCACTAGCAACACTAATAAAGAAAAAAAGAGAGAAGAATCAAATAGACGCAATAAAAAATGATAAAGGGGATATCACCACCGATCCCACAGAAATACAAACCACCATCAGAGAATACTACAAACACTTCTACACAAATAAACTAGAAAATCTAGAAGAAATGGATAAATTCCTCGACACACACACTCTCCCAAGACTAAACCAGGAAGAAGTTGAATATCTGAATAGACCAATAACAGGAGCTGAAATTGTGGCAATAACCAATAGCTTACCAACCAAAAAGAGTCCAGGACCAGATGGATTCACAGCCGAATTCTACCAGAGGTACAAGGAGGAACTGGAACCATTCCTTCTGAAACTATTCCAATCAATAGAAAAAGAGGGAATCCTCCCTAACTCATTTTATGAGGCCAGCATCATCCTGATACCAAAGCTGGGCAGAGACACATGAAGACACATGTACACATGCACACGTATGTTTATTGCAGCATTATTCACGATAGCAAAGACTTGGAACCAACCCAAATGTCCAACAATGATAGACTGAATTAAGAAAATGTGGCACATATACACCATGGAATACTATGCAGCCATAAACAATGATGAATGAGTTCATGTCCTTTGTAGGGACATGGATGAAATTGGAAATCATCATTCTCAGTAAACTATCGCAAGAACAAAAAACCAAACACCGCACATTCTCACTCATAGGTGGGAATTGAACAATGAGAACACATGAACACAGGAAGGGGAACATCACACTCTGGGGACTGTTGTGGGGTGTGGGGAGGGGTGAGGGATAGCACTGGGAGATATACCTAATGCTAGATGACGAGTTAGTGGGTGCAGTGCACCAGCATAGTACATGTATACATATGTAACTAACCTGCACATTGTGCACATGTACCCTAAAACTTAAAGTATAATAATAATAAATTAAATTAAATAAAAAATCAAAAATATGATATAGGATATGAAAGAAAAGTACTTCAGTGAAACAGAAAGCAAAAATAAAAAACAATCACAACTTCTGAAAATCAAGGATACACTTAGAAAAATGCAAAATGCACTGGAAAGTCTCAGCAACAGATCGAACAAGCAGAAGAAAGAACTTCAGAGCTTGAAGACAAGGCTTTTGAATTAACCCAACCCAACAAAGACAAAGAAAAAAGAATAGAAAAATATGAACAAAGCCTCCAAGAGGCTTGGGACTTTGTCCAAACCTAAGAATAAATGTCCATACCTAAGAATAATTGATATTCCCAAGGAAAAAGAGAAATCTAAAAATTTTAAAAACATTTTTGAGGGAATAATCAAGGAAAACTTCCCTGGCCTTGCTAGAGATCCAGACATCCAAATACAAGAAGCTCAAAGAACACCTGGGAAATTCATTGTAAAAAGATCATCACCTAGATACATACCCATCAGGTTATCTAAAGTCAAGACGAAGGAAAACATCTTAAGAGCTATGAGGCAAAAGCATCAAGTAACCTAAAAAGGAAAACCTATCATATTAACAGCAGATTTCTCAGCAGAAACCCTACAAGCTAGAAGGGATTGGGGTCCTACTTTTAGCCTCCTTAAACACAATTATCAACCAGAAAATTTATGCTTAGTGAAACTAAGCTTCATAAATGAAGGAAAGATGCAGTCTTTTCCAGACAAACAAAGGCTGAGGGAATTTGCTACTACCAAGCCTGCTAAAAGGAGATCTAACTCTTGAAACAAACTCTTGAAATACACCAAAACAGAACCTCCTTGAAACATAAATCTCACAGGACCTATATAACAATAACACAATGAAAAAAAAAAAAAGGTATTCAGGCAAAAGATAGCACAATGAATAGAATAGTATCTCATGTCTAATACTAACATTGATGTAAATGGCCTAAATGCTCCACTTAAATGACACAAAATGAGAGAATGGAGAATAATTCACCAACGAAGTTTCTGACAGAATGGAGAATAATATACCAACCAAGTTTCTGATGTCTTCAGGAGACTCACCTAACAAATAAGGACTCACATACACTTAAGGTAAAGAGGTGGAAAAAGATAGTCCATGCAAATGGACAAGAAAAGCAAGCAGGAGTAGCTGTTTTTATATCAGATCAAACAAATATTAAAGCAACAGCAGTTTAAAAAGACAAACAAGGTCATTATATAGTGATAAAGGACTAGTCCACAGGAAAATATCACAATTCTAAATATATATGCACCTAACACTGGAGTTCCCAAATTTATAAAACAATTACTACTAGACCTAAGAAATAAGACAGACAGCAATACAATGATAGCGGGGGACTTTAATACTCCACTGACAGCACGAGACAGGTCATCAAGATGGAAAGTCAACAAAGAAACAATGGACTTAAACTATACCTTAGAACAAATGGACTTAATAGATATTTGCAGAACATTCTACCTAACAACTGCAGAATATACATTCTATTCATCAGTACATGGAACATTCTTCAAGACAGACCATATGACAGGCCACAAAACAAGTCTTAATAAATTTAAGAAAATCAAAATTGTATCAAGTACTCTCTCAGACCGCAGTGGAATAAAACTGGAAATCAACTCCAAAAGGAACCCTCAAAACCATGCGAATACATGGAAATTAAGTAACCTGCTCCTGAATGCTCATTGGGTCAACAATGAAATCAAGATGAAAGTTAAAAATTTCTTTGAATTGAACGATAATAGTGACACAATCTATCAAAATTTCTGGGATACAGCAAAAGCGGTGCTAGAAGGAAACTTCCTAGGACTAAATGCCTACACCAAAAAACCTGAAAAAGCACAGGTATACAATCCAAGGTCATACCTCATGGAACTGCAGAAACAAGTACAATCCAAACCCAAACCCAGCACAAGAAAGAAATAACAAAGATCAGAGCAGAACTGAATGAAATTGAAACAAAACAAAAAAAAATACAAAAGATAAATCAAACAAAAAGCTGGTACTTTGAAAAGATAAATAAAATTGATAGACCATTAGCAAGGTTAACCAAGAAAGGAGAAAGAAGGTCCAAATAAGCTCAATTAGAAATGAAATGAGAGCTATCACAACTGATACCACAGGAATACAAAAGATTATTCAAGGCTACTATGAACACCTTTATTTCCATAAACTGGAAAACCTAGAGGAGATGGATAAATTCCTGGAAATATACAACCCTCTTAGATTAAACCAGCAAGATAAAGAATCTCTGAACAGACCAAGACCAAGACAAATAACAAGCAATGAGCATGAAATGGTAATTTAAAAATTGCCAACAAAAAAAGTCCAGGACCAGACAGATTCACAGCTGAATTCTATCAGACATACAAACAAGAATTGGTAACAATCCTATTGACATTGTTCCAAAAGATAGAGAAAGAGAGAATCCTCCCTAAATCATTCTATGAAGCTAGTATCACCCTAATACCCAAACCACGGAAAGATATAACAAAAAAAGAAAACTACAAACCAATATCCCTGATGAACATAGAGGCAAAAATCCTCAACAAAATAATAGTTAACCAAATCCAACAGCATATCAAAAAGATAATCCGCCATGATAAATTGAGTTTCATACCAGGGATGCAGGGGTGGTTTAATATATGTAAGCCAGTAAATGTGATTCTCCACATAAACATAATTAAAAACAAAAATCATATGATCATCTCAATAGACACAGAAAAAGCATTTGGCAAAATGCAGCATCCCTTTATGATTAAAACCTTCAGCAAAATTGGCACAGAAGGGACATACCTTAAGGTAATAAAAGCCATCTATGACAGACCCACAGCCAACATTATACTGAATGGGGAAAACTTGAAAGCACTCCCCCTGAGAACTAGACCAAGACAAGGATGCCCACTTTCACCACTTTTATTCAACTTAGTACTGGCAGTCCTAGCCCGAGCAATCAGACAAGAGAAAGAAATAAAGGGCATCCAAGTCAGTAAAGAGGAAGTCAAACTGTCTCTGTTTGCTGATGATATGATTGTATACCTAGAAAACCCTAAAGACTCATCCAAAAAGCTTCCAGAACTAGTAAATGAATTCAGCAAAGTTTCAGGACACAAAATTAATGTACACGATTCAGTAACTCTGCTATATACTAACAGTGACCAAACTGAGAATCAAATCAAGAACTCAACCCCTTTCACCATAGCTGCAAACACAAAAACAAAAACAAAAACAAAAAAAACCAAGGAATATACCTAACCAAGGATGTGAAAGACCTCTACAAGGAAAACTACAAAACACTGTTGAAAGAAATCATAGATGACACAAACAAAAAGAAAACACACTCCGTGCTCTTGGATGGGTAGAATCAGTATTGTAAAAATGATCATACTGCCAAAAGCAACCTATAAATTCAATGTAATTCTCATGACAATACCATCAGTCTTCACAGAACTAGAAAAAATCCTAATATTCATATGGAATCAAAAAAGAGCCCACATAGCCAAAGCAAGCCTAAGCAAAAAGGACAAATATGGAGTCATCACATTACTCAACTTCAACTATACTATAAGGCCATAGTCACCAAAACAGCATGATACTGTATAAAAATAGGCACATAGACCAATGCAACAGACTAGAGAACCCAGAAATAAAGCCAATTGCTTACAGCCAACTGATCTTTGACAAAGTAAACAAAAACATGAGGTGGGAAAAGGACAGCCTATTCAACAAATGGTGCTGAGATAATTGGCAAGCCAAATGTAGAAGAATGAAACTGGATCCTCATCTCTCACCTTATACAAAAATCAACTCAAGATGAATCAAAGACTTAACTCTAAGACCTGAAACCATAAAGACTCCAGAAGATAACATCGGAAAAACTCTTCTAGACATTGGCTTAGGCAAAGACTTCATGACCAATAACCCAAAAGCAAATGCAACAAAAACAAAGATAAATAGATAGGCCTTAATTAAACTAAAAAGCTTCTGCACAGCAAAAGAAATAATGAGCATGGTTAACAGACAACCCAGAGGGGGAGTAAATCTTCACAATCTATACACCTGACAAAGGACTAATATCCAGAATCCACAAAGAACTCAAACAAATAAGCAAGAAAAAATCAAACAATCCCATCAAAAACTGGGATAAGGACATGAATAGGCAGTTCTCAAAAGAAGATATAAAAATGGTCAACAAGCATATGGAAAAATATTCAACACCACTAATTATTAGGGAAATGCAAATCAAAACCACAATGCAATACCATTTCACTCCTGCAAGAATGACCACAATAAAAAAAAAAAAAAAAAAAGATGTTGGCATGGATGCAGTGAAAAGGGAATACTTTTACACACTGTTGGTGGTAATGTAAACAGGTACAACCTCTGGAAAACAGTGTGGAGATTCCCAAGAACTAAAAGTAGATCTACCATTTGATCCAGTAATCCCACTACTAGGTATCTACCCAGAGGAAAGGAAGTCATTATACAAAAAAGATACTTGCACACACATGTTCACTGCAGCACAATCTGCAATTTGAAAAATATGGAACCAGCCCAAACGTTCATCAATCAACGAGTGGATAAAGAAAATATGGTATACATATAATGGAATACTACTCAGCCATAAAAAGGAATGGAATAATGGCATTCACAGCAACCTGCATGGAATTGGAGACCATTAAAGTAACTCAGAAGTGGAAAACCAAACAGCATAGGTTCTCACTCATGCGTGGGAACTAAGCTATGAGGACGCAAAGGCATAAGAATGATACATCGGATTTTGGGGACTTGGGGAAAAGGGTGGGGGATGGTGAGGGATAAAAGACTACACATTGGGTACAGGGTACACTGCTCGGGTGATTGGTGCACCAAAATCTTAAAAATCACCCCTAAAGAATTTATGTAACCAACCACCACCCCAAAACCTATTGAAAACATTTTTTTTAATTAAAAATAATTTTTTTAAAAGAATCTTCTGTTGCAGCCCTCTCCAAGATCCATTGAGCCACGGTCACTCCACCGAGTTCTGTTCCTCACGTCTCATCTCTTAGGAGGAGTTTCCACCCATGAGTGTTTCAGTCCTTCCTAAAAATACACCCAAGTGGAGATGTGCCACTGAGCTGCAGGCTCTTAGACTAAGACCACCGCACACCAGTGATGCTCCATCCCCCTTCCTCCCTTGGTGTTTTTCGTTCAGGGCACACTTTTAGACACTAGAATTTTGGCTGCACAATTAAGGCATTAAAAGGCTCAAAATAGCAGCAAACAAGTTGGCAATAATTATAACGTAATTGCTACACAATGTCTCATGGTGTATATAAAATCATTCACAGTTATTGCAGTATTCATTTGCACTCCCTTCAGTATTATGATGCTGTTTGAGTAGAACCATTTCCTGCCCTAACAGCCGCTTCACAGACGCAAGATTCAGAGGTATGGCATGTGTCAGCACATGTTACGTTTTTGGAATCCACATATATATCATATTCTTTTGATTTAATGTTGTTCCAACTACGAGATACAGCTGTAAGAGAAAAGTTTCAGATTAAGAAGAAAAAGCTTTACAGACTGATCAAAATTAGGAATCCCTAAATACTGAAAGCAAAATGAAACAAAGTAACCTGTATCTGGGCGGGTAGCATAATGAGAGGAACCACTCAGTAATTAACTTTCACTAAACATCCTTAGCAGAATACAACCTAAGATAACACAACTAAAGTAAACAACTCTTGAAACTTTTCAGTAATCAATTGTTGGTATTACATGGTTGCTATTCTGAGACTATTGCATGTGTATTGTGAAATAAAACAAATTATGTTGTTGTCATTGAAAAGTCATTCTTTTTAGCATTGGAAAAGGAAATATAGGTGTAATACCATTATGGTTAAGTTAAAATTCTGTAGTCCTGAATGTGAATCAGAATAATCTACATAAATTCAAGACATATTTTATCTTTAAGACACTATACATATTCCTTTACTCTGAAAAATGAAGAAAGCCAAGAAACAAAGACCAGCCCACTCGTACTAACCTCTTGTAGAACTCAAATTGAGCTTTCTAAATAACAATTTGCACCAAAAGGAACCAGGACTCCTTGGATAAATGAATGATCCCAGTGCGAGGCAAGAGGTATACATGGGGGGCCTGGGACATCTTGTCATACAGAAAGCAAGGAAGCCTTCAAAGTCCTCTGAGTCCACCGCACCAGGACTCAACATCCAGCTTGAAGAGGCTCCCACTGGCCAAAGGTGAGAACAACTTGAGCAGCAATAAGAATAATAAGTCACTTTGGGAGGCCGAGACGGGCGGATCACGAGGTCAGGAGATGGAGACCATCCTGGCTAACACGGTGAAACCCCGTCTCTACTAAAAATACAAAAAAATTAGCCGGGCGTAGTAGCGGGCGGCTGTAGTCCCAGCTACTCCGGAGGCTGAGGCAGGAGAATGGCATGAACCCGGGAGGCGGAGCTTGCAGTGAGCCGAGATGGCGCCACTGCACTCCAGTCTGGGTGACGGAGCGAGACTTGTCTCAAAAAAAAAAAAAAGAAGAAGAAGAAGTGCAACAGTCTGAGACATGCAAATGTGTTTAAATACACAAGTTCATAATAACACTAAAAAAATTTTTAAACTTAATTGGTTGCCATTGGGGGACACTAATAGACTACTTCATCATTTTTAAAACTATTAAACAAAAGCAAAGAATCAAACTATTATTTTATAAATTGCATCACAGGTAGCCAGTGAATGAGAGAAAGCTTCTTTGATACAATTTTTCACAAATAAATGAGTTGGAAAGGATAGAATTAGAATACTGCCCCTTAGTTCCATATGAATTATTAAATATAGGCAATAATCACTCGTTACTACTATCATCTCTCAAAGAAAGACATCCTGATGATATGTCCCTTCTGACGGAAATGTGTAATATCATCTAGAAAATATTTTTTGTCCCAAAATTGAATCTGAGTCTGATCAAGCTTCTACATCTAAATACCAAGTTACAGGGAATACAGGGGCAGAGAAATACATGAAATAACACCAAAAAACTTAATAAGCAAGATCTAGACTGTAAAAAAACTTTATAGGATAGACAATCAGGTTTTTTCAATAAATATGTTGCAAGGGAAATAAAAAGGGGAGAAACCTATTAGCTTAAGGAGAATTAAGCTAATAATTCACATGAACAAATTGCAGTTTATTTACTTATTTGAATTCTCATTCAAAGTATAAAGATATTATGACACAATTGCAAAAATTTTATATTATAAAGAATTATTAATTTTTAGGGTATGATAATGATATGTTTTTAAAAGAGTTTATCTTTCAGAGACATAAACTGAATTATCTCTAATGATATAATGTCTGGGCTTTGTTTTTAAATAACGTGGAAGTAGTAAGAAAGCAAGTGAAAACAGATAAGTCTGGGTATTAATTGAATTTTTAAAATGGGCAATAGATACATAGGAATTCACTATACTATTTCCTCTAATTTTATATATGTTTGAAATTTTACAAAGTGTTTGAATACATATATTCAATAAAGTTAAGGAAAGTAGTTATTTGGGGAAAAATTAATTTATACCATGTCACATACCAAAATAAATTTCCGGTGAACAAAATAGTTAAATGTGTAAAAAGAATTTCATACAAAAAACGAAGACTACATAGATAAATAATTATTATTTCCTTGGTAGAAATTAATTTTCCATCTTAAAATCAATAAAATAAATCACACATTGGCCATAAAACATATTGGCCATAAAAATTTGAAATACATGTATCTTTAAAAACAAAAAGCTAGGAAAATATTGTACCATGATAGATTAATGGTTAATGTTATTTCTTTGCAAAAGGCACACCCAAATCAATAAGAAAAAAAATAACCTCAAGGAAAATGGGTATAAAAATGAAATTCATTCTCAACAAAGCAGACAATATGAATAGCTAATACACTTAAAATATTAATCTCCATAAGAATTAAGGAAATACAAATTAAAATAGAACAGATAATTCACAAATTTCCAATTTTATAATATTTAAAACTTATGTTGATGTTTTTATATAGACACTAATAGAATGCTGTTAGAAATACAAATCAGTAAATATTTTGTGTAGGGTAAGTTTGGCAATATACATTAAGAAACATTTTTTAGGCCAGGCACAGTGCTTCACGCCTGTAATCCCAGCACTTGGGGAGATCGAGGCAGGTGGATCACCTGAGGCCAGGAATTTGAGACCAGCTGGACAGCACGGCGAAACCCTGTCTCCACAAAAATACAAAAATTAGCCAACTGTGGTGACGTGCATCTGTAGTGTGTGCTCTCTTTAGACGCACTCTGTGCCTCAAAAAAAAAAAAAAAAGAAAAGAAAGAAACTTTTTTTTAAGCAACCAAAAAGTGTATATGCTCAGAGGCAATCATTCCAGAAATTCAAGGAAAGTGTAGCAGACTTATGCTAAAATGGCTGCAGCTGTGATCATTCCTCCCTGTCTACAGGCCCCTGCTCAAGGTGACTTTGCTTTGCCCCTCCTCCCATCAGAAGGTGTCCTTTGAATCTGGCTTTGGCCATGGTACTTCCCTTGGTCAACCAGACTTGAGAAATGTGACATGAGCAGAGACTTAAAAAGTACTTGTGCATTCAAAAGAATAGAGCCATTTATGACAAACCCACAACCAATATCATACTGACTGGGCAAAAGCTGTAAGTATTCCTCTTGAAAACCAGCACAAGACAAGAATGACCTCTCTCAACACTCCTATTCAACATAATAATGGAAGTTCTGGCCAGGGCAATCAGGCAAGAGAAAGAAACAAAGGGTATTCAAATAGCAAAAGAGGAAGTCAAACTGTCTCTGTTTGTAGATGACATGATCCTATATCTAGAAAACCCTACCCTCTCAACCCAAAAGCTTCTTAAGCTGATAAGCAACTTCAGCAAAGTGTCAGGATACAAAATCAATGTGCAAAAATCTCAAGTATTTCTGTACACCAACAGCAGTCAAGCAGAAAGCCAAATCATGAATGAACTCCCATTCACAATTGCTACAAAGAGAATAAAATATTCAGCAATATAGCTAACAAGGGAAGTGAAGGACCTCTTCGAGGATAACTATAAACCACTGCTTAAGGAAATCAGAGCAGACAGAAACAACTGGAAAAACATTCCATGCTCATGGAAAGGAAGAATCAATATCATGAAAATGGCCATACTGCCCAAATTATAAATTCAATGGTATTTCCATTAAACTACCATTGACATTCTTCACAGAATTAGAAAAAACTATTTTAACATTCACAGGGCACCAAAAAAAGAGCCCGTATAGCCAAAACAATTCTAAGCAAAAAGAACAAAGCTGGGGGCATCAAACTACCTGACTTCAAAGTATACAAGGCTACAGTAACCAAAACATCATTGTGCTGGTACAAAAACAGACGCATAGACCAATGGGAACAGAATAGAGAACTCAGAAATAAGACCACACATCTACAACCATCAGATCTTCAACAAACCTGACAAAAACAAGCAATGGGGAAAGGACTCCCTAGTCAGTAAATGGTGCTGGGAGAACTGGGTAGCCATATTCGGAAAATTGAAACTGGATCCCTTCCTTACACCTTATACAAAAATTAACTCAAGATGGATTAAAAACTTAAATGTAAAACCCAAAACTATAGAAACCCTAGAAGAAAATCTAGGCAATACCATTCAGGACATAGGCACAGGCAAAGATTTCATGGTGAAAATATCAAAAGCAATTGCAACAGAAGCAAAAATTGACAAATGGGATTTAATTAAACTAAAGAACTCCTGCACCGCAAAAGAAACTATCATCAGAGTGAACAGGCAACCTACACAATGGGAGAAAATTTTTGCAATCTATCCATCTGACAAAGGTCTAATATCCAGAATCTACAAGGAACTTAAACAAATTTACAGGAGAAAACAACCCCATTAAAAAGTGTGCAAATGACATGAACAGACACTTCCCAAAAGAAGACATTTATGCAGCCAACAAACATGAAAAAAAGCTCAGTATCATGGATCATTAGAGAAATGCAAATCAAAACCCCAGTGACATATCATCTCATGCCAGTCAGAATGGTGATTATTAAAAAGTCAAGAAACAACAGATGCTGTGAAGCTGTGGAGAAATAGGAATGCTTTTACACTCTTGGTGGGAATGTAAATTAGTTCAACCAGCATGGAAGACAGTGTGGCAATTCCTCAAAGGCCTAGAACCAGAAATACCATTTGACCCAGCAATACCATTACTGGGTATATACCCAAGGGAATATAAATCATTGTATTACAAAGATTCATGAACACATATGTTCAATGTGGCACTATTCACAATAGCAAAGACATGGAATCAACCCAATGCCCATAAATGATAGAATGGATAAAGAAAATGTGGTACATATACACCATGGAATATTATGTAGCCATAAAAAGGAATGAGATCATGTCCTTTGCAGGGACATGGATGGAGCTGGAAGCCATCATCCTCAGCAAACTAATGCAGGAACAGAAAACCAAACACTGAATGTTCTCATTTATTATAAGTGGGAGCTGAACAATGAGAATACATGGACACAGAGAGGGGAACAACACATACTGGGGCCTGTCGAGGGGGTGGGAGGTGAGGAGGGAGAGCATTAGGAAAAATAGCTAATGCATGTGGAGGTTAATACCTAGGTGATGGGTTGATAGGTGCAGCAAACCCCCATGGCACACATTTACCTATGCAACAAACCTGCACATCCTGCACATGTACCCCAGAACTTAAAATAAAACTTAAAACATTGTTTTAAAAAGAAAATATTTTGCTATGTGAAAGGAGCCAGTCATCAAAAACCACATACTATATGAATGGAAATTCATATGAAAGTCCTGAATAAGGAAATCTATAGAGACAGAAAGTAGATTCATGGTTGCTTAGTGATGGAATACAGGAACATGGGGACACAGAGAGGATAATAAGTAAAAACTATGGAATTTCTTCTTGAAGTGAATAAAATGTTCTAAGATAGACTGTAGTGATGGTTCCACGTATCTGTGAACATACTGAAAGCCATTGGATGGTGCGCTTTGGGTGAATGGTGAGTATGTGAGCATAAGGAAAATTAGCTAACGCGTGCAGGGCTCAATACTCAGGTGAGAGGTTGACAGGTGCAGCAAATCACCATGGCACATGTTTACCTACATAACAAACTTGCACATGCTGCATATGTACCTCAGAACTTAAAAAAAAAAAATGGCTTATGCAATGGGTCTTTCCCTCTCCTGCTGTTGGTGACCCTTCTGCCACCAGGAATATGCCTGGGCTAGACTGCTTAAGGATGAGAGAACAGGTGGAGAGAGTCCCAGGCATCTTACTTTTCCCTGTTGTCCTAGACATGGGAGTTAGCCCATCCCAGATCATCTGGCCTTAGCAGAACCAGCACAGACCAGAAAAACAGATTCTTTGCCAATCTACAGAATCATGAAAAAGAGATGGCCCATCTCCTCCAGGAAAGCACAATTGTTATTTTAAGACACTATGTTTTAGGAAAATTTCTTAATAAAAGCTGAATTATGAAAATGATCATAAAAATGGACAATGTATATGTGCAAAGATGTTCATTTTAGTATCATTTATGTTAATAAACTATAAACAACCTAAATGCCCAACAAGAAGAAATGGTTAATTAGATTAACAACTATAGATTTGAAGATCATAAAATCATGAAAAATCATGTTTTCAAAATATTTTGATGCTATTAAAAATGTTCACAATGGAAAATTAAATTTAAAAAGCAAATAATAGAAACATATGTAAAGTATGATTTTCAATTATATAAATGTGTATATGGGTTATATCACAAATGGAGATTGACCTGAAGACTTATTTTAAAAACCACTGTTTTAAAATTTGCACACAGTGTCTCACTTCTTCTCTGGGAAGACCTTCCCCAGTTTCTCTGGTGGTCTCTTTAAGTTATGCAGTGTAAAGCAAGAGCAAATATGTAAATGCATTGAAGCAATCTACATGTGGAAGGTTCTGACTGGGATGTTCTGTTTAATAAATGTAAAACAGCTGCATTTTAAAACTATACCTCCAAAGATTGCTTTCTTTAGAGAATGTTTCTTCTATTATCCTGGATTTAAATGGCCGTGTACCTTCAAATCATTGCTTGTCCTTAAAGAGATGCGATGTTGCTCTGTGAGTTTTTTGCAAAAGGTGTAACTCTTGGATAGAAAAGCCTAATCTTCTCACGTGACATTGGAGGAGATCTGTAGATTAAGGTCTATGTTGAGTTTGACACAATAACTTAGACCTTGGGAAATGTTCTCTAAGACTAGTACAGCTAAGTCTTCCATCCTCATGGCCAGGTAGACTAGTCCCCTGCAGACCCCTGCATTGGGGTCTTCCATTCTCTGAAGGGAGTGGAAGTTCCTGCTGTCAATCTTTCTGGAAAAGGAGTTAACACTGAAATAGTAAATGAAAACTGAAGAGGGCAACTCTTGGGCTTTACTGGGGTGGAGAAATGTCCATTTCTTTTGAGGGTTGGGCTTAAAGTTGAACTTTAAGAATGGGCACTTCTAGAAGCAACTGTAAGTTTCTTTCTGTGTTACATTTCTCTTCGGCCTTGCCTAAATTTCAGTAAATGATTCTAGACACATCACAGCCTGGTCTCAGCTGTGCATTGGGAAATTTTAAAAAGGCTGTCCCAAGAATTGGAGTGGAAGGCTGAAGGATGAGCAGTGTCCTGTCCCCCAAACTGCAGTGGTGATGTCAGGAGTGTTCACCGGGGGAGGACTAGGGGAGGAATCATCAAACTGGACAGGGTACATGGGTGGCAGCAGATGCAGCCACATGGTATGCCCTGCAGGCAGGAGCCTGTTCTGAGCGTTCTGGCAACTACATTTTTGGGGACTCAAGTTAGCATAATTGGACATTAAAAATGAAAGTTAAAGAAGAAAAAAACAGGTGAGCTTACTTTTTTGCCTTGGGCAAATTAGAAAAGAAAAAGCCCCAAGGCTGCCTGGATTAATAATTTAGGTGCAAATCTGTTAATATTAATGCAGGGGGAAAAAAAGACTAGAAGAAAATGCACCAAAATCTTAAGTAACTTGGGTCAATTCTTAATGTCAGATGGCTTTATTTACTTTTTTATACTTTCCACATTTTGGAAAATTACTACAATGGTCATCAGAACAAGTGTTACTCTGTAAAGGCTTGTAAGCTGGCCATCTCTCAGCATAGTGCACAGGTGTGTGAAGCACCTCTCCTGGTGCTGCTGTCTCATCCTCCTGCGTCAGAGATGGACCATCTCCTCCAGGAAAGCACATTCTGTATTCACCAAGATGTCATTTCTGTTTCTTATTTCTTTAATCTCTTTTCAAATATTCTCTTCCATGCTGCCACTCTTAGGTTCTATCGGGAAAACTTACATCTTAATAGAGGTCTAAGTTAAAGACCTGCAACTGTGAAGAGGCCAAAAGTGAGAAAGACAATTTGTGCTGTTTTGCCTTTCCCAGAAACAAAGAAATCATTTCACCCATTTAGGTCTCTTTCATATAATGGAAAAAAGAATCACCTTAAGTTTATATAATGCCAGCTTGCATCTGGACACACCGGCAGCTTGGCTGGCCCAGAGCACCTGCCTTTTCCTTTGGGGCACTCCTCAGAAGGAAATGACTGAGTCCCCAAATCCTCATAGAAACAAATGTGTGCATCCTTTATTTTCTCTGTTACATACCCAGAATGTGCAAACTAGTGAACTTGGGGAAGATGGCACAAGAAGAGAGGGGATGTGTTTGGATAGGGGAAGTAATGTTCCTGAAGACAAACTCTGCCTACTTTGCAGCCTGACTGAGGAGAAATGTATCCAGCTCATAGTACAGATACCTCCACAACTGCTTCCTGAACAAATGGCAGCCTTTGTCAATCAAGTATGGTGCTCTCTCACCAAACCCAGAACGGCCCCTTGGCCTTTCTTAACACATTACTTCAGGCAGCAGTGCTGGCCAACTGGGGTGGGCATGAGAGAGGAAAGTCTGCTATTTCTAGCCTAGGGCAGATGTGCTCCCTCAACTGCAGGGTACCTTGAAAAGACAGTGTCTCGGAAGAGTCAAGAATGCCAGCAGGAAATGTTTGGCTTTGTGAGGACATGCAGCATCCTGAAGTCAGGCTGGCTCACGCTGAAAAGTGAATATGAGACAGCACACAGATAGGGAGGTATGAAGGTAGCCTTCATGAAGCGGTTAACAAATGCCAAACAGTTTGCATCTAATAACCCAGTGCATCTACATCCCAACGCTGAGAGATGGACAGTATCGGCTTGATTTTATAGATGAATGAACTGAAGCTCAGAAATTTTATGTCATTGCTCAAGGGGCATAGGGCTGAGGGGGATTTGAACCCAAGTTAGCTGGATTAGAAAACTCATGTACTTTCAATGATACTAAATAGCAGGCATCTAAAAGATAAATATAGCATGATTGATGGGGCTCATGGATAGATCCATCTTACCCCAAATCACATAATCTCTGAACAACTACACTGGGTCTAAGATAAGAGATCATTGTGTAGTTCGGCACTCAGAAGCGGGTTGCCTCATTCTGAGCAAAGAATCGAGTTTAATCCTTCAAATAGAAACTCTTATCTGGACTTGGTTAGATTGAGATTGTTACCAGCCACTTCAGTCTTGCCTTAATCACTGTGCAGCTCCTCTCCAGCTATTATCTATTAAGCCTCTCTCTTACTCACTGAATATTTCATACATGAAGTAATGGAATGCTGAGCTGTGGGCTGTGTACTATCCTTTTGGTTTCCATTTAAATTTACAGCTTGCCAGTATGAAAAGAGTCCCGGGGCGCTAACTAAGGTGGTGATTATACCGTCCATCAATTAGTTTGCGTTTCAGCACAATATTCACAGCCCCTTCCCACTCCCCCGTAACAAAGGGCTGTTTAACTCAACACATACACACACACAAGCATTCTCCCAGGCATTTTTTACTGAGTTCCAGAATGCGTGTCTCCCAGATGTGCCTGCCACAATATGTTAGTTGTATTGGAAAAATGACCAGAAACATACTCTACACTAGTAAACTGCCAGAGTTTAGACCAGTCTTTCAATACAGGACTACTTTTTCACCACCCCACCTTAGAAATAATTATCTTGTTGCTATGTTGCATTCCACTTGACACTTAAAATTTGCAAGCTAGGGTATCTTTGATAGTTTTCCAAGTAATAACACTTTTACAGAATCCTCATTTCTAAATATAGAAACATTTTGTTTGCTTTGAAGATGATTATGCATGATAAGGAACAAGAAGCTGACAGTGGAGCCGACATAGGATTGCCTGGTACAATATAGGACAACCATTAAATTTGAATTTTAGATAAACAATGATTTATTCTGCGTGTATGTCCCATGTAATACTGGGACATACATTTAAAAATTTTTCATTGTTCATCTGAAATTTGAATTTGCTGGATGTCTTGTATTTTTATTTTCTTTCTTTTTTTTTTTTTTTTTTAGACAGAGTCTCACTCTGTCACCCAGGTTGGAGTACAGTGGTGGGATCTTGGCTCACTGCAACCTCTGCGCCTCCTGGGTTCAACCTATTCTCCTGCCTCAGCCTCCCAAGTAGCTGGGACTACAGATGGGCACCTGCCACCACACATAACTAATTTTTGTATTTTTAGTAGAAACAGGGTTTCACCATGTTGGCTAGGCTGGTCTCGAAATCCTGACCTCAGGTGATCCACCCTCCTTGGCCTCCCCAGGTTCTAGGATTACAGGTGTGAGCCACCATGCCTGGCTGTATTTTTATTTTCTAAGTCTGGCAACTGTATGCAGACAGAGGAAAAGGAAGGGGGAATCTACAGGTCATAAATACTTGAAAGCTGATGTAATCATGCAGTCTATTAGAACAAATAAGCTCCCTACTCAGCAACTTCCATGGCCTTTAAAATATATTCATTCACTTCCTCCAAATATCTGTTCTTATTCTACTTGAAAATGATGACAATGCATAAACTAGTTGCTGAGTATCTTCTGGGAAGACTCTTTCATGAGATTCTAGGAATCCACAGTCTTACAGCCATCAGTCTGCCAGAAGACCTAACACAGAAATAAAACTCCTTGGTAATATAAAAGTTAAGGAAAATATTCTTCCAAATTGAAAATGAAGATTCATACTGCCTATGCAGCTCTAGCAAGTTTTCCAAGTTGATCTTCATTTTTTTCATAAAACCTGGTAGGAAACTATAAGTCCTAACTAATGTGTCCTCGTAACTTCTAAAGACAAGCAACTTATTTAAATAATAAACACGTTTATCAAAGGCTACCAAATATACAGTCTTGTGTTCAGAATTAAGGTAATAAGATGAAAAAAATAGTTTGGATGTAAAAACTTATGACAGAGAGATACAAAAATAGCTACTATAGAAAGCCCCAAATGCTTGCATTTTCTGAAAATCATGAATGAAGTACTAAGTGAGCTGCAGCTAGAGGAAGGAATGAGCCAAACCTTTACCAGGTTCAGATCTGAGCCTAACCTTGAAGAGTATGATTTTAATATACAGGCAGCAAACAGAATTATGGACATAATATTTTAATTGATAATTAGATAACTGATATTAATGAATAATTATGAGCTTATGAACAGTAGTGTGGTGACTGAAGCAGAAGGTACAAAGCACAGAGCTTGATAGCTGAGGAGGTTGGAAGAGTGGCTTACAGCCACATGATGGAGAGATTTTAATGCTAAGATTATGTACTGTGGCGATAAAAAGCTATCAAAGATTTTCCAGGACAAGAATAGTCATGAGGTCTGTTGGTTTTTAGAAAGATAACCATAGAAAATAATGCAGAAGCTAGCCTACAGAGTTTAGAGGTCAGGACACTAGCTTAGGAGTATATTCATTGTCCAAGAGGCATGTTTATATCAAAGACAGAGCCACAGGAAAGACAGTCAGCAAAGAACACTGACAATGACTGGTCATGCAAAAACAGTAAGAAAAACCTGGAGGAACAGAAGGTGATGAAAGAGAAAATTCTACCAAGAAATTAGAGCTTTCAAGCAGGCAACTCTCAAGAAGAGGCAGTTGGATTTAGCAATAAAGCATCCCCCACAGAATGTTCAGAGAGCAATTTTAGACCAGCAATAAGGGCAAGGGCTTGGTTAACTTGGTTAAAGAGTGAATAGAAGCATTTCTGCTTCCAACATTATAACTGATAAAACACAACAAACATCCTTTTTAAATGCCTATCTCACTAGCAAAGAAGGGGAAAATCCTAGTAGCCAAAAGAGCCAAACAACAAAACAAACAAATTAATAAGGAAGCAGAAAACCAGGGAGGAAAGCAAATGCTGGGTCAGTAACTTCTAATGGAATTGTCCCATTCCAACGGCCTAGAACCATTCTGGGAACAGGACACAAAGCCTCCACAAGGTACAGAATGGAACTTAGATGCCCATAAAAACCCAAGGCCTTTGAAAGACTAGATGCTCCATGAAATAGTAGGTTAGAAAAAAAATCTCATCTGCAAAGGAAGACAGTATGAAAATTTACCTGTATCAGCTTCACCTCTGGTTAGGAAAACAAAGCTTCTCCATCCCCCAGCATGAATAGCCAGAGAAGATCCACAACAAATATTTTATGGGATTTTTTTAAATATTTAAAGTATACTTAATAAATATATTTCATACTTAAAGTATACTTAATAAATATATGTATACTTTTGTTGTTTATCTGAAAATCAAATTTAACTCTGTATTTTTATTTTCTAAATCTATCAAACCTACTTTCCCGCACTTCTCCTACCACCAATAATTTTAAAATACAGATCTATTCTATGTGAGTCTGGGGCTCACATTTACACAAACATTAGGGTTTGGAAAGCCAGAGTCAAAATACTAATTGTTGCCCTAATTTGGTAGCACCCCAGGGTGCATGGCAGGAGCAAATGCAAAGGAACAAACACCAACCAAACTCTCAGCAGTCAAATACACTTTCTCAACTTAAATTATGCCTAAGGAAACAGGCCACCAAGAAAAAGAGTTTGTAGAAATAAAAATCACAAGAGTAGACTCTCCAGAACTTCATATACTGGTATTTTCCAAAAAAAAAAAAAAAAAAAAAAACCCAAGAAAATATAAAGAAGCAATCTTGAAAAAGAAACAAATTGGACTAATGGAAATTAAAATATAATCATTGAAATATAATGAAAATGGAGTTATCAAAATTGAAAATTTAGTGGATGTTTTAAAAAGCAAATTGGACAGACTATGAAAGAGAGAATTAATAAACTGGAAGAAAACTTTTTAAAAGTTCATAAAATGTAGCAAATAGAACCAATGAGATGAAAATATTGTTAAAAGTTTTAACAGAACAGGAAAATAAAAGAAAATTTAACATACATGCGATTAGAGTTCTAGAAGGCACAATATTTGAAAATATATTGACCAAAAAATGTCCTTGATGAAAACCATAAATTTTTAGATTCAGGAAATAGAAAAATGTCCCCTCTCTGAATTTTTCTCATCCTCACTTAAACATATCATAGCAACATTACAGGTCACCAAAGACAAATGCATAACCTTAAAATCAGCCAAAAGGAAAGCACCTTCAAAAATATATAGGTTAGAATGATACCTGCAAAGAAATTAAGATTCTGATGATAGCAGATCTCTCAAAAGCCATGAGAAAATAAACATAACTTACAATTTCATACCTAGCTGAATCCTCACTCAAGAATGAAGTCAAGGAGGTATATTTTCTGACAAAAATTTTAGAGTTTATTATGAATAGATTTTCACTGGAAGAATAACAATAGAAAGTCTGAAATAAATGGTAAGCAAAGAAACTTTTAAATATACAGGTAGATCTAATCAAGCATTTGCAGCACAAAGCAATATGACAGTGCTAAACTAGGGAAATACAAAAATGAGATAGAACTAAGATATTGTGCAACAATAAAGAGATTATAAGATATTTTTCACCAGGGAAGAGATAGTCATTAAATTAAGCACGCATATAAAAATGTAAAGGTAGTAAGATAATAGAGTCTTGTTTAAAAAAAATAGGGGAAAGGGAATTAAAACAAAACACACAGTAATGAAGAATACATAAACTCTTAAAAACCAGGCTTAACACTTATAGATGGCACTACGTTCAAATGTTAAACTTCTCTCAATCAAAAGACTCCAAAAAAGTTTCCTTGGCTGGGGGCGGTGGCTCACGCCTATAATCCCAGCGCTTTAGGAGGCTGAGGTGGGCAGATCATGAGGTCAGGAGTTCGAGACCAGCTTGGCCAACATGGTGAGGCCCCATCTCTACTAAAAAATACAAAAATTAGCCACAGTGGTGGCAGGCACCTGTAACCCCAGCTACTCAGGAGGCTGAGGCAGGAGAATTGCTTGAACCCAGGAGGCAGAAGTTGCACTGAGCTGAGATTTCACCACTGCACTCCAGCCTGGGTGACAGAGTGAGACTCTATCTCAAAAAAAAAAAAAAAAAAAAAAGACTTATCTTTTAAAGTGTAACAAACAAGCACAGCAGTAACAATGTGGGAGAAGTACTTGCAATATGTAATTGTTGCAAGAATGTAAGAGGTCTGCAAATTAGAATGAAAAAGATAATTAAACAGAAAAAATAAGATTAAAAGGAAGGAAAAAGCAATTCATAAAATAGGAAACATTAATGACCAACAGATATAAGACACAGCATGATCAATCTCAATCATAATGAAAACACTCTGTAAGGTACCATCTTATACCATCTACTAGGTTGGCAAAAATTAATAAATTCAGAGAATATCAATTGTTGGAAAGGATGTAGAGCAATGGGAAGTCTCACGTATTACTGGTGGGAGTATAAACTGATTCAGTAATTTGAGGAACAAATGGCAACCCCAATAAATTTGATAAGGCTTAATATCTACAATCCAGCAACTCTATTTCTAGGTATAGGCCCTTAAAAACTCTTGCTCGCGTAGACAAGAAGACATGATTATAGCAACATTATCTGAAACAAGAAAAAAGTAGCTTATAATGATCATCAGTATGGATCTCTAAATTGCCTAGTATGGCACTATCTGGATTAGGGGCATCGTCCCAGCAGAAGAGGCTGCACTTTTCATAGTTTTCCAGACTTCCAGGTTTTAGGCAGCTTATGATTTTATTAACTGCAAACAGCTCACACTTTTACCTTCAGACTGTTTGATACCAAAGTAGTCTGACTGTCTCCAAATTCTACCAGGCTCTTCTGTTTGGTTCATAAAAGAAGAGAGAAACAGGATGGGAACATCTTCCTGATGAAACCCTTTTGTAGGAGACCAGCCCATCAGTGCATCTCAAAGCCCTTGAGCTCAAACGTACCTCTGGAAAGGTTGTGCAGACCATCCAGGTATACACACTTTCCTAACAGTAAGTCACTGCTTGCACCAAACAATAATGCTAATATCTGCCCTGAACCCCTTGACAAGAAAGTTGTAAACAAACTAAATGACCATCAATAGGAGAGTGTAAAAATAAATGCGGAATGTCATAAGATATGACACAATTATCATGGACGAATCCCACCAACACAATTAGGAGTGAAAATACTGAGATATCAAGTTACAGAAGAATACGTACTATATACTATCGCTTGTATAAGGTTTAAAAATATAGAAAACAATGTGACATAATGATTAGCCATGCATACATATTTAGTCCCACTATAAATAATGTAAGGACATGATAATGATCAAATCCAAACTTAAGGTAGTGATTGTACCATTGGATATTTGAAGAAGTGAGATGTGACTGGGGATGGATACACAGGAACATCAATTTTACTAGTAATGTTTTATGTATTAAGCTAAGTGGTGGTGCATGGGCCTTTACTATATTATTCTATACACTTTTTGTCCTAGTAAGTGTTTTAAATGAATGGATATGAAAAAGCAGAGTCAGCACAAGTCAATCTTGTTAAACAGGAAATTCACATGAGTAGGGAAGGTTTCTCTTAGGTTAGAGAGGTATAGGACCCTTTGGAGGTTACCCAAGTCGGATTCAAAAGAAGGGAGACAATCTCCACAGTGATCTGGAGTCATTCTAGAGGACTGAGATGCCTAAATAAAACGACATCTGGACTAGGGAGGTGAACTATGACAGTCTCCTTTTAAATAACGAAGCAAACTTCTGTACAACAAATAATGTATTCACTTTGCTCATTTTCTAATATACTAAACAACCCCTATACACAGTATCACTTCACTTACAAATAAACCACTTTCTAGACTACCCAGGCAAAAACGTCAAAATGTAGGGTAAAGTCATATTGATATTCATTGTGTACACTTCTGGTTTCATTCATCAGATCTTTCGATAAATATTTGCCCTGTGAATGAATGAATAAATAGAATAAATGAAAATCTCTTAAAGAATTACTGTGCTTAAATGGCTCAAATTCACCTTGATTGAAACCAAAGCACAGCTTCCAACAAATATGAACAACTGCTGCAAGTCAAGCACTGTATTAGGCACTAGGGATGTGAAGACAGATTGTTTCCTAAGAATCCATGACATACTTTTATCATAACACTTTTTACCCCATATGCAAATAACTCTCCCCTTTCCTGTGCCTTTTTAAAAACAAGAATTTTACTCAATTTCTCTCTTTATCCCCATTCAGCAAATATGCACAGCTATAGGTAGATAAAGTGACAATTAAACTGTAAAGTCAAATAGAAGCTCTTTGGAGGTTCTCTGGTATTCGGGAATCTTCCATAATTATGTGCATATCTGTTCATATGGACGTCAGAAATTTGTTTTTAGCTGTAAGAGCAGCAAAGGTTAGCAATAAGACATTTCTCCGCTTTCTCATAGTAAAATGGTTCAGTTGTTTTCTTTACTTCCACTGTCTTATGGAAGTTCTCTATTCTTCCTTCAGGCAATAAGAAGATTCTTTATGAGAGAAAATAAACAGTTCCAATTTTATCTTAAGAGATATATTCCTTTTACCTTTCTCCACCATCTAATGGCTTCTTCCTCTGCAGCATCTGGTTCTGTATTTTCTGGCCACCAAGAGCGAAGTTCCTAAATGTTGGACTGAAATCCTAGCTCACTGTAGGAAGCCAGCTAAGAGCTGAAAATATTTTGGAAATAGGATTTCTGGAGCAGCCCAGAGTCAGGCACCAACTATCCTGTCCATAGTCATGTCCTGTTCCTGCCTGGCTGTGTCTGGCACCACAGAGTGGGAGCTGATGAAGGCAAGCACGTGGACACAGCTTCCTGCCAGGGCAGGAGCCACCCTCAGGCCATGGCCCAGACAGACTGTTCTGGGAGGCTGTGGTTCATCCAGTTTAACCAGTTCAACTTAAGGGAACCCCTGTGCCTCAGCATGTAGGAACTAGAGGGAGTGGCAAGACTTCATGTCAGAGCTCTGCTTAGCAGAGCCACCTTGAGTTCAAACTCTTCCACGGCAGGCTCACAACTGGCTCTGTTGTGTAACTGGAACATCTATTATCCTATTATAGCAAAGTGCCTCTCTCCATTGAATGATCAATATATCTACCCTGGTGTCTTAGTCTATTTCATGTTCCTATAGAAGGATACCTTAGGCTGGGTAGTTTATTGAGAAAAGAGGTTTATTTGGCTTATGATTTTAGTGGCTGGATAGTACAAGATTGGGCAGCTGTGTCTAGTGAGGGCCTCTTGCTGCTTCAATTCATGGCAGAAAATGGAAAGGAAATAGCTGTGTGCAAAGAGATCACGTGGCAAGAGAGGACGCAAGAGAGAGAAACTGAGAAAGCCAGATTCTTTTAAACAACTTTCTCTTGAGCAAACGAATCTATTCCCACAAGAGCTGGAACTCACCCCCTGCAGGATGGCATTAATCTACTCATACAGGATCACCTCCATGACACAAACACCCCCCAGTAGGCACCACCTCCCAATACTGCACACTGGAGATCAAATTTCAACCTGAGTTTTTGCAGAGACAAGTAACATCCCAACCATAGCACCTGGTTTAACCTTTATTAGTAGATCAGCCCAAGTCATATTTTTACCATTTTAGCCAGATGAACATATAGAAAGCCTTGTCTTCAGAATTTGGCAGTCTCTACCTGTTTTTCTGCTGCAACAATTCACAGAAGAGTATGAATCAGTCAGCCAGATGGGAGGGGAAGGCAAATGTGGTTGATACACCCTAAAAAACTGGGGCTAGGGAGTTGAAATATTTATAACTAAAGCATGGTCTTCATAGAGTGAGACGAACATGTTTTGCAAGCAGGCTGAACGGTAAACATTCAAAACCGACATGCTCATAGCATTTCACACTGTCCCCTTGTAATATTGACAGGAAACACTACCTTCAGTGCAACCTCTATAAAGTTGAGATAATGTAGTGAGAAATCCAACTGCAGATGAACTAGATTCCTGGCTTCCAATAGCAGTTGGTTCAATCATTTATAGCAGTAAATAAATGTTATGAAAGTTCATGTAAAAACCATTATCTAAAGAGCTAAATATGAAAGGCTTGCATTATGGCTAGGCATGCATTTCTGGCAGAGGAAATAGAAGTTTTCTCACAATATCTTTTTTTAGATTACTTTGAGGAAGAATGCCATCATTGCAATAGTGCAGACCATAGCAAGTTTCATCTTTCTTTTTTTCTTTATGGAATGAGAAATGACATCAGTTTACATGTCATCTGAGAAGAAAGGAATTTATTTTGTTGAAAGGCATCCAAATCACTCTGTCTTTGGAAGCCTTTGTTGCTGAAACAAACTTTATCATTGTTAATTGTCTGGCCATTAATGGGCCAGTTTGTTCATCAACAAGTCTGCACATTTATACATATTTTATTGACCTAGTAATTTTACCAATGTTATACAGCCATGAAAATCTGAAAGAAATATCAACATGTAAGTTTCCCTTACTCTAAACTCAGTAGGAAAGTGCCATGAAAAAAGGGAAAACTTTTAAGCTATATTTATATTGAATATCTGAAATTATCACAGCCCACCCCACAACTCTTCTCTGACTAGCAAACTTTCTCTTCCTCCTGTGTTTCCTATTGTAATAAGCTAATTTCAGCCACTTCTCCAAGCTAGGATTCCAAGAATCATCTGTGATTTCCCTCCTCCTAGCCCCTTCATCTGTTTGACATCCAGGCTATATCTTCTAATGCCTTAATTGTTCTCAAATATACCCCCATTGCCAATGCCCAGGTTCAGCTCTTTGTCATATTTAATCTAAATTAGTCTGACCAATCTCCCTACCTCCAATCATCCTATCTACAATCCATTTCCCATTTAACTCCACTATCACATTCAAAATCATTTTCAAGTTCCCTCAGCAAAGTGCCTTCATGTGGTACCCAAAACCCTCCTGACCTGAAGCAGTCTTTCCACCTCCATCCTTGTCACTCAATTCTCCTGCTCACATTCTATATGCCCACCACAGTGAGACAGGTGCAGTTCTTGAAAGTGCCATGTACTCTCTCATCTCTAAGCATTTATACCTTTGGCTTCCTCTACCTAGAAAACACTTCTTCCCAACTCCCCCGCCCTGCCTGAAACCTTTACCTCTTCAACTCCAACTTGTCTCTTAGGACTCAACTCCGGCATTAGTTCCACATGAAAGCCTTTTCTGACATGCCCCTGTCCCTACATTTTGGCTAAGTGCCCTCTGTATGCTCTGTGAGTACTGTGATGGTTAATTTTATATATCATGTTGACAGGGCCATGAGGCACCCAGATAGTTAGTTATGCATTATTCTGGGTATGTCTGTGAGGATGTTCCTGGAAGAGATGAACATTTGAATTGGCAGGTTAGGTAAAGCAGATTGCCCTCATTAGCAAGTGTGCCTCATCCAATCTATTGGAGGTCTGAATAGAACAAAAAGTTACATTAGGAGAAAAGCCTGAGTGTCTCTCAGCTGGGACATCAGTCTTCCCCTGCCTTCAGGCTCAGAGTGGAACTATACCATCAGTTCTTCAAGTTCTCCAACTTACTGATTCAAGATCTTGGGACTTAGCTACCATAATCATTTCCAATTCCATGAAACCTCTGAAATGATTTCATGAAATCATTTGCCTGCCATCTCATCCACATGCCACACACATGCCCATCTCCAAACCATTGTCCAGACAGTTCACCCACGTTGGAATGGGTTCCTTCTTCCTCTGTAAATACTTCAGAACATTTCAGCTCTAGACAATATTTCTGGCTTCTGAATTTATGGCACTTTTTGCATATGTTTCTCATATTACATTTATTTATAAACAGTGCCAGGTAATATCCTTTATATTTTAATTTTTGGGTTATTTAAGTTTTTATGGATGCACATCTAGTCCCCTTGCCAAGTACACTACAAGCTCCTTGAAAACACAGACAAGGTACTATTTACAATTTTTTTTCTCCTCCAAACTTGCATAGTTCAGCACAGTATACATAACAGATAATCAATACATGTTATATCGTTTAACATTTGTTATATGACTAGGACAAGACTAATAACTAAACAACACTGCACAATGTAACAAATGTTTCACTTTCAAAAGAATAAATTATTTCAAATGAGATCACAAAAAAATGAGAAATCTATGACCATGAACATAATTTACTGTAGGCTAGCACATAAATATAAAAGCTTGAGGAGCGGCAGCTGCAAAGGGAACTCCAATTATCCTGCCAGCAGTATGAATGCACTCAGCTGTAGGACAAGGCAGATGTCAATCAAAAGTGGAATTAAAACAAGATGTACACTTTCCAAGCCAATTTGTATGTATATTTAATCAAAGAACTCACAGTTCATATGGTAACAGTAAAAGCAAAAGAAAATTAAAGGAAAGCTAAAAAGAATACAAAATGCTAAATGTCAGAAGTAAATCAACATGTCATTAACAAAATAATTGTAAATAAGTTAAACTCCTCTGGCAACCATCTCACATTGGATTATAAACAAAATTCAATTATATGGCTTATAAAAGGGATATACATTTTTAAAAAGTGACTCCCAAAGACCTGTTCATTCCACAAACATTTTGTAGCATACCTACTATATACCAACACCATGCTAAGTGATACAAAATTTAAATATTAAAATATAGATGTACAGTTGTACAAGGCATATACAAACAAAAAGGATGCAAGAGTCACAATATCAATATTAATGAAGCAGTACTACAATCAAGAAGCATTATCTAAAACAAAAAATCATTTCATTTATTTGTGCTTTCTTAATGAAGTATGCAAGTCACCAGAATCCTCACTGAAAGTGATAAATATGCCTATCTTATAGAGTTGTTGTAAGTATTAAATAATAAAATTCATCAAAAATACCTACATGAAGACCTGACACGTGGCACCTGCTCAAAAACTGTTGGTTGCTTTTAATATTTGCATTAGTAGTAATAAGAGTTACAAGCTATAATAATCACCGATATTATGCTTTAGATAACATAGCATAAAAGTATATAAAATAAAATATTAGAAATGCAAGGATAAATTTACAGAATCATAATAAGAAAAGAATGAATACATTTTACCATATTTCTTTTGGTTCTTAAGGCATCAAATGGAAAAAAGGAAGAAAGAGAGAGAGAGGGAAGGAGCGAGGGAGGAAGGAAAGAAGGACAGAATGGATGTAGGGAGGGAAAAAGAAATTATATCTAAATAATAATGATTGATTATATATGTTGCTCTATGTGTGTCTATGTATGTGTGTGTGTCTATGTGTATGTGTATAGGTATATAGGCATTTATAAATAATATGTAAACAAATCTTTTTATTTGAAAAGATAGAAATACAAAGAAATAGAAAAGGTACAGACAGATTAATGGATTAAAGCACAAAGAAATAATTTTGAAAACAGATAATGTAAACAATTTAAAAATAAACCCACTATCTTATTCCCACAGACCAATAAAAATAAACCCATGATAAGATCGAATTGTCAAAAGTTAAAGACAGAATTTTGAAGGTAGCAAGAAAATAGTGACTTGTCACATACAAGGGAAACTTTTATGAGACTATCAGAAGATTTTTCTACAAAAACTTTGCAAGTAAGAAGGAAATGGGGTGGTATATTCAAAGTACTGAAAGAAAAAAAACACCAGCCAACCAATAATAATATATCCAGCAAAACTTTCCTTCAAAAATAAAGGAGAGATAAAGATTTTCCCCAATAAACAAAAGCTGAGGGAGTTTGTTTTCATTAGACCTGATTTACAAGAAATGCTAAAGCGAGCTTTTCAGGTTAAAACAAAAAAACCCTAAGCAGCAACATGATAGCATAAGAAAGTATGGAACTCATGAGTAAAGGTAAGTAAATAGGAAAGTACAGAAAATTATACTACTTTAATGGTGGTGGGTAAATCACTTTTAATTCTAGCATGAAAGGCAATAGCTAAAATAATTATAGCCAAAAATATGATAAAAGATACATAATCGGAATAGTTATACATTGTGACAACCATAACATAAAGTATGTAGGGAGGGAGAAGTCAAAGTACAGACTTTTTGTATGCAATTAAACTTTGTTATTATCATCTTAAAGTAGGCTTTTATAACTGTAATATATTTTATGTTAGTCCCAAGGTAACCGCAAAAAAATACCTATGGAAGTTATAAAAAGGGAAAAGATAAAGGAATCAAAATATATCAATACAAAAAAATATTGTAACAAAACACAAAAGAAGATAGCAAGAGAAGAAAAAAACAGACAAAAGAACTACAAGACTAACAGAGGAGGCCAAGGCAAGAGGATTGCTAAGGCCAGAAGCTCATGACTAGCCTGTGCAACATAGCAAGACCCCTCTTCTACAAAAAGTTTTAAATTCAGCTGGGCATGGTCGTGCATATCTGTAGTCCCAGCTACTTAAGAGGCTGAGGTGGGAGGATTGCTTGAGCCTAGGAATTAGATGCTGCAATGAGCTTTGGTCATGCCACTGCACTCCAGCCTGAGCAACAGAGCAAGACCGAAAAAAGAAAGGAAAGAAAGGAAAAGAAGGAAGGAAGGAAGGAAGGAAGGAAGGAAGGAAGGAAGGAAGGAAGGAAGGAAGGAAGGGAGAAAGAGAAAGAAAGAAAGAAAGAAAGAAAGAAAGAAAGAAAGAAAGAAAGAAAGAAAGAAAGAAAGAAAGAAAGAGAGAAAGAAAGAAAGAGAAAGAAAGGGCGAGGGAAGGAAAGGAAAGGAAAGGAAAGGAAAGGAAAGGAAAGGAAAGGAGGGAGGGAGGGAGGAAGGGAGGGAAGAAGGAAGAAAGGGAGACAGAGATAGAGAGAGAGAGAGAGGAGAGACAGAAAGATAGAAGGAAGGAAGGAAGGAAGAAACGGAGAGAGAGAGGGAGAGAGAGAGGAAAGAAAGGAAGGAAGGAAGGAAGGAAGGAAGGAAGGAAGGAAGGAAGGAAGGAAAGAAAAGAAAAGAAAAGAAAAAAGGGAGAGGACGGGAGGAGACAGGAAGGGCAGGGCAGGGCAGGGCAGGGCTAACAGAAAACAACTTACAAATGGCAATAGTAAATTTTTCCCTAACAATGATTACATTAAATGCAAATGGATCAGACACCCCAATCAAAAGATATATAGTGTCTGAAAAGACTTCAAAATAAGATCCAACTAAATGCTGTCTATAAGAAATTGACTTAAATTTAAGGTCACACATAGGCTGAAAGTCAAATGATGGAAAAAGTTATTCCATGCAAATGGTAACCAAAAGATAACAAAGGTGACTATATTTATATAAGTCAAAATAGACTTTAACTCCAAAACTGTCACAAAAAGCAAGGACATTTTATAATAAAAGGGCCAATCCACCAGGAATAGATAACAATCATGTTATCTATTATCTATTATGATTGTTATCTATTAGATTATCTCTCTATCTATCTCACATCAGATTAGCTAGATATATAAAACAAACTGGCAAAACTGAAGGGAGAAATAGCAACACAATAATAGTAAGAAACTTCAACACCGCATTTTCAATAATCAACAAAACTTCCATATAAAAGATCTGTAAGGAATCAGAGGACTTAAATAATGCTATAAATCAAATGTATCTAACAGACATATACCAAATATTCCAAACAAAAGCAAAATACACACTTTTCTCAAGTGCATATGGATATTTCTCCAATATAAATGACACGTTCCCTCATAAAGCATTTCTTCACTAATTTATATAGACTGAAGTCATACCAAATATCTTTTCTGACCAAAACTGAATAAAACTACAAATCAACAGAAGAAAAAATTAAAAATTCATAATATGTAGAAATTAAACAACACACTCTTTAACAACTATTCAAAAAGAAATTAAAACAAAAATTAGAAAATACCTCAAGACAAATGAAAGCACACACACAACATGCCAAAACTTATGTTGTGCAGCAAAAGCAATACTAAAAGGGAAGCTAATAATGCAATAAACGTTTATAATGTATTTAAAAAGAAGAAAAATCTCAAATAATCACCTAACTTTTTAAACCTAAGGGAATTATTAAAAAAAGTCCAACTTTAGCAGAAGGAAGGAAGTAACAAAGATGAGAGCAAAAATAAACAAATAAATAATAGAAAATCAGTAAAAAAAATCAACAAAACTAACAGTTATGTTTTGAAAAGATCAACAAAATTGACAAACCCTTAGCTACACTAAGAAAAAGAGAAAGACTCAAATACATAAAATCAAAAATGAAAGAAGAGACATTGCAACTGATGCCACAGAAATAAAAAGGCTCATAAAGACGACTATGAACAACTATATGCCAACAAACTGGATAACTTAGAAAACATTAATAAATTCCTAGAAACATATAACCTATCAAGACGAAATTATGAAGAAATAGAAAGTCTAAACAGACCTATATCTAGTATGGAGAGTGAATCAGTAATCACAGTCTCCCAACAAAGAAAAGTTCAGGACCAGATGACTGAACTGATGAATACTACCAAACTTTAAAGTATTAATTCCAAACTTTCTCAACCTCTTTCAAAAAACTGAAGAGGAAAGAATACTTCCAAACTGATTTTTATGAGGCCAGCATTACCCTGATACCAAAGCCAGAGAAAGACAACACAAAAAAAGAAAATTGCAGGCCACTATCCTTGATAAATATAAATGCAAAAGTCCTGAACAAAATACCAGCAAACCAAATCCAACAGCACATTAAAAAGATCATAGGCCATAACCAAGTGGGATTTATTTCTGGGATAAAAGGATGGTTGGTTCCACATACGAAAATCAATTAATGTGCTACACCACATTAATAGAATAAAGGATTAAAATCATATAATTATTTCAATAGATATAGAAAAAGCATTTGGCAAAATTCAACACCTCTTAATGATAAAACCTCTCAATGACTGGAAATAGAGGGAAATCACCTCAACATAATAAAGAACATGTGTGAAAAGCCCATGACTAACATCATAGTCACTGGTAAGCAGGAGCAAGACAAAATTTCCCATTCTCACTGCTTCTATTTAACTTAGTACTAGCCAGAGTAATTAAGCAAGAAAAAGAAACAAAAGGCATCTAAATTAGAAAGGAAGAAGTAAAATGGTCTCTTTTTGCCGATGACATGATCTTATACATCGGAAAGCCTAAAGACTCCACCAAAAAAAATAAATAAATAAAACTGTTAAAACTAATAAATGAATTTAGTAAAGTTATAAGATACAAAATCGATGTAAAAATAAATCGTGTTTCAATACACTAACAGCAAACTGTGTGAAAAGGAAATTAGAAAAGCAATCTCATTTACAATAGCACCGAAAAGAATAAAATACCTAGGAATAGACCTAAGGAGGTGAAAGAATTTTGTACATAAAATTATAAAATATCGATGAAAGAAATTGAATAGGATACAAACAAATGAAAAGATATCCTATGTTTATGGATTGGAAGACTTAATATTGTTTAAATGTTTATGGTACTCAAAGTGATCTACAGACTCAATCTAATAACTGAAAAAAGTCAAATGGTACTTTTTACAAAAATAGAAAATACAATCAAAATACTCACAGAGAACATCAAAAGACCATGTATAGCCAAGTCAATATTGAGAAAGAACTAAGCTATAAGTATTACACTTTCAGATTTCAAAATATATTACAAAGCTATGATAACCAAAACAACATGATACTGACATAAAGACAAACATATAGATCAATAGAACAGAACAGCCAGAAATAAATCCACACATATGGGGTCAACTGTTGTTTAATAAAGGTTCCAGGAGGCTGAGTGTGGTGGCTCATGCCTGTAATCCCAACACTTTGGGAGGCTGAGGCAGGTGGATTGCCTAAGGTCAGCAGTTTGAGACGAGTCTGGCCAACACGGCAAAACCCCATCTCTGGAGCGAGAAAAAAAAAGAAAAATAGCCACACGTGGTGGTGGGCGCCTGTAATCCCAGCTACTCAGGAGGCTGAGGCAGGAGAACCACTCGAACCCAGGAAATGGAGACTGCAGTGTGCTGAGATTGCACCACTGCACTCCAGCCTGGGTGAGAGAGCAAGACTCTGTCTCAAATAAACAAACAAACAAACAAAAGGTACCAGGAATACACAATCTAGAAAGACCATCTCCTCAACAAAAGGTGTTGGAAAAACTGGATATTCACAGGCAAAAGAATGAAATTGAATCCTTATTTTACCCTATACACAAACATCAACTTAAAATGGATTGAAGACTGAAACGTAAGACCTGAAACTGTAAAACTCCTAGATGAAAACATAGAGGAAATATGGCATTGGTCCTGACAATGATTTCATATGATACCAAAAATATAGGCAACAATAATAAAAATAGACAAGTTGGACTTCTGCACAACAAAACAATCAACAGAGTGAAAGGTAACCTGTATAATGTAAGAAAATATTTGCAAATCATATATTGGAAAAGGGGTTAATCTCCAAGATATGTGAGGGACTCCTGCTATTCAAAAGTAAAACAAACCAAAACTAATAACCTGACTAAAATATGGGCTAAGGACTTGGATAGACATTTCTCCAAAGAAGACATACACATGGCCATGAGGTATATGAAAGAGTGTTCAACATCACTAATCATCAGAGGAATTCAAATCAAAACCACAATGAGATATCACCTCATACTTTTCAGGATGGCTATTGTTTTAAAAAATCAGCAAAAAGAAATCAAAAAATGTTAGTGAGGCTGTGGAGAAATAGAACCTTTGCACACTGTTGGTGAAAATGCGACATAATAAAGCCAATATAGAAAACAGTATGGAAGTTCCTCAAAAATCAAAAAATAGAACTACCATATGACCCCGCAATCCCACTTTTCTGTATTTATCCAAAAGAAATCAGGATCTCAAAGAGATGTTAGCAGTCTCATGTGTATTACAGCACTATTAGGCAAGATGTAGAAGCAACTTATATATCCAATGACAGATGTATGAATAAAGAAAACATGTATACGCATTCAATGGAATATCATTCAGCCTGAATAAAAGGGAATCCTGCAATATGTGACAACATAGATGAACCTTGAGGACATTATCCTTTCAATGGTTGGGGTTTCTGTGAATTTACATGCTCTTCAAAATAACTGTGCATCTCCCTCCCCGTCTTAGGAGTTCATGGCCCACAGGCAGGAGCAACTATTGGAGACATTTTCAGAAATCAGGAGAATGAGAAATCTGAGTGGGAGAGCATGGCGTGAAGGAAATAGTCTCTTGATCTGACAAGTCCACAAGACTACTCAGGAATGGCTTAGTGACTCACCTTTTCACAAAAGTTGTGGAAGGCACCTGATAAGTATACAAAGTTTGGTTCTTATAGTCACATACTAAAATACAAAGATGGAGATTCACTCATGTAATTCCTAATCAGGAAAGACAGAATCGGGAATATCAAGTTCTCAAAATTTAATAGGGAAAAAATATGTATTACATATTAAATATAGCAAGTGATAGTCCCAAGGCAACGGAAGAGGGTGTAGTGTGTTGAGTTAGATAGTTATTCATTCCTTAAGAAAGAACACAGAGTTCTCATAAACAATTTTCCACTGCCTCCAAATGTAGTCACGTACATAAATGCAGGAAGACTTACAAATAAAACAGTGGACAATGACAATTAAATGGAAAGCAGCAACGTATTGACGGAGAATTCATCCATTAAAAGCTTTTCCATTCAAAATGGGTTTCAGCCAGAAACGGTTTCTTCATTCCTCCCTGTAGTATGCATTCTTGGTAGCTACTTTCAGAACACTGCCAACATCATTACACATTTGCTTTATATAGCTTTCAAGCTGTTCTGCAGTTTCTCTCTGGCCAAAGAACTTTACAAAAACTACTGGGGGAATAAGAAGCACAGACAGGTCGTCTCTCAGCCTTGGAATCCATTGCCTGTCTAAATCTCTGTTGCTTCCAGTACAGTTGGAGTAGGTAGCAACCTCAGCCAATTATTATTTTATCACTGAGTTTAGTTGACTGCATGAAGATGAACTGATGATCTCCACTCAATTCTCTCTGTGCCATTTGTCAGCACTCACACTGACTTTGTTCTATCCCGGTAGATCGATTGACAAGTCCACCTCAAATTTTACCTTACCTTTCTGAACCTCAGTCTCCTAATCAATAGTAGGGAAATGATGCAGATGAACACAAAATTAATGAGTTTTAAAAGTACCGCATTCACATCAGGCTTTTCCAGGAGAAATTTCCTCACTTCTCTCTTGTTCTTATGTACCCAGTGTTCCCAGTTTTAGGGATTAGTCCATGACCTGTCCTGAGGATCTGCCTGCAACTTGTGCATCCAACTCTAGTTTGAAGGCTTTTAAGTAAATTTGAATATTAGGGGCTGCCTTAAGAAAGCATTTCATCAGCTTCTTCAACACTCAAAACTCCACTTAATCTTCTCTTCTCTATTCTCTCCTTTACTCTGCCAATAATTGGAGCATATGCCTTCAATTCAAAGCATATTAAACAACATATTGCCAAGTTGCTCTATAATTGTTCTCAGATGCATGCCTCATTTCAAATAAATGGGAAGGTTCTTCAAAAGAAAAAAGAATATGTCTACTCCTTTTCTTCCCTACAGAGAAGCCTAGTTTACTTCTCTAAACTTAGTGGGCACTCAGTAGATACTTGTTAACCCATCACCCCTTTTATAAAAGAAACCAGAGTTTTCAAAAATAAACATGAGTCTATCTCATCTTACCAAATCCATTTTAAATGTCCTTTCAAGATGACCCTATTACAAATCACCTTTAATTCATCAGTAAATTCAGATGGTTAAATAGAGGGCAGAAATTTCTGCAAATAATCTTTTTCCTAAAGCTACAAAACATTTTAAAGACTTGATTTAAGTGAACTCAGCAACCTCTAGGACCAGATCCTAGAGATCTGTAAGCTGCTGCCCAAATGTCCACGGGCAGCGCCTGTGTTTAATTCAGCAAATAAAATGCTTCTGTGGAAATTAGCCTTTCTGTTGCTTTTGTCTACGGAGAAAAACAGAAATCAAAAGATCATAGACTTGAGAGATGACAGAAAATTCAGAAGATCAGGTAGTCTAGCCATCCACCTTCAGGGAAGTACAGTATTGTTATTATTACAATTTTACTAATCAAACTATTAAGACCCAGAATTATTTTTGAGAATTTGTTGAAGGTGAAATATTGGTGGGGTAAGGTATTTTAGGGGGAGTGACTAGATCCAAAGTTCTCTGGTTTTGGCATCCGACATCATTTTTACTACATCATATGCAAGTTCAATAAATTCCTCAGCTGGGCGCGCTGGCTCACATCTGTAATCTCAGCACTTTGGGAGGCCGAGGCAGGTGGATTACAAGGTCAGGAGTTCGAGACCAGCCTGGCCAATATGGTGAAACCCCATCTCTACTAAAAATACAAAATTATCTGGGTGTGATGGGCACCTATAATCCCAGCTACTTGGGAGGCTGAGGCAGGAGAATCACTTGAACCCAGGAGGCTGAGATTGCAGTGAGCCAAGATCGCACCACTGCACTCCAGCCTGGTTGACAAAGCGAGACTCCATCTCAAATAAATAAATAAATAAATAAATCCCTCAAATCTGTAGACTAAGGATTATCAAGATGACATAAATAGAAGTTCCTATTCCCAACCTCTTCCCATTTCTGGATCAGGGGTAATGAGTTTCTGCTTTGCACCAAAGGCTCCACATCCATCCTTTGGCTCTCCCTGAAAAGGAAACTTTCTGTAGATTCTAGGCTATGTGGCTCGTGTCTTATCTTTTCCTAATGGTCCACTGGATTGTAAGTTTTTGGGGAAAATGACTATCGCATATTTGCAAAGCCATTCTAGCACCTCGCACAATACCAGCTACGTGGTTGGTACTTAATAGTTTTTGAATGAGTGACTGAGTGCTCCTGTGATGGGTAATAGACATGAGGGATAGTTTGACAAGTGTAATTGGTGAAGGAACCACCTGCCATATTTCCCATCTTCTTTACATCGAAGAGCTTCCTAATTCGGCTGTTTTTGGATACTCTTGGAGATGCCATAACCTTTAACTGGGGTCTTGGGGAAAACTCATGACTGATAGCAGAAGCTGGAGGCTTGGCAATTCAACTGAGTTAACCATTCTAATTCAATCAAAGCTGCTGTTGGCTGAGAGCTTCAACTATAGGCAAACATTGACCATCATTCAATCATTTGATTCTTTCCTTGGGTTCAACTCCTACATTGTGAAATGAGGAAATTAAAGGAAATTATTTACTTCCATAGCTAGTGACATCATGGCAATTTTATGAAGAAATAGTCTCCCAAATGCAGCAACTTCCTCAATATTTTGAGTGATTGCACTCTGCTGTGAAATTATTCACTTCTCCTAGTCTGCTCACTCTCCACACAAACACTACACACATGCTGATGTAGTCAACCAAGTAAGGCCAGGGTAGACATTTTTCCTAGAGATGAAATTATATTAAATCAATATAAGCCTTAAGGCCCATATTGAGAATTTGTTTCTGGTTTAGTTTCTCTTTTTTGATGTGGTTTTAAGTTAGAATGAAACACTAGACTAGGACCAAGGAGTGATACAGGACGTCAAGAGAGAACAGAGCCTTGTACATACTTAGGAGAGATTGAACTTTCCACTCTATGACTGAACACTCTCCATCAGCTTTACCTTAGACACCCACTGAGATCCAGTACAGGTCTGCGATAGATTCAGGAGCTGGCTTTAATGGGGCATCCCATCAATCAGGTTTTTAGGGCATGGAACCCTACCTTGCCCTTCCTTCTAATACCAGGGAGAAATCTGACCTCAAAGGGTACGAGGAGGGACCTTAAGTGTCTTATTTTAGATAACAGGCAATGCAACCAGTGGTTCTAACAGGGAGAATTGCACCACCAAAATTAAAAGCAGCTGCTGAAACTTAGTAGCAATAGATGTTGGCAGCAGAATTTCAAAGATTTCATTTATGAGGCACATATTATAGTTCTAATGGGCAGCTGAGCAGATGGAGGTCTGAAGGTACACGGAGCCAAAAGAGCTTGTAGAGGCTCTGCCTGTGCACTCAAGGCCAGAGGGATGGTACCATAGCAGACAGAGTTCAGCAACCAAAAGTAATAATCTAGGCTCTGAGATTATGTCATTCCCAGGGGATCCCTCAATTGCTAGCTTTCCTCCACTCTGTCAGATTTGCTGTTAGACATTTCTTCTTACGGATTTTCAAATGTTTTAATGTTATCTCCCTCCCCCTGTTCAAACACACAACATACACCTTAAAAGAAGAAAAAGAGAGCACATTAAAAGTTAATGGATGAAATGCTGCTATAGATTCTATAGTTAAACAGACCTGAGTTCAGCTCCTGACTCTACCACCAAGCTATTTGACCTTGGGCAAGTTATTCAACCTCTCAGAGTCTAAAATGCCTCGTGAAAAAAAAAAAAACATCTTTTGAGGAGAAAATTAGGCAAAAAACACAACATGGTAATGGTAAACACTAACACAGTAGCTATTATTATGATTTGCTGTTACAACAATGCCTGACACTCGCTAAGTGCTCCGTAAGTACTAACGGAATCCTGTTATAACAACTCATGTACCAGATCTGAAAAATGGGACAGGAGACACTTCCCTAGTTCATGGGGGCTGGAGAGTGACTTCCAAGCGAGAAGAAAGAAGCCTAAAGTGGTCATGGGGGAAGAATAAACATAAATTCCTAACCCCTCTCCTCCTGTCCCCACACACCACTTCCCTGCTTCAGAGCTTCCTCTCTTTCCAGACAGAGATGGCATTTGTAAGGCTCTTGTCTTGATGGAGTAAAGGATTATTATCAGCCAACAATCTAATTTCAAACTAAAATAAACGCACCAAGTGTGGGATTCTCTCCATTAGTTGGGATTCTATAAAAAGAGAGGATTTTATTTCATTATTATTGTTTTTTATTTTTCCGTAAGTTATTGAGGTACAGGTGGTATTTGATTACATAAGTTCTTTAGTGGTGATTTGTGAGATTTTGGGGCACATATCACCCAAGCAGTATACACTGCACCATATTTGTAGTCTTTTAATCCCTCGTCCCCCTCCCACCCTTTCCCCTGAGTCCCCAAAGTCCATTGTATCATTCTTATGTGTTTGCATCCTCATAGCTTAGCTCCCACATATCAGTGAGAACATGCGATGTTTGGTTTTCCATTCCTGAGTGACTTCACTTAGAATACTAGTCTCCAAACTTCTCAATTGGAGATGTCTTTTATTTCTTAGATTCAAATTCTAACAAAGAAGGGATGTTTTGCCCACCCAATTCTCCCAATGCCACCACCACCATCACACAACAATTTTGTTTCCTTGGACGTCAACACGAAACACCTCATTGTGTGCCCCAGTCCTCTACCCCTCACCCATCTTGCCCATGCCCCTCTGTAACTAGGATCAAGGCTGGCAGCACAGCTACTGGTCAAGGCTTCCACATGTGTGTTGGAGAGGAAGGGGAGGTGTTCAAACCATTGAAACTCATTTAACATATTTTTTCACTAAATCAGAGGTAACAGTTACTGTCCAAGATGAAAGTACCCTTTTAGCACGCAACCTTTGCGAATATTTCACTAAATAAAAACTGTGCTTAATATCTTCCCTGACCATGGCCTTCTCTCTTCCTGTTCCTTAGGAAAACTGCCTGTAATTTCCAATGACTAATGGTGGACATCTACTTTCTCGGAAAAGTCAAAGAGACATTACAGCCAACAGTTTGAAGAACAAGAAAAGCTTAGCAGGCCAAGACACAACAACAAATTAATGCTTTTCATAATGACTAGCAGCCTTCACCTTGAATATATGTGATTAAAATAAGAACCTGAAGTTACTTTGCAATGCAGCCTCAGATTCTTTTATCATGAGGGAATCGCATGACCTGCGGGCGTCGCGAACTGTGGGAAATGGTGGAGTGGGCTAGGAAAGGCTGAGGGAGAAGGTTCTCAAAAGCTCTGAGTCAGAGCTCAGCTATTTGGGGGATTTCATTCATCTCCCTGGGGGTTAGTAAAGCAGAAAAGACAACCAGTTCTGAACCCTGATGGTAAACAAGGGAAAGAACCCAAAACTCCACAAGATTTTGATGGATAAAACAAGCCCTGGAAAGAACTACCTTAAAGAGCTGAAGAGTTCAAGATAAAGGGAGTATTCATAGGAAGGTATGGGCAAGGCTGAATCTATGACTCGGCTCATAGCCCTCCCCTAACAGAGTTCATCCACCCCAAGCACCCCCAACGACCCCCACCCCCTAGTTTCATTTAGGCTAACATTGAAGGGTGTGAACACATCCTGGGCATCCCCAGCCAATGGGAAGGAAACACCTACTTAAGGTTAGAAATGGGCTGGGGAGAACTCACATGTGAGTAATGCAGGGTTGATTGCGGTCTCTGAGGCATCCCAGGCAATCCTCAGCAATTTGAAAATACATCCTGTAAGCTTCTTTTTAAGTTGCAATAGGAGCTGCAAAGTAGTGGTGTGTAAAATATGGTTCCTGACTACATGGAGATTATAATCTCATTAGGAAAACAGGTCATGTGAAATATCGAGAGGATGAAAAATAAAATGAAGGCAATTTGGCTCTGACTCATCCATACAAAGAAAGCAACTGGAATATCAGGGTGGAAAGATTGGCCCCCCTGCTGTCCTGGGAGTGGGCATTTCCAGCATCTACCACCCCTGGTATTTGTGTGTGATACGGAGAGTGGGCACACAACTCAGGCTCGGCCAGCCAAACACTCTCATCTGTTTCCGTATCGGGACCTACGGATGCAAAGGCTCAGGGACAGTCAGGCTCACTCACAGTGCCGACAGCAGGATTCTCAACCACTGTGATGTCCTGGTCTTACTGCCTTTGTCCAGAGATAATCCCTGTGCTTCCTGCTTCTGAGCCCCTGGGCTTGATTTGGCTCCTGTCTGTTTGCTGGTTCCCCAATATCCTGCTGATTCTCTGAGTCCTTGACTGTGGCTTCTTAAGCTGGTTTCTGCTGCCTTACAACCCGAAATACTGACTTTTGAGGTCATCTGCTTGTAGGAAACTCCTTGGTTTCTATTGTGTTATGAGCCTGTAAAAAATGAGAACTATGTTTACTATTTGCTTGACACTGACAGCTCCTCAGGAAGGGCATATTTAATTTTTAAAAATTTAAAGGCATCAGATGATGAATATCCTTTTTGTGTTTCTTTTTACCATGACCTGGCATATAGTAGATGTTAATTTTGGTATTAAAAATTAAATTCTACTTCTCCTGTTGGAATTGTTCAGTACCTAAGGCTAGTCACTTAACCTTCCTGAGCCTCAGTTTCCTCATTTGCAAACACAGAAAATAATTCCTCACTCGTTAGACTCTTGATGAAAACTGAGACATATTGAGAAATAATGGTCTTTTCAACAAATGGTGTTGAAAAAACTGGATATCCACATGCAAAAGAATAAAGCTGAACACTACCTACCTCACACCATCTACAAAAATTACCTCAAAATGGACCACAGACGTAAACATAAAAGCTAAAAGTATAAAACTTCCAGAAGAAACATAAGAGTATATCTTAATGACCTTGCACTAAGCGAAGAACTTTTATTTTTAGAAATAATAACAAAAACACAAGCAACAAAAGAAAAAAGTAGAGAAATTGGACTTAATTAAAATTTAAAATTTTGCCTGTCAAAGGATACCATCAAGAACATGAAAAGACAAGCTATAGAATGGGAGAATATATTTTCCAATCGCATATCTGAAAAGGGCTTAGTATTCAGAATATACTGGGATTCGGGGGAGAATGAAAGTGACTGCTAATGTGTACAAGGTTCCTTTCTGGAGTGATAAGAATGTTATAAAATTATACAGTGCTAATGTTTGCCAAACTCTGTGAAAATACTAAAAACCAGTGCATTATATCTTTTAAGTGGTATGTGACTGATACCTCAATAAACTTAATAAAAATTTAAATGAGAGTATATACATAATGGTGAACATACATAAAATATATGCATCTAACCATTGCATATATGTTTTAAAATGCATATTATATATGCATATTATACATATATAAGCCTTTTCGTGCGGTAAATGCTCAAAATATTTTAGATTTCTTTGTTTTATTGATAATGATTGATTGAGGCAGAAAGTATTGGAGATAGCACGACCAATGGAAGGAGGCTCAGGCTGGATTCCTCCTACCCAAAGCAATTGGACTAACACATTCTTTTGTAAGAATCCTCTCTATTTCTCACAGGATCTGTAACTTGTGTCCACATGTGTCTCACCTGTATTCTCACCTGTCATCACTGTATTCCAAGGGCCCAAATGGTTCTGCCCTCCCTCGACTTTATCCCTTCAGTCAAAATGCACTTAAAATGCTGCTCATTCTCTTTCTTACCTGTTGGATTCTGACTTTCCTGTGGTCTTGCCACTCACTATTTTTTTCCTATTGCTTATTTATGTAGACTGAATTTATCACAAAGTGTAATTATTGATATTCAAATTTTTTATGTAAAGCCAAGAGCATGTTTTCTTTATTTTGTGTGTGTGTGCATTTGCTTATCTGTTTTTCATGAAAACACAGCAAAAAGATTAGAATAACATACACCAATATTACAAAACTATCTTGGGGTGATGGGATTGCATGCAATTTTTTAAAATCCTCTTTTATATACTTTGTGGTATTTTCAAAATTTTCAACAGAGAATCATGATTAAAAACACTTTATAAATAGGAAAGCATTACATACTGAAACATTATAAGTTTGCCCAAAGATGGATTATGAAGAGAACTATCTCCAAAGTCAGACTCCTCCAAAGACATATTAGAACATTCGCTGGACGAAACGTTGTGTGAGTCAGCTCGATGCACATGTTCCCTTTGCTGTGAGCCTCCCTGAGAAACTAGGATGGAATATGCCTCTGTCTATTTCAGCTCAAGGCAGCAGTCAAGTGTTTAATCTAGTTTGCGGATTTAACATGGAGATTTGCACCTTTGCTCATACGCCTTTTGAACTTTCCTTAGCACCTTCTGGTTGGATTCCTTCTAAGTGTAGAAAAGCTGAATGATTTGTATCACCCAGTCCCCACGCATATATTTACAGGCTTGCAAAAAAAAAAAAAATCCTAGTCTAGACAATAATTAAAGTCAGAAGTGTAGCTTAATTAAAAGATGTCTTTCCTGAGCCTCAGGGGACATTTCTAAACATTCATGACCAGCAGTGTTTACCCAGACTGTTCTCGGGGTGCACTTGGGGATATCCTCTTGGGCACAATCTCTTAGAGCAAGTGTGAGAAATGACGAGGATTGATGAGGGTGGTAGGTGTAGGTGGGTGCGAAGAAGATGAAAGAGAGATGTTTGCCTGAATGCATAAGGACAAATGACAAGGATCACTGTGGAGCATCATCAAGGAAGCAGAAATCAAATTTGATCAACTAGGAACCTGGAAAACTCTTAGACACAATATGCCCAGAAATCACAAAGCACCAACTCTAGAGGCTTTGTTTGCCATCAGATATATTTTGGTCAGCTTATGAAATGCTTTTTAAAAAATTAATACTAGCATTTAAAATGGAGAGATTTTGCCTAAAAATCAAAATTTTCAGCTTTCTTTTGAGTAACTGAAAAAAGTAAAACACAGAGTCAGTTTCTTTTCTGCAACAGTTGCTGGTGCTAAGCAACAGCTACATCCTTCAGATATTTAACAGGACACGCTCTCCAGTTCGCCCACACTCATGAATCCCTGCTATCGCTACCATAATGCGATCCAGTGGCAGTTCCATTATCATGCAGCTGATTTTGTTTTTCTCACTCCTAGCAGGCTTCCATTATTTATATCACCTGTATGGCCTTGGCAGCTATTTGAGTTTGAAGGTCTCCCCACCATCCCCCCATACCCAAGCCCTTTCCCCTGACCATGCTTTACCACAGTCTTGTTCATCTAGAATCCTCCTTGCTTTGTGTTCACTGGTGCCTTATTAGAAACGGATCAGGATTCAATCCTGGGCTACTTTATAAGCATTGTAATCTTCTGGGAGGATACAAAGACATAGAATAGATAAACATCTGGACATGGAGCTGGTAAACTAAGATTCAATTCCCACTTATAACTAGAACTAACTTATATTGTCAAAAAAAATGTGGGTTCAGATCCCAGATCCTTAATTTTCTAGTTTGAGATCCTGAGCAGTGTGTTAACCTGTCTGAAGCTCTCTCCTTATCTGTGAATGTAAATATTTGTCCTGTCTGCCTCATGGGATTGTGGTAAAAACCAAAGAAGATATTCTAAGGAAGTGATCTGGACATTTCCTAAGACTAAATCAATTTAAGATAATTTTTGGCCAGATTATTAAATTACTTTGCATGGGTTGATGAAAAATCCACCTTACCAAGTTTTCCAAATGCTCTCTCTGAAAAAGCAAACAGTGTAATAATGTGGCTCTCAATATCTTTTTATCATTTGCCCAACTCTGTGGGTTATCAAGTGTACAAAAGTGTTTTAAGTGTGTATATGGTCTTTCTCCCTAACTCTCTAGAAGACTCAGTTAACTAAAAATCTGTCTTCCCAGTATCTACAATGCCCACTACTTCAGGTTTCCATATATAAGAAATATATGGCTTATAACATATTTCTGGTTTGTACTGTAAATACATATATACATTTAACTTGAATTAGTAGATACAACTATGGCATTTTGATTTACAGCACCTAAGAGAGAGTATAAAGAATTTGATCACAATACCATTAGGTTGGTGCAAAAGTAATTGCGGTTTTGAAAGCAATTCAATGAAAGTGGCAAAACCGCAATTACTTTTGCACCAACCTCATAATAATTCTGAAATTAAAAATATTTTCTGAATATTAAAATAATAGGTATTTATTAAAAATAATTTGTTTATGGTTATAGTTACTGCTGTAGGTACAGGCATACCATGGAGATATTGCGGGTTGGGCTCCTGACCACTGCAGTAAAGCGAATTTTGCAATAAAGGGAGTCACACAGATTTGTTGGTTTCCCAGTGCATATAGAAAGTGATGTTCACACTATGCTACAGTCTTTTAAGTGTGCAGTAGCATTATGTCTAAGAAACAATGTGTATATCTTAATTTAAAGATATTTGTTGCTTAAAAAAATGCCAGTTATGAGCCGTCAGCACGTTGTAATCTTTTTGCTGGTGGAGCATCTTGCCTTTATGTGGATGCCTATGGATTAATCAGGGTGGCGCTTTCTGAAGGCTTGGACGGTGGTGCCAATTTGTTAAAATAAGAAAAAAATAAAGTTTGACATTGACTGACTTTTCTTTTCATGGAAGTTTTCTCTGTAACATGCAATGCTGTTGGATAGTTGAAGTCAATCCTCTCAAACCCTGCTGCTACTTTATCAACTAAGTTTATGAATATTCTAATCCTTTGTTGTCATTTCAACAATATTCACTGCATCTTTACAAGGAGTAGACACCATCTCCAGAAATCACTTTCTTGGCTCATCTGTAAGAAGCAACTCCTCACCTGTTAGAGTTTTAACATGAGAATTGCAGCAATTCAGTCACATCTTCAGGCTCCACTTCTAATTCCAGTTCTCTTGCTCTTTCTACCATATCTGCAGTTATTTTCTCCTTGAAGTCTCAAACCCCTCAAAGTCATCCATGAAGGTGTAATCAACTTCTTCCAAACTCCTGTTAATGATATTTTGACCTCCTCCCACGAATCACAAATGTTCTTATTGGCATCTAGAATGGTGAATTCTTTCCAGTAAGTTTTCAATTTACTTTGCCCAGATCCATCACAGGATCTGTAAGACTGTCAATGGCAGCTTTAGTCTTACAAATTGTATTTCTTAACTAATAAGACTAGAAAGTTTAAATTACTTCTTCATCCCTGGACTACTGAATGGATGTTGTGTTAACAGACATGAAAGCAACATTAATCTCCTTGTACAACTCTTTTGGAGCTCTTGGGTGACCAGGTGCACTGGTGATGAGCAGCAATATTTTGAAAGTAATCTTTTTTTTTCTGAACAGGAGGTCTTAATGGTGGGCTTAAAATATTTAGTAAGTCATGCTATAAACAGATACACTGTCATTCAGGCTTCGTTATTTTATTTCTAGAGCATAGGCAGGGTAGATTTAGCATAATTCGTAAGGACCCTAGAATTTTTGGAATATTAAATGAGCATTGGCTTCATCTTAAAGTGACTAGCTGCATTATATCCTAACAAGAGAGTCAGCCTGTCCTTCAAAGCTTTGAAGCCAGGCTTTGACTTCTCCTCTACAGCTTGAAAGTCCTAGATGATATCTTCTTCCAATATAAGGCTATTTCACCTAGATTGAAAATCTGTTCTTTTTTTTTTTTTAAGACAGAGTCTCGCTCTGTTGCCAGGCTGGAGTGCAGTGGTGCAATCTCGGCTCACTGCAACCTCCACCTCCTGGGTTCAAGCAATTCTACTGCCTCAGCCTCCCTAATAGCTGGGATTACAGGTGCACACCACCACACCCAGCTAATTCTTGTATTTTTAGTAGAGATGAGGTTTCACCATGTTGGCCAGGATGGTCTCAATCTCCTGACCTTGTGATCCACCTGCCTTGGCCTCCCAAAGTGCTGAGATTACATATGTGAGCCACCGCACCCAGCCAAAAATCCATTATTTTGTATTGCCACCTTCACCATCTATCTTAGCTAGATCTTCTAGATAACTTGCAACTTCTACATCAGTACTTTCTGCTTCACTTTACACTTTTATGTTATAGGGATAGCTTCTTTCTTTAAACCTCATGAACCAACCTCTGCTAGCTTCAAACATTTCTTCCACAGTTTTTTCATCCTCACCTCTGTCAGTTTCATAGAGTTGAAGAGAATTAAAGTCTTGTTCTAGATTAGGCTTTGGCTTAAGGAAATGTTATGGCTGGTTTGGTCTATCTTCAAGACCACTAAAACTTTCTCCATAACAGCAATGGAGCCTGTTTCACTTTTTGGTGTTATTCGTTGTCCACTGGAGTAACACTTTTAATTTTCTTCAAGAACATTTCCTTTGCATTCACAACGTGGCTAACTGGAGCAAGAGGCCTAGCTTTCAGGCTGTCTCAGCTTTCAACATGCCTTTTTCACTAAGCTTAATCATTTCTAGCTTTTAATGTTAAGTAAGAGATACATAATTCTTCCTTTCACTTGAACACTTTAGAGCCATTGTAGTGTTATTAATTGGCCTAATTTCAATACTGTTGTGTCTCAGGGAAGTGGGAAATCCAAGGATAGGGAGAGAGATGGGAGAATGGCAGGTTGGTGGAACAGTCAGAACACACACAACATTTTAACTTCACCTCCTATATGGGCATAGACTGTGATACCTCAAAACAATTGCAATAGTAAGATTAAAAATCACAGATCACAGATCACCAAAGCAGATATATAAATAGTAATAATTTAAAAGTCTGAAATATTGTGAGAATTACCAAGATGTGACACAGAAACACAAAATGATCACATGCTGTTGGGAAAATGGTGCTGATAGACTTGCTTAATGCAGAGTTGTCACAAGTCTTCAACTGGGAAAAAATCACAACATCCGTAAAGTGCAATAAAGCAAAGCACAATAAAACAAAGTATCCCTGTGTTTACTGTGGGTAAAAACTGTTAACATTCATTTTCAAAATCACTATGTTTCAAAATCACTATGTTAAATGGTAGTGTAATGTATTTCATCTTATGAATATAGCATTTTTGTTTATTTGATTCACAGTGGTTAATGGTAAATGGTGATTTGGTGAATGCTAAAGCTATGCTTTACTTATTATATGAATATGAATGTTTATTCATTAAAAACAAATTCAGCAATACAAAAATGTAAGATGAAAGTAAAAATTATCTTCTCATTTTAATGGAAGTACTTTCTAGCTTTTGTTTGTATGCAGATACATATATGTAGAGAAAGACATTTTTAAAATGAATTCCTAATTCACTTACTTTTAGCCTACATTTACCACTTACTATATCATAGTCATTATTTCAATCAACTAGATCTAGATCTACCTCCTTTTTTTTTTTTTTTTTTTGTTGTTGTTGTTGAGACTGAATCTTTCTCTTGTCACCCAGACTGGAGCGCAGTGGCGCGATCTCGGCTCACTGCAACCTCTGCCTCCCAGGTTCAAGAGATTCTCCTGCCTCAGCCTCTCGAGTATCTGGGATTACAGGCAGCCACCACCATGCCTGGCTAATTTTTGTACTTTTAGTAGGGACGGGGTTTCAACATGTTGGCCAGGCTGGTCTCGAACTCCTGACCTCAGGTGATCCACCCACCTTGGCCTCCCGAAGTGCTGGGATTAGAGGTGTGAGCCACCGTGCCCGGCCTTACATGAGTTTTTAATGGCTGCACACTATTCTATTCACTATTACTTATTTAACAGTCACCTACTGATGGACTTCAGATTATTTTCAATTTTTCACTAGTTTTTTATGTTTTACCATTAAAATAATGTTGTAATGAATAATTTTACAATCACACATTATTTCCTTTGAATAGATTAAATTATAATAGATTAAAATATTCTAAACTATAATAGATGATAATGGAATCGATTTAAGTACTCTAACATCTATTGGTAAAATGCTTTCCATAAAAGTCACACAAATTGGCACTCCACCATCAAATTATGAGACAGCCTGTCTCATAGCAACCCACCTCATATCTGGTCAGAGTATTACAGCAAGATGCAGAGAAAGATATAAAATAGTATAGCATATAAGTCTGAGAGGGAGGCAACTGTCAATCTTGTTGCAGGATCTGTGAAAACCAGGGATAAAGAGGAAGGACTTGAAGTATTTGGTAGAACTGAAATGGAGAGGCATGCAATCTTAATTTCCTTTAAAATTTGGCCAAAACCTAGCTTCTTCATAGTTTCTTGAAAATATGTGATTGCTGCTAATTTAAGATTGAAAGCCTGATTAACATTCAGTCTCTTACCTTCCCATATTCTACCAACTTAGCCCAATTACCTATTGTGCTAATACCTGCTTCTCTTTGAAATGCAAAAATCACAGTGAGACTAATGAAATGAGAACATGTTCCAAATATTGGATCATTTCCTGGTGATGATGTGACAATAGTGAACTCTGAAACTAGGGCTGATAACATCATCCTGAGTCATGGAAACTCTGAACATCAACCAGCCTCTCTCTTTCCTCTCATCCTTTATCCTCTTTCCACTCCATCTCTGCTGATTCAGCTTACAGGATGTCTGCTGTATCTGTCATACTCCCTCCACACCAACAAATTGGTTTGGGTCCTCCTCAATCTCTGGTAGGATCATTGCCATAGTTTACTAACTGCATCCCCAGGTTTTTTCCACTCAGACCTCGACAGGGCTGATTCCCTATCCTAACTAAAGCCCTTGCTGGCTTTCTACTACAAACAGGACAAAGATGATCCAAAGGTATGTTGGTCAAAGCAGAAGAGTAGAACTTACTTAAAATTTCATTTTCTTGATTTACAATTGTAAAATATTTGATATATGGCATATTGACATCTATTTACACCCCTTGCCTTATGCCCCCAAATTGGTAAGGTTGACTGAACTCTAATGTGTCCAATTAACTAGTTTCCTTCAATAGCATTTTTAATCATGTTTATTGAGATATAATTTATATGTAATAAAATTTTCCTTTTCAAAGAGCACAATTCAGTAGGCTTTAATATATTCACAGAGTTGTACTATCAGCACCACTATCTAATTCCAGAACATTTTGTCAACCCCAAAAAGAAAGCCCATACCCGTTACCAGTTACTTCCCAGTATCCCTTTTCCCAGCCTCTAGAAACAATTGTCTACTTTATTTTTCTATGGATTTGCCTATTCTGAACATTTCTCATGGAATTATACAATATGTGACCTCTTACATTTGGCTTTTTAAACTTAACATAATGTTTCCAAGGTTCATTCATGTGGTATATAAATCAGGGCTTCATTCCTTTATATGGCTAGATAATATTCTATTGTATGGATATACCACATTTCCTTTATCCATTTATCAAATGATTATCATTTGGGTTCTTTCCACTTTTGGGAACGTATGCATAATGTTGCTATGAACATCCATGTACAAGTTTCATGTGGACATATATTTATTATTCTCTTGGAACTATATGTAGGAGTGGACCTGATGCATCATATGGAAACACTACGCTTAGCATTTTGAGGAACTGCCAAACTGTTTTAAAAGTGGCTACACAATTTACACAATTTTACATTCCCACCAGCAATATATGAAGGTTCTAATTTCTTCATATCCTTGCTGACATTTCTTATTGTCCATCTTTTTTATCACAGCAATATTAGTGGGTGCAAAGTGGTATCTAATTTGGTTTTTATTTGTGTTTCCCTAATAACTAATAATGTTGAGCATATTTTATGTATACTAGCCATTTGCATATCTTCTTTTGAGAAATGAATATTTGAACTGTTTGCTTGGTTTTTTTAACTGGTTTACTTGTCTTTTTATAGTTGAGTTATAAGCTTTCTCTAAATATTCTAGTTAAATAATATTCTTTTGTGTTTTTATCCTACTTGGAGTTTATTGAGCTTCTTGGATATGTAGATGTATATCTTTCATCAAATGTGGCATGTTTTCAGCTGTTATTTCTTCAAATATTCTTTCTGCTCCTTCCTATCTTTCCTTTTTCTCAAACTCCCATAATGTGTATACTGGTATCCTCTTTCTCAAACTCTCATAGTGTGTATGTTGATATGAATGTCCCAGGGAAAAGCATCTTTGTACTTAAATTCTGAGTCAGATAAAATAAAGATAAGACCTGAGAGTGGGAGTTTGCAGGGAGCTAGCAGAAAGGTCAAATTATGACAATTCGGGGAGAATGAAGTTTTGTCCCTTCCAGTAGTTGCTAGGCTGGTTGAAATTCTATTTAACATTATAGTCATTAAACAGTGATATTTGGTAATAGTAGTGACTAGGCTACTGGTTTGCACAACTACTATAATCACATATTAGTTTTCAAGCTGGGAAGAGGGGAATGAAAATAGGGCAAGTTAAATGCCACACAGCTCACTGTTCTTGCTGAGATTCAGCTAATCTTTCCCCGGAATAAATGCTCCTCAGATTGTTGCAAGCCTTTCTTTAATTTCCTGAGTTCTAGAAACATTGATTTTGGCCATTTTTGTCAGTGCTTTCTTGCTTTTTTGGAGAAGTAGATTTTCAGAGGCCTTTACTCCACCATTTCAGTAGTACTTCTTTTCCCCCCTATCATACTTAGACACTAGAAATGGGGTTTAAGTGGTTTATTTTATCATGTATATTGTTGTCAGGTAAAATTTCTTGGGTGCTCCACCACTTGCCAGGTCCTCTTTCTTCAAAGGTATCTTTTTGAGTCCTTTAAAACTTAAAATATAAAATTAATTCTCAACTTATTTTTTATTATCAAAAAGTCACTACTATTACCAAATATCACTGTTCAATGACTATAATGTTACATAGAATTTCAACCTGACAGAATCCAAAGACTTGAAAATTTTAACCAAACATATGGCATGGGTGGAGCGTTGTCCAATTACGAGAGAAATATTCTATTATCTAAGATTTTTGTCCTAACAGCAAAAATTACTACCTTGTGTATACCTTCTTTATACTCTTCATCCCTGCAGAATTAGTTTTCTCCTACTTCTTCAAAACACTTATCTATAGACCCACAGATTTAGTGCTGATATTCAGCAACCTTCAGCAATGATCCAAAGATCTGTATGGATATCTCAGTCCAGATGAACAGACTGCACACAAAGTAGATTAATGCAATAGATTAACCAGCCGCTAGGATGAAAACAAAACAGAAGATTCCTCAGTGAATGTACAATAACCAGAAAGGTAAATTGTATGTGGGATTATAATTGGAGGTTAAGAGCTAAAACATGGATTTTAGAAAGTCACGGTATCAAATCTGGCTACACCCCTTACCAGCTCTGTGACTTGGGGAAGCCACTTTACTACGTAAAGCCTCTATTTCCTCTCTGCAAATAGAGTTAATGCCTGCTACATCAGGATTTTGTGCAGAATAAATGGGATAACGCATGTGTAGCATATAGTGTAGTGCAGGGCTTATAATAAGCCCTCAGTAAATCATAGTGTTAGCTAGTAACCTGAATACTCCCATCCCTGAGCACACTGATTAACTTCAGCTATATGAATATATTTCAGTTTTGAAAAAGAAGGTATGTTTCAAAGGTGAGATTATTGCCTACAAGTAGTCTCCATTTCCCACCTCAGAGATCTTTCTCAGGCTAACTCATATACATGAATCTGCCTTGTGTGTACTACATGCTACCTTATTATAAACCACAGATTTCGAGAAAACATATATTCCATTCATGCATGCATAAATATAGCATCAACATTTATTGTGCATCTTGTGGCAGGCACTAATCTCAGCACTGGTGTAGGGTGATAAACAAGGTCCCTACCCTCATGGGGATAACCTTCCAGTAGATGATGCAGGCAGATTATAGAGACTCCATTTCATCATTAGAGACTCAAAAACATAAGATTTTAAGCCAAATATTTCACTAACTCCCTCATAGCTTGAGCTCTGTTGCTATTCATATTTCATCCAGGAGGCCCCCTATAGTGGGATTTGAAAGTCAGAGTGAAAATCAGGAGTTAGGTGCTCAGTTTCTGCTGTTCCTTCCAGAGGTGTCAGGTTATCTGCAACATCTGTAGCAAAGGCCCTAATATCCTATCTCTAGCTTCACTTGTTTCAAGAAACAAAGATGCGGCCAGGCGCAGTGGCTCACGCCTGTAATCCCAGCACTTTGGGAGGCTGAGGAGGGTGGATCACGAGGTCAGGAGATCGACACCGTCCTGGCCAACACGGTGAAAACCCATCTCTACTAAAAATACAAAAAATTAGCTGGGCGTGGTGGCAGGCGCCTGTAGTCCCAGCTACTCGGGAGGCTGAGGCAGGGGAATGGCGAGAACCCAGGAGGCGGAGTTTGCAGCGAGCCAAGATCGTGCCATTGCACTCCAGCCTGGGCAACAGAGCAAGACTCTGTCTCAAAAAAGAAAAAAAAAAAAAAGAAACAAAGATGCTTGTTTTGGTGGAGGAGATGAGAGCAGAGGCAATGTGATCCTGGAGGCAGTGGTGGTGGCATTAGTGCAACAGTGTGAATATCTGTCCCCTCCAAAACTCATATCGAAATAAACTCCTCATAGTGGCTGTATTAAAAGGTAGAGCCTTTAAGAGGTGATTGAGTGATGAAGGTTCTGCCCTCATAAATGGATCAATTAATTCATGGATTAGTGGGTTAATTGGTTAATGGATTAATGGGTTATCATGAAAGTAGGACTGGTGGTTTTATAAGAAGAGGAGGAGAGACTTGAGCTCACATGTTCAGGCCCCTCACTGTGTGATGCTCCACACCACCTCAGGACTCTGCAGAGTCTCACCAGCAAAAGGCTGTCATCAGAGGCAGCCCCTCAACCTTGGACTTCCCAGACTCCATAACTATAAGGAATTTATAAATAAATCTATTTTATTTATAAATTACCCAGTTTCAGGTATTCTGGTATACACAACAACAACAACAAAATGGACTGAGACTAACAGCTTCCTGATATCCAGCTTTGTGATAGTGACAGAGACATAATTGTAAACATGCTGCCATGCCCTGTGCATTACTCTCAGAAGTTCTGCCTGCTCCCCCATTCCTTCTACAAGATTTTATATGCCTGCTCATACCAGTACAAAATTCCTTTCTGCTTAAAGTAGCTGAAATAGATGGTGCTGTTACTGAATCCTGACCAAAACAGAGAAACAAATAAGAAGGAGATAAACAAATAAATAAACACGATAAGTATTGATTGCAATAAATGCTATGAAGAAAGAGTGATGAAAGACGAGGAAAGATTTTTCAGATGGACTTCTTTCAAAAAGCTCCTTTGACAAAATGAATTTAAACAGAGACCTAAAGGAAAGGAGGAGCTAAGAGAAGAGTCAGGGAAAAAGACTTCTAGGTAAAGCAAACATCAGCAGCAAAGGCCCAAAGACGGGGAAAGGTTTGTTGATTTGACTCATAAGAGAGGAGAGCATCTTTGGAAATTTGGGACAAATGGCACACGATGAGGCTAGAAAACTATGCAAGGACCAGAACTTCTCAAAGTGTGGTCCAGGAACTGGTGCCAGTCTGTAAACTATTTGTTGCTGATCTGTGATAAGCACAAAAATTAAGAATAAATATTTAGAAGTTTTATAGCAATATGACATCACCACAACATTCATGCAACATTTCTATTATATTTAAAGAAACTATCAGTGCATAACGGATTAGAAATTTAAAACACAAAACAGGTTCTTCACCACAGATAGTTTGAGAAGCATTGTTCTATATGTTTAGCCTCTCAAACTTTTCCTTTAAAGAACCCAATAGTAAATGTTTTAGGCTTTTCGGGGCCATAGAGTCTCTGTTGCAACTACTCAGCCCTGCCGTGGTAATACAAAAGCAGCCATAGATAATATATGAACAAATGGGTGTTGCTCTGTTTCCATAAAACTTTATTTACAAAAAAACACATGGTGGTAGATTTGGGCCTGTGATCTGTAGTTTGTCAACCCCTGTTCTAGGCCACAGGAAGGAGATTGGACTTGACTTTAAAGCCAACAAAACCGTCTGATTAACTGAGGCCATCCTTTATTCTTGATCACCCCTCATTACTGCCTACACATATTCATAAAGTCTTTGTGTGACTGACTCAAAATCAGAAAGGACCTTGGAACTCCTCTCAGCTCTAATTCCATGTTCCTCTCATAGCAATCTTGTAAGTGAAGTTCCTGCTTACAGGACTTGTGTCCAAAGGCAGAGTCCATTTTGTCTCTTACCTGCATCCCCCAAAATGATGATGACACCATATACTCTGCATTAATCTGATGAGCCACTCAGAGCCCCACATGAGGTCACAGCCTTATGTTCTCCAGGACCTGGCCAATCAATCACAGGTTCACATAGTTCTCTGAGTCATTAAGTCACCTCCACTGCTCCGTTTTCAGAGGTGTGCCATCCCACTTTTCTTTTTCTGCAAAGCTGTGCTTTTGTCCAAGTGAACCTCTGTGGCCATGGTACATCTCTGATGCTGTTATGTCTGAAATAGTTGCATTGGACAGGCAGTACACCACATATATAACCTTGTTTTTCTCTGGGCTCAAACACAGCCACAGGCAGGAAAGCTTTCTGCGTTCTCACACGTCTCTGTTGCACGGCACCCATTTCATAAACACAGACCACCAAGCACACAGCAGAAAGCCTATTCCCTCCCACTCTGGAGCATAGACTACTGTGTGTGTGAGGAGGTGGACTCTTCCCAGTAGGTCTCTCACACAGAGGGTACCGAGCTGAGGTAGCTCTTTCTGAAATCTCTTTTATTTAAGGTTTCTTTCATTGACTCAGGACAAACTTAATGGGTAAAACTTTGCTGTTGCAAGTTTCCTTAAAATATCCCCTTCCGGGCCTACCACCGTTTATCTTGGCAGCAGGTAGCTTGGAGAATTTTGGAAAGTCTCAGCTTGGCATAGCCTCAGAGCTACTGGCACATTAAAGATTAATAAAGCACATTTAACTGAGCTCAGGACGCTGCAATGTGATCCTTCACCGTGAAATGTGCAAGATTCTTTGTTTGCAATGAACAAAATTGGAGCCAGAAAGGGCCTACCATGACAAGCTAAGATAGGGAACAATCAGGAACTTTGTATGTCTTTCATTGATCAATTGATGGTTAGGAATCAATGCCCCTGCTCAGCCACACTCCAACTTAGCATTCTTAGGAATTTAAGATAGGTGTCTGAGTATGATCCAAGAGCTGGGTATTTACTGAACTTGCAGCACCACAGAAATCATGCAACTGCACCTGCCTCCTTAAAATATTAGAAAAGGATGATTCAGAGCGAATTCCCAAGTTAGCAGCTTCTCCAGTGAATATCAGAATAAAGCAAGGCATTTCCAAATATTTTGACTTCGCTTTAGTAAACCAGAATGCTTGGGTCTGGCTGAATATTAACCCAGGAAGAGGGAAAAAAGAAAAAAAAAACACGATTGACATGCATAGTGTGCGGCTGGCTGCGGAATGAACCAGACAACATGAAAATTAAAATAAAAATTAATCAGGCATGTACATCATAACTGTTGGTTCCAAGGAGGAATTAATCTCCAGGCACCTGGATACACAGCAGCAAGTACTAGGCTAAGTCAGCAAAGGCAAACATTTAAAAATGTACCATCCTGAATTCTGGAAAGGCACTCGCAGACACCACGTGCCATGTAATGCCCTGTGTCTATTTACACATTTACACAGTGAGTGTGATCCCTTCATGTCCTCCAGAAAAATCACAGGGAAACTCTGCACGCTGCAAATCAGAGCTCCAGACCAGAGCACTTAACACATTGGGTGCTTTCCTCTATACCAACATCAACATTCAAGGAAAAAAAAAAAAAAAGAAGAGAAAATTCTGTCCTTACCGAGAAGGCATAGCAGACAGGGACGCTGAATGTTTCACTTTAGCCCACTCATTGCTTTCTCTTTCATTCGATCAATGTTCTAATGCTATTGAGGAGAGTTCCTGGGGTTTTCGGATCTTCCTTCAAGAGTTTTAATCACTGGTTTCCCCAGGCCGGGTTTAACAAACACCGCTGTGTTCTGTCAACATTTGTATGCGGCACCACATTGGGCAACCAGCCAACACACAGAGTTTCAAGAGGCAAGGAGAGAAAACTGACACCCTAACAAACATGCTTCCCTCTTTTGTGTCCTGTAAGGTGGTGCTCAAAGTGTCATCTTTGATTCTGACGGGGGCTAAAGATAGCCTCTTTTTATGACTTTCTCTACTGCCCCCGAACGAATGCCTTGCTGGGCTGCTGGAGCTGGGTTCCGCAAAGTTTGTTTTTTGTCTCACTGCCCTGAAGTTCGCCGCACAATCGCATGGTTTGCCTCTCCACCAGCTGCACTTTAAATGTATTTTAATTGGCTGGAATGTCGAAAGAATCCATTTGGCAGTCGTTTACATGTGAAGCACGCCCAGGGCAGCTGAAAGAGGCCCCAGAAGCAGCCGATTACTTCATCAAAAGCTGCAGTTTGAATACCATTGACTCCTACATAACTACAGTGAACTCAATTCTATAGGCAAGAAGGAGTAATTAATAATTTGCTGAGAAAATTCTTCATTCATCTAAATGTCAAAAAAGTAAAGGAAAAAAAATCCCTGCAGACACAACAGTTCTTCTGAAAGGCTTGATTTATAGCCGCCAGTTCTACTCTTCACAAACATCGACTTTGTATAGCGTTACAGGAGGGGTGTAATGCATAATTCGGTCTGCCTGAAAAGTTAATTTAAGTAATTTTCCTTTTGAATGATCCCCTGAGATACATCGTTCTATTCCCTCTTTTTACATTAGCCATATGCTACAATAAATATTGTCAATACTTCTGGCATTTCCTCATTCTCTTTATTTTTCTTGGTTGGTTGCAATAATTAGTTTGTGGCCTCTGCTAGATCCAGCCACAAATAAATTCACCCGGAGTCAAAGTGGATAATCATCACCACACAGAACTTGCAAGCCACACTGAAGTTTAAAACACTCTGAACAACAACAACAAAAAAAGTCCATTTAAACAGATTCTAACATCAAGCTGGTGGGGAGGGGAGCATACACATGCACAGATACGCATGTATGTCTCAAAAAATCAAATAATGACAAAAGAAGTCATAAGATATATAAAATAACAAATAAATGGAATTGTTTTCAAATGCTTCTTTACCATTGTTTTACTGAGAAGACTTTTCAAGAGCATAAATAAAGTAGGTTTACAGATTTAGAATCCCTGGGCATCTCAGGTAAGCCTGAGCTCACTCCTCATTAAGAACCTCTGGTTTAGACTCAGTATATCTAGTAGGATCTCAGCACCCCAAGGATGCGTCTCTCTGGAAAATGTGAGCCAATGAACATTGTCAGATTTGTTCTGATGCCTTTTCCTCACATCAATAAAATTGTGGTTCATAACAAGATGGCACAAGAGAAAGAATGATGTATGCAAGTTGCTTGGGTGGATTTGTTGAACCACTCAGAGTCTAAAACCAGTACCCTGAGTGAACAGGCATCTTTATCAGGAAAGCAGAGGAGCAGAAGACTGCAGGAAAAGATCAGGGTCAGCCCCATGTGTGTGCAACCTGCAGAGTCACCCACAGTCCTGTGCTTAAAAGGGACCTGTACTTGGATTAATGCTGTACTGGCACCATCTTCAAATTCTTAACTTCTGAACAAGGGGCCCCATGATTTCATTTTGCATCAGGCCTAACAAATTACGTAGCTGGTCCTGAGAGAGATAGTATATATATATCTAATCTGATGCAACACATGGCTGGAATTGAAAAGCACTGGGAGGAGCATACTAAGGGTGAGGGTGTGGTTGACAAATGCTTTCCCTACTTTTGTCTTGTGCAATGTCCTCCCTTAGATTTTGGAACCACTGAGATGGTTGAGAAGGACAATTTAGGAAGGGGGATCTCTCCAGCCAACACCAGAGGTGGGAGTGATCTGGTAGGTGGTAACTGCTGTTTCCCAAGCTAATGGCTCACTGTTTCTTGTATGGCTATACTTCATCTGACCGGTTCAGGAAGATTTTTTGTTTCCCATACAGTCAGTTCCCCTCTGCCATTCTATGAGCAGAAAATTCCATGAATATAACCATCTTCTAATTTAAAATTATCCTAGAACCATGATTCAGGGTTTGATGAAGTTAAATTCAGCCCCGAATTTCAAAGGCACTGCTGACTCACTGCTGTGAGGTCTGATAATTCTGAAATTACTACAATACTATAGAATGATTAGGCATGGGTCACCTTCTGCTTCTAAAGGTGTTCTCAAAGACCTGCACTTGCACCCAGACTTGACCTGCTCCAGCCTTTGCAGAAACCATACAGAGAATTTTCCCTCTCAGAAGAGAAGTTGGTCTCAGATGTCAAGAATTTCATGTTACTGGTATCTTGTATCTGTTAGCAGGACTGCTAATGTGCTCTGACACTGGTACTTAATAAGTAAAACAGATTAGCATTCTAGAAATAGAAGAGAATTTAGAGACTGGCTGATCCAAACTATTCTTATTTTTAAAAAGGGTAACTGAGGCAAGAAGTGATGCATGACTTCTCAGAAAGTTAATAAAACAATATGTCCAGATTGCATACTTGCTTTTGTCACACATGTTCCTACTTTCAACTGCCCAAGTGATTCCCCATTCTGACTTGCCTAGTGACCCTGAGGTATTTTCCTGGCTCCAGTCTACTTTTATACTTCCAGAGGTATTTCAAGTGCCCAAGTTCTAATTCCTTGTCTTACCCTTATGAGCCACTTTCACGCACAGCACTGAGCATGCTGCACCAAGAGGAAATCTATTGTTACACAGGACACATGGCTTAGCCATCATTGATCAAGGACACCTAAGAATTCTTAGATCCCAGGACAAAAACTCCTCTCTGCCACTTACAGACCTTTAGTATGCATCCTGGTAATCTTGTTACACAGGAGAGGCAGGTGTGAGCAGCTCACAATATCCAGGAAATAGCAAAGTGATCCCGTTTTTTGTTGTTGTTGTTGTTGTTGTTTTGTTTTGCTTTGTTTTGTTTTTGAGATGGAGTTTCACTCTTGTCACCCAGGCTGGAGTGCAATGGCACAATCTCGGCTCACTGCAACCTCCGCCTCCCGGGTTTAACCAATTCTCCTGCCTCAGCCTCCCGGGATTACAGTCCCCTGCCTCAGCTGGGATTATGGCGCTCGCCACCACGCCCGGGTAATTTTTTGTGTTTTTAGTAGAGACAGGGTTTCGCCCTGTTGGGCAGGCTGGTCTTGAACTCCTGACCTCGTGATCCGCCTGCCTCGGCCTCCCAAAGTGTTGGGATTACAGGCGTGAGCCACTGTGCCCGGCCAAAGTGATCCCATTTTAACTCCCTCCTGGAGCTTGTAAGCTTGTGCTGCCCTTCTTTATCCACCCTCGAGTTATAGCTATCAATAGGTCAGAGGTTCCTTGGATTGGGGCTGGCCAATAGGGCCCTGTATGGGTATATGATGAGTCATAGGCACAAAGCAAGAAATCATGTTTGGGTAATACAGAACAATCTATTAGAATAATCTGGTGGGTTCTGGAGGTCATAGAAACAACAGAGGTCAGAGCCAGGAAGGCAAAGTGAAGGGCGATGTATAGGAATGGGAAGGTCTTGTTGCTGCAGAGAAGCAAACCAAATTCCTAATTGTGGCTTTTCAGGCACTGACTCTGACCAGGCCTTAACTTTCTCAGGAGTAGCATGAATACAGCTATGCTAACTATACCCAAGACTAACTTTGGGTGTGTACAGTGTGTACACTTGACTTGCTCTCAATCATAGAAAATGCTGGAGTCATGGAAGCTCAGAGAGCACACAGGCTCATGTGACAAATCTCGGTCAGCCGAGTGGAGGGTCAGAATCCAAGAAGACAGATGGAGTCACAAAGTCCCAGTTTCCGGCAAACCAGAAGAGATGGCCAAATCATCGAGAAAACAGTCAAGAGCCCAGGCCCCTTGAGTCCTCAGGAAATAAAGAAGCAAATCAAGGCAAACGGAGAGTGAATTGAGATACTGGTGTTCAAAAAACGCCAGCAAGAGGCTTCTGCATGGTGAAGCAGGAAGCTTGCTTATGACATGGCCAGCCTGTGGCTTAGCGATGTTGCTCAAGGGGAGTGTAAATTAAAAAAAAAAAAAAAAAAATTAGGAGAAAAGGCCAAAGCAGGACATTTGGTTGGTTACATTCAATGAGACTCTCCTTAATGGAGCCTATCTGAATGCCAGGCCTGCTCAGGATCACAGGGCTAGTGAGAACGGGTCTCAGCATGGGGCGGGGCATGAGTCTGCTGGGAAGCCATAACGAAGTTCCACAGACTGCAGGGCTTAGGCAACCAAAATTTATCTTCTCACAATGCTGGAGGCTAGAAATGTGAAATCAAGGTATCGGCAGTTTAGTTTCTTCTGAGGCCTCTCTCCTTGGCTTGCAGATGGCTGTCTTTTTCTCCGTGTCTTTTCATGGTGCCCTTCCCTGTGTGTGTCTGTTCCAATCTCCTCTTCTTATAAAAACACCAGTCATACAAGATTAAGGCCCACCCATATGACTTCATTACCCTTTTTAAATCCTATCTCCAAATATAGTCACATTTTGAGGAAATAAGGGTTAGAGCTTTGATATATGAATCTGAGGGCATAATTCAGCCCATTAACAGGTGGTTTTCAGATCATCTGAGAACTGGCCAATATTTGTTCCTCTTACTGTATTGACAGACTGTGCTAAGAGCCTTGAGGGCCATTTCTAACTTACTCCAAAACCACCTTACTATTAGTCATTTACAGATGGGGAGACTTGGGCTTGGAGAGCTTAAGAAATTTGTTGGAGGATACAGAGCAGAGCCATTATGATTTCAGAGCCCAAGCTCTTAACCTGACATTTAGCTGCCTTTCTGGAAGCCAGGTATGTTGATATATCTGATTAGCATGATTCCTAAAACACCTAGTTCCCAGAATCAGTATATCATACTCTCTGAGCTCCTGGGACATGGCCATGATAGTTCCAACTTATCTAGCATGCATTGAGCATCTACGGAAGAGGCCAAACTTTTCTGCTTGCTGGTGATTTTGCCCAAAGATGACAAGGGTAGTCTCAGGGGTAAAGTAAATTGATCACTAAGTTTCAGAGAAAGATGAGCCCTAAAGAACTGAGCTAATGACTTCATCTCTACTGAGGAGCTTCCCATGGCTAGGAAGAGAGGCTGAAGGCTGATGGGAAAATTTTAGGTTGATGTTCAAAATTCTGGGACCTAAGGTATACTTTCCTGATACAAGCCCTAGATGCTATAATTTAGAATCACACAAGCAGCCCTGGGCAAATAGAAGATCACATATGAGGAAGGAAGAGAGGGAAAGAAGGAAGGGAGGAAAAAAGGGAAGAAAAGGAGGAGACAAGGTAAAAAGCATTTGACTAACACCTGCCATGTGGCAGGTATTATTTTAGACACTACTTGTATTGCCTTTTTTAATCCTCACAAAATGCTATGCAGTCAATTTTATTTATCCTCATTTTACCAATGTATAAACTGAGGCTCAGATGAGTCAAAACTTTTGCTCACATTGTCATAGCCAGAAATTGACAAGGCCAAGATTTAAACTCTGCTCTATCTATGTTTTCCTTAAACCTCCCTGCCAACCCTTATTTTTCCTTAAACCTTCTTGCCAACTCTGAATTAAACAACACAAAGCAAGTAAGTAAGCAAGAAGCTTATGCTAGCAGCCGATTGGACCAGGCTGCATGACGTGGTCCCTTTAATGGCAGCCTCCTCTGCCACACAAGTCTGCTGCTTATGGAGGTCAACACCTCTGGGTGTGAAACCAGGACATTGATTTCAGAGTAGATTGGCTGCTGGTGAGGTAGTGCAATCTGAAGTGAGAAAGGTCAGAGAGACTGTCTGCTGATGGATAAGGGCACAGGGCTATTTCTCTGATAACAAAATAAATGGAGTTTATTGATGGGGTTCACTTACTTTATGCAAATGATTCTTCCCTGTGTATTTATTCCTTTGTCACATGGGGATTTGCCTTGGTAAAATATACCAGCTCCAACCACCAGGGAAAATAAATCTTACCAGCCATTCAGAAACCAGACTCCATATTCAGAGTTGGATGAGACAACTTTTTAGTGAAATCAGTGGGCTGCTGAGCTCCAGGGAATTCAGATGATGTTTACCCAGTGAATAGACAACGATTTATGGCCAGAAAAGAGAGAGGGGGAGAGAGAAAGCAGAGAAAGACTCTAAATTGTATTTGCATTCAATGACAGTACTTTAAAACACCGATATTTAAACAGTTGTCAGAAGATTAGGGCTCATTCAATAATTCACTAATATTTTATAAATCCACAGATGGTACACCATATACGGTGGTAGGTGCTGAAAACAAATATAGTTACAACTTTCACTTTCTCTTGTCCACTGAAGAATTCACCAAAATAATGAAAGATAAATGAAATAATTGCTATGCAATTTTGAAATCCATTTTCAATGAGTTCTTCCTAATTACTGTCACAAATAGGATCATAATGAGGGCTTGTATCCTCCAAAGACTGGATACTGATTAGTTGAGAAAGCAGTTCAATAGCATGCTTGAAAGCCAATTTGTGCACAGTGCTTTCTATGTAACAAGCCCTGTCCCAAGTGCCTTGGCTAGAATAGCTCTATGGAGATAGGTACCTTTATTACTGCCATTTTACAGATGGAAGAACTGAGGCACAATTGTTTATCTTCACTCACAATGACGTAAGTGGGAGAGCTTGTGTCAAACCCAGGCAGTCTAGCTCCTAAACACTGCTTATCCAGCCACTCACGACTACACGACTACACACTGTCCTGGGCTGTATGGATTGAATAATTGTACACAGAGTTCTGGGTCTGTCTGGCTTCACTTTATTGCCCTGCCTGGTCTTCTGCTACTTTCTCCAGCAGTTATGGGTGTCCTCTCATCCTCTATATAGGACTATACAGATGCCTAGTTTCATAGAGATGTTCTAATATTTGTTTTTTTGTTTTGTTTTGCCCAGGAAGATGTTTTGCTAATGCATGTTGTGCAGATTGACTTTTTTGTCAAGGCTGAATACCTTCAAAAACAAAAAAGCGTTTGTCATCTTGAAATGATAAGATCACAATTATTTGTGATTGGCATTTTTTGTCCACAGAACTTTACTTGGCTATCCACTGATAGTGTTGTTAATCCTTCCCAGAGACCAGGGCTTGGGAAAATAAAAACGGCAGGCCTAGAGGTCACCATGCAGGGGAGGAGGAAGAAAGAAGTGAGAGATTCTGGGCCTAAATATCTCTCAAGTCTTTTTCTCAGGTTGACCAGCTGCCCAACCCGTACCCCCATTCTATAATATATCTCCTTCCTACCAAGAAAGATACCCTTCCATTCAGGTGGAGGCAATGGTTTCCAGTGGAAGAATGGCAATCCTTACAGTCAGACATATCTAAAGTCTGCCTCTGCTCAGCCGTTTACTAGCTGCGTGACCTTGAGCAAGTGACTTGACCTCTCTGAGCCTCAGAATCTTCAACTCAAAGAAAGGAAGGTAAAATGTGGCTTTGTAGGGAGTATAGAGATCATAAAATGTAAAAATGCCTGGCTTATTAGGGGTCCCTAGTTCATGTTAATTCCTTTCCCTTCCTTATCATCCCTGGATAAAAGCTACTAACACAAAGACAACTGGATCATTCTTACTCACAGACTTCTCAAGTACTCTGGCTTTGAATACATTATCACCAGACATTGAGGCTCCTACTAACATTATCTTTAGAAGCATAAACAAAATTGATTGCTAAGAGAAGCCCTATGTAATGGTAAATAGCATCATTTAGTTGTTCTCTAGGGTTTCTGAATAAAATGTAGCTGAATTTCAATTGCACCTGAAACCAGAAAACAACCAGCTTACCAGCCAATATGTTCCTTGGACTTACCCAGTGTAATAAACCTTTAAACTGACATAATAACAAGGGTATACATAATTATTTAATAGTTTTAATAATCATTTCAAAGAGAACTCTTACCCTATGCTTTTAAAGCAGCAAAAACAGTAACAGTTTCATATGTATGGTTACACTTGAAAAGTTAATCTTTCAAAGTCACCACATGTAAAGGGCATTTTTCTTATGCTCCCCATTGGCCATTTTTCAATGTCTTCCCTCGTTTTTACTTTTGTCCCTTTTCATTAAATTATGGGAAAGGTATTTAAGAAAAGCAGACTAGGATACTTCCCAGGGAAAAAAAAAGAAAGAAAGAAAATTTAAATGCAAGCCAAGCAAAGTTAAAAATAACTTTTGACTATACAAATATGATAAGTTTAGGAAATGGCAGTTTCAGGTCCAGCAAAGACATCTAGAAGAAATAAATAAATAAATAGTTTCTTATTTATCTGTTTTAACTCAGAAAATGGCTTGAACAATGTATGAGAAGAAGGAAAAATTTATAATAGCAATCGAGTACAGGAGTCTGGCAAGATGTGTGCAAAATGATGATATACGGGAACAAAAAACTTTCAAAGAGGAAATCAATAAATGACCAAAAGGGAAGCCATTTACTTCGAAGCCAAAGATCAAAATAGTGAGATAGTAATTAGAGGATATTCTTCTAGGGCTGAGTCCCTTTATTCTTCACCTTTAAAAGAATACTGACCCAAATGCACATATGTTAGGAGCTTTTTATTTAACATTGATAGAACATCTTGGAAATGAACAACGGGGAGATAACAAAGGCTTTTGTCCCAAATGTCGTAGAGTTCCTGGTTTGGGGAACCTGTACAGAAATTACATCCACTTAGGAAAAAGCAAGATGGAAATAGTAAAGGCCTTGTGCTCTGAAGTGCCAGATGAGATTGTGGGGTTCACTTTAACCTACAGACTCAATTCTAACTCTATGTCTCATGTCAGGCTGTACATACTCAGTCCTCCAGCTACCCTTTGTTTCCTTGTTTTCTTTCCTTAATGCTTGGGGCTTCTTCACACAAGCATGCACACACACACACACACACAGACACACACACCCCACAACAACCCCTGCCACACTTACCTCTGCCCCAGGGATGGAATTCCCCATCATCCCAGCCCACAGTGAGTTAGGCACCCTCTTTATCTGCAGTAAGTAGCAAATAGTAGAAAAACATGCCTTCTGCTGGGATTTTCTCATGAATACATTTCCTCTGTCCGTTTACTATTGATTATAAGCTCTTTAAGGTAAAGGGTGTAATCGTGTACCTCTTTGAATTCCAGATTTCTGTATCTTGCACAGGGAAAGTGAGCAGCAGCTCTCCACTGAGTGTATTGGTGCCCTTTCTGACATTAGGAGTCAGGTTAAAATCTGTTCCAACAAAAAGAAAAAAGCAGGTCCTTGAGGATTGTTTGTCTCGATCAGTCTCCAATGAGACTATGCCAAGAATGAGACCAGGAAAGATGCAATCACAATGGACCATCAATGGCCCAGGAGAGGGTCGGTTTCTTCATAGGATAGAACAGCTAACCTGAAGTCAGCATGCTGAGTCCCACCATGTGATGTTGAGCAAGTGTTTTTAAAGTTTTTGTGTCTCGGTTTCCCCATTTGTAAAATGGGGATTGTAATAGTAATAAAAGTCAACAGTTACGGAGTTGTACTTAAGCCTTTAGCAAATAACAATTCATTCAGTCCTTAATAACAACACTATGAGGTAGGATCTAGTATTACTATTCAAATTTTACAGATGAGGAACCTGAGGTACAGAGAGGATACATTTCTTACACAAATTGTTGGGAGGATAAAATGAGATGACTGTGTGAAGCAGTCAGCACAGAGCTTGACTCCTAGTGTGAGCACATTGAGTTTGGGGCCATTATTATCATGATGATGATGATGATGATGATGGTTGCCATCTAGGGGCTCAGGCACCATGGACATGGCTTGGGCTTCCCAAATCTCCAGTTGGAATCTGCTTTTTTCTTTTTGTTGGAACAGATTTTAAGCTCACTGCTAATGTTAGAAAGGACACCAACATACTCAGTGGAGTGCTGTTGCTCACCTTCCCTGTGCAAGATACAGAATTCCGGAATTCAAAGAGGTACATGATTATACTCTTTACCTTAAAGAGCTTACAATCAATTGTAAATGGACAGAGGAAACATATTCATGAGAAAATCCCAGTGGAAGGCACACTTTTCTATTATTTGCCACTTACCATGGGTAAAAAGGATGCCTAATTCACCATGGGCTGGGATGATGGGGAATTCCATCCCTGCCCAAATCTCCATTTGGATCAGAGGACAGGATGGACAGGCTGAAGCTTATCCCTTAAGGATGGGAGTGGAAGAGAACTGAGACAACTCACATGGCTTGATGCACACCTCAGCTTTATCCTGGAAGCTCCAAGACCCAAACGTATACTCCACACTCCAGCCAAACTGGATTAGTTTTTCTCTTAAATGCCTTGTATTTCCCCATTGCCACTTCTCTGTTCTGTCTATGCCCTCTACCACTAATGCATTCTCTCCCAAATTCACTATCTGCCAATTATTTTAAATGTCTTTCAAGTTTTACCACATCCACAAAGCTTTTCTTCCTTCTGCTAAGTGGATCAATGTAGTCATCTATTTATTCTTTCTGCAAACATTTATTGACATCTATTCTACTGGGTGGCAGGCACTTTGGGAGGCACTGGAGGTGATAAAACCGAGAGAGCCTCAGTCTCTGCATTCAAGGTGAAAAGAAAAATAAATTATTAAATGTCATGCAATACGTGTAATGGATGGAATTTTTGAACAATATTGCTCCTTTCTTCCTTGGAAATTCATATTCCTCTCTTTGCATTTTTATGGAACTGAGAATATTCTCTCTGCTATAATAGTTATTTATGCTCCTCTACTACTCCCCGATGAGTAAGTAAGCTGACTGAGGCCAGGGAACATGTGTTTTGCTCCAGGATTATCAGGGCAACCTCAAGCTCAGAATCTCCCTAGATGACAAACAGTGAAATATTTCTTGTATTGAGCCTTGAATACTTCCTTGCTGTAGATTATAGCAAGACACCATTTATAACAAGAACTCTGAGTAGCTAGTCATTAGGAAGAACAAAAACATGTTTCTTCATTGTCTTTCAGAGTCCTTTAATAGGCAACACTCAGCCAGCCCTTAGCCACACTGAGAGGCAGAGGAAGAAGCAGGGGGATTCAGAGCTTCAGCTGCTTGAAAGCCATTGCTGTAGCAACATACAATCCACCATGACATATGGTTCTTTATTACCAGGTCTTACAGCCCTGAGGAATTGTATCTGCCAATGGGAGAATACTCACTTCAGAATTTTGGATGTAAATATTCAGTCCCTTGTGCTTTGCATGTCATTGCTAATGGTATATAAAGAATGATCCAAGAGAAGTATAAATAATCATTTGGCTCTACAATGAAAAGAGCCGTTCTGACTATAACCAGCCAAAAATTAAATAGTGCAAACTTCAAACTCAAATCAGGAGGTTATCATCTGTATCCACCTCAGAAGGAAATTCTTACTGCCAGAGTACAGAATGAATTAAAAGAAAAATACTAGCCCATTTCTGCAATCCCATTTCAGCCAACAAGCTAGGCAGTTCTCAAATACAAGTGGGTTGTATTTATAAAGGTCTTTCATATGTTGAAGGTTCAGAACCCAATTTCTAGCAGAACAATAATGGCTGTTCAATTTCCAGAAATAAATCTTCCATAACAGATCCTTGAAAGTGTTTCAATGCGAATTTGGGATTCCAGTTCCAATTATAAAACACAGGGACAGGAGAACAATCTGGAAGGATTGACGTGGCTCATCAGGGTAGATGAGCTAGGTGTTCTCTTCTGTGGCAGATTGCAAAAATGGCCACAAACACCTCCCGTTTCTAGATACTTGCCTCTTTGCAATGTGACTTAGTAGCTCTTCCTAAGGTGGAATGATAGAGTCAGTATCTTCCCCTCTTGAATCAAGTAGTGGAGCTATACCTTAACCTCTTGAATTTGGGCTTAGCCATTACGACTTGCTTTGGCCAAGGGGACAGTAGCAAATAAGATACAAGCAGAGACTTGAAAAGTGTTTGTACATTGGGACTTGCCCTTTCTAGCTACTCTTGGGAACCCTGTATGGCAAGTCTCATCTAAATGAGATCAAGCAAACAACCAGACATGTGAGTGAGTCTATCCTAGACCACCTGGCTATAATTAACCCAGCAGCTAACTGCCAAGATCAGCTGAATATTCCAAGACCAGAAGAAATGGCCACCAACCCACAGAATCATGAGGAATAAGAAATGTTTGTTGTTTTAAGACACTAGGTTTTGGTGACATCACATGCCACAAAAGCTAATTGGCACATCTTCATCCCATGCTATCTGATCCATGTAAATCTCTCCCCAAGTTCTACATTTTGAGGAAGGGGACAACCTTCCCAGAACTTAAGTTAGACTCAGGACTCACAGTGCTGGACACATCTCCCTCTTCTGGATTTCTGAGGGTGACAGTTGCAGATAGAATGCGATGGGGAGAGCTGGGGCTCTGACAATTTTTGAAAGAGACCAATCCTCCACTTTGTCTTGTGCAATAGCTGTGTTAGCATTGATGAGTGACTAGGGACTCCAGGATAGAGAACGGGAGCAGAAGTTATCCTAACCAAGATTCTCCAACAGTGCCAAGAATTCCAAAGTGAAAGATTGGCATGGAAAAGTCTGCCTTTCCCATACCAACCCACTTAAATCCATTCAGCATCCATGAAACTACCTTCACACCCACAAGGGAGGCTGTGGGTCCTATAAACAGGGACCCAGAATAGGTTCCACACACTAGAAAGGAGCGGATTAGTCTGGGTGTCAAATGAGCTCATTGCTATACCTGCCATTTAACTAAATCCTAGCCAAGCCCCTCACTCCCCATCATCTTGCTTAGACATCTGCTTTCCTGGTTGTGTACATTTTCTAGCACCAAATGAAGGGTTTTGTCCTTGGAATGGCAAATACTCAGCACACTGCCACCTCTCCTATAATGACTGCTTTATGGCTAAATTAGTTCCTGCTAAGCCCAGTCTCCCATCACACTGCTGCAAGAATCTACTCACCAATCACTCAGGATTGAAACATAAGCTGACCTCTACTTGCCATCTCTGTCTTGAAGCCATCTTGAGCTGCAAAGAACTCTGTTTCATCCACAATTATCTAGAACACTGTATCAATAGTATTTTTATGCACTTTCCCGTACCAAGTACATCATTTTGATGGGTAACATTAACTCTTTCCTTGGTTCTTTCTTTGCCCTGGCTTTTATTTTCTTTATTGTATCTCAACGACTTTTAATTTAAGTCACCTTATTTTATTTCATACGTCTTTAGAAGTTGCCATACATCTGTACTGGAACAAAGTGATGTGTAAATATACAAAGTATTTATGTGATTGCCTTTTTTTTCTTTGTTATCAGAAAGTAAGGATCATCCTGTGATTTTCCCGACCTCTCTAGTACATCGTTATTTTGAATAATGATCTTTTGAATTCTGATCTTTTTCAACCAGCTTATGATTTAGCCCTCTCAATATCATGTTATCTGAAAATAGGGTATGTATGTCTTCCCTGAGTTCATCTAGGTCTATGATAAAAATCATCAAATGAGAAAGAAAACTTTGGCACACTACTAGAGATCGTCCAAACAACCTCAAATCATTCACCAGCTATGAATCTCCCTAACATTACAGAATCCAGCATTTCTATAATGATACTACAAGAATCTGTCAAACACCCACAAAAGAAGGAAGGGGGACATTCCACACATGGAGAAATACATGAGAAAAGAGCAGAGAAACATGACTTACTGCTAAAATGTACTTTTTGTGTATTATAAAATTAATATGAGTTTATGTAAAAAATAACTTTAATGTTTTTGGAACTCCACATTTAAAGGTGTGTTTAAAGGTGTACTTGTTTACCATTATTAGGAAGGTTAATTATTCTCGGATCTGTGTTCCCATAGAACTTGATTCATGAGCTCTATTTAGCAGTAGTAACCATTACTGTGGTTCACCAAATATTTCCCCTTCATTTCCTTCTGAATTCATGGTACAATTTCACTTCCCAGCCCCCTCTGAAGTTTGGCATGACCACTGTGACTTGCTTTGGCCCTGGAAATTTGAGTGTAAGTGTTATGCCATTCTGGCTGGAAACACTTAAAACCTGATTTCTCTCTGCCATGGTTCCTTTGAAAGCACATGTTGAGATAGTGCCTCCATCAGCCTGGCTTCCTAGGTAGCTATCATTAGCGGAGCTGCTCTGCTGAACTACATTGAACTTACATGTGAATGAGAAGGTGTTGAGGTTTGCTACTGCAGCATAGCTTCTCCTATCCAAACCGATGCAAAGAGTTTGCCTGTGTGCGTGTGGACAAGAGTGTGTGTCTGTATGAGGGTAGGGAGGATAAAGATGAATTTGGGTATTAGGGATACAACAGTGAATAAAACAGACAAATTTCCTTGACCTTACACTGTACGATAGAAAAGCAATAACCCTGCAACTTTTCCTGTCATGTGACTTATAAATTTCATTATCAGTTTTATTTATAGTGGGATTTATCTAAAAAAGCCAAATGTTGGACAATGTCCTCTTCCCCTCAGTCAGGCAGGGGTAAGGAAAAGGCACTGTGTTATTCTCTGCCTTGAGTCTATCTATTCTAAAACATTCCCCTGGGGATAGGGGTCATCCCACTCTTTCCTTAGCAACATCCAGGGCTGCTGCCATTTGCTCCACCCCGAATCCCTCTCCAACTAGCTTCCCGGTGATGCTGCCACTGCTGGTGGGTGGACTACACTTTGAGTAGCAAGGGTGTGGACTTCCCAGAGCTTCAACTAGAGTCCTGACACCCTTTGCTCAAGTTCTCAGAACAGCTGGGGCGGGAGTGGGATGAAAAGGAGGGCCAAGGTTGAAGATCAGTTGGGGGTCTTCAGCTCAGATCTCCTTTTTGATGTGTGTTTCCCCCAGGGTACTGCAAGCATTTTGCTTCCTTTCATTTAAGTTGTACTCACCCTGATGGTTCATCTGAGTCAGTATTTTTCCAAAGCTCACATGTGGTTCTATGTGCAGCGCATTGTGGAGAACCGCTTCACTATTAGATGCTTTTTCCAAGTTTGGCAGAAAGTTTTTTCTTCAGAAGGTAAGGTGCTGAGGCCCCTTCAGAGAGCGCCAATGATCAGTGGTTCCCCTATATGTAATATACACTTGCCTTGCGTTTTTTGATTGGGGTAGGGATGGGACCACCTCTCAGGAGTGACATTAACCTGTAAAAGGACCTACCCCTGTTGTCTCTTGGATGGGTTCATGAATTTTTCAGAACAGATGTGGGTTTTGCTTGTATTAAACCTTCAGCTTCTGACTGTGATTAACAGCGTTTATCCCTTCCTCCTCATTGTCACATAATCATCCATTTGTTCCCAACAGATCTGGTCTGTGGGTTTACTTTTGTGATATTTAAGCCCTGAGATTTCAGGGTTTCAATCTTCCCTTTATTTACATCTCCAAGCCTTTAACTGGGTCATGAGAAGTCATGATCCATTTAACAAATAGTCTCGGCCACTGCTTGAGATGAGAGAAAGAAGGCAATGAAAATGTTTATTAAAAGAAAAGAAAATGTAAGAATTTATCCACAGAAATGAGTTGTCCCTATCTCTAAAGCCCTTTTATGAAAACTGCAGGTTGCCACTGATCAGTAGGTCATAAAACTAATTTAGTCATTTGTGACCAGCAAATTCAGAGGACATAGAATAGAAAATATCAGCATTTCTCAGGCAAAAGGAATGACTGTTTATGAAATTGTGTTTCAGTCCTGTGCCTGCAAATGTGTGTGAGTGTTTGCATGTGCCCCTGTGAGTCTGAGTGTAAACTGTGACATAAAACACTGAAAATCATTCATCTAAAAGGTCTTGGGTGATGTCAGGCATCCTAAAAAGTGTTAGAATGGCATTTTACCCTATCTTTCACCTCCCTGCTGACCACCTCCTTCCCCTCTGTCTTTCAACTTCTTTAGCATTTCACTATCTCCCCATAAAGCTGGTATTCGTCCAAATAACAGAGCAAAACACATTAAGGCTGAATCTACATGAGGCTTTAGATTTCCATCAATCCAGTACTATCCAGTTTGGCTCAAAGGACCTTTTCTTTGTCTAGCTAAAGAGTGTATTAAAGCTAACTAAAGACAAGCGAAGCTAACTCGCCAGCTGCCAATGGAGAAGCAGAAAGCGCTGCATGGAAAATTCCACTTATGGTTGTAGAAACAAATATTTTGAAGACAAAATAGTATTATATACAGCTTGGGTAATTTTGTTTCAAAACACAGATCTTTTTTTTTTTTTTACCATCAAAAATTTTAGCACTAATTAATCTAACAGAGCAATCCTGGGAATTTAACATCTATTTTCAGTCATTACTTTCCTGAATCTTTCTGCTCTTACCCCTGGAGGGCTTGTCAAATGAAAGCAGAAGGTTTGAAGGAAGAAAGCCAAAGTCAAAGTGAAATGATAAAGCTTGAGAGTGAATAGGGGAAGAGAAAAATGCACACATAGGGCAACTCCCAAAGGGATAGGAGAACACAAATTGTGGGAGAATGGGACTCCACCGGGGAACAACAAAACACGTTCAGACCAGCTTCAAAGAATTCTTCATGGCTGGGCACAGTAGGAAAAGGTTAAAATAACATGAGCTTCCCTCAGTGAAACTCAAGAACAAAAAGACACTGAACAGGACCAGGGTTTTGTGTTGTCCTGCACCTGTTCAGTACAGAAGGACCTGATAGACTCTGGGAATTGAATTCCTTGCAAGGAATAATTTACTTTCTTGGGTAAATTAATGATGAATATAGAAAGCATTTTTATTCAAGAGACTGTAACAGCCATGTAGGCAATTGTAATGTATAAAGGTAATATGAAAAAGTGGAATTCATAAGATACATAGCTATATAAATTCCAGGTAATAGAATTGAAATAGACCATTTCCTAGATACACATCCATCAAATCTCAGGTCAAAGGCATATTTTGGCAAAGCTCACTAATGCCAACAAGCTTCAAAAGGTACACCAAACTCATTTATTACTGTCGAATCCAGGCTAACTTTTTAAGTGGCCCCACATTAGACTCAAATAAATTTTTTTCTGGTAAAAAGAACAGAATCAAAATTCAAATATGTAATTCTAATATTTTTTATTAAATTACTAAAAATATACATCATTTTATATTCTAAACCCTGACTTTCACAAACTAAGCTGTACACAAAACCCTTAATTCACAAATGGTACTTGACCTTTTAAGCAACAAATTTGGCAAATACCAAACTATTTATTTCCTGCTCTCAATCTCTGCTACATGTTACCAGGTCCGCCAATTCAACTCAATTCAACCAACACTTATGGAGTACACAATACAGTCATCTTTCATGATGACAGAATATCTCCATATTTTTTAAGCCATGTATTCAAACACATTTTAGATTTATAGAAAATTTTTAAAACTGTTTACAATTTATATCTTCTCTCTCTTTCTGTCTGTCTCTCTGTCTGGTTAGTCTTCCTAGAGGTTTATTAATCTTATTTTTTTTTTCAAAGAAGTAGCTTTTGAATTTGTAAATCTTTCTTGTTTTTCTATGTTCAACTTTATAGATTTTGGTTCTTGTATTTATTATTTCCTTCCTAATGTTTCCTTCGAGTTTAATTTGTTCTTCTTTTTCTAATTTCTTAAGATGGAAGCTTGGATTACTGATTTGAAACCTTTCTTTTTTTCTAATACAGTTGCTCCCCACCTTTATCCACAGTTTCAATTTCTGAAGTTTCCGTTATTCTCAGTCAACTGTAGTCCAAAATATTAAACGGAAAATCCCAGAAATAAATAGTTCATAAGTTTCAACAATTCATAAGTTAAATTGTACACTGTTCCGAGTAGTAGAATGAAATCTTGCACCATTCTGCCCAGGATCAACCTTCTGTCCAGCATTTCCAGGCTGTATAAACCACCCTCCCATTAGTTACTTGGTAGACATCTCATTTATCAGATTGAAAAAACCATAATACATATAGGGTTCATTACTATCCACACTTTCAGGTATCCACTATGAGTCTTAGAATGTAGCCCCTTTAGATAAGGGATGACTACTGTATAAGCATTTTAATGCTATAAGTTTTCCTCAAATACTGCTTTAGCTGCATACCACACATTTTAATATGTCATATTTTCATTGTTACTATTTTTGCTTTAGATGGTCAGTTATCTCCTTGTACATCTATTTATTTTTAAAAAATAAATTTTATTTTACTTATATTTTACTTCTAGGTTCTTTATTTGTGTGAATCTAGGTTCACACTTAGTGTCAGAATCTTTTGAGGTTTTTTTATAAAGTAGCTGTGCTGGCAATAACTTTCCTCTGTTTTTGTTGTTTTAAGAAAATCTTCGTTTCTCCTTATTTTTGAAAGATGTTTTCACTGGGAACAGAATTTTTTCTGGCAGTGGTATTTTTGTTGGTTTGCTGCTTTAAAATGCCATTTCATTGTCCTCTTATTTATTATAGTTCTAGTGATAAGCCTGCTGAATTGATCACTATCCTTATTTCTTTCTAGATAATGTACCTTTTTTCTCTGACTGCCTTTAAGATTTTCCTTTTGTCTTTGGCTTTTAGCAGTTTGAATATAACATGCCTAAGTTTTAGAGGGTTTTTTTTTCCTCCTAAGGGGGAAGGTTTTTATCTTATTTCATACTCTATGGCCATTTTGGATCTGTGATTTGATGTTTGTCATTAATTTTTGAATATTATCAGCCAATATTTCTTTGAGCATTTCTTCTATCCCATTCTTTCTTTCATTCTGAGATTTCTATTATGCATGTGTTAAATTATTTTATATTGTCTCATAGCTTTTGTATGCTCTGCTCTGTTATGTTTTTTCTCTTTGCATTTTATTTTCTTAGAACTCTCTCTAGTGTTGCAGTGAGCATGCAGTGAGGTTTGTGTGCAGCAAAAGCCTGCAAGCGGAGGAAGACCCTACCAACTGCTGTGGCTCTAAGGCCGTTACCCTCTCCAGGGCACGCTTGACCTCTACCCATTTGCCAACATCCTAGCAGAACTGTTCTTACCAGTCAATGTCTGGTTGTTTCCACTTCGGGTAAGTCAGAGCTCTCATCTTATCTGTCCTGGTAGATAGCCCTTTCTTTGTGTATTTTGTGACAGTTTGTTGTGGCTTCATCTCTCCAAAGTTTTCAAAAACAGTTGTGACCTTGGCCAGGTGCGGTGGCTCATGCCTGTAATCCTAGCACTTTGGGAGGCCGAGGAAGGCAGATCACGAGGTCAGGAGTTCAAGACCAGCCTGGCCAATATGATGAAACCTCATCTCTACTAAAAATACAAAAATTAGCCGGGCGTGGTGGCATATGACTGTAGTCCCAGTTACTCAGGAGGCTGAGGCAGAAGAATCACTTGAACCTGGGAGCCAGAGGTTGCACTGAGCCAAGATCGTGCCACAGCACTTCAGCCTGGGTGACAGAGTGAGACTCCATCTAAAACAACAACAACAACACCAATAACAAAAAAAAAACAGTTGTGAACTTGGCAGTTTGCCCCATTTTTTTCATTGCAAGGGAGTGGAACATTACCTTTTCCAGCTCTCTAAATCTCAAAATGTAAACCAGAAGTATCCCTTATACCTCTTGAAGAAATTGAATACATAATTAGAACCTTCCCACATGAAAAATCTCCAAGCCCAGATGACACCCTCACTGAATTCTTCTAAACAGTAAAGACGAAATACGACAAATCTTACAAAAATTCTTCCAGATAATAGGAAAAGGAGTAACATTTCCCAATTTATTTTATTTTACAAGGCCAGAATAATCTTGATACCAAAACAGGACAAAGACATCTTACAAAACAAGATAATTACAGGTTCAACTCTTTCATGAACATAAATTTTTAAATTCTAAATAAAATCTTAGCCCTTCAAATATAGCGACATATTAAAATGACAATACATCGTGACCACATATATAAAAGATAGCGTATCTTGGGCTTATGTCAGGAATGCATGGCTAGTTTAACATTTGAAAAATCAATCAGTGTGATTCTCCTCACTAAATGAATAAAGTAGATGAAACATATGACCAGCTCAATTAATACAGAAAAATTATCTTACAATATGTGACATCTGTTCATAGTAAAAACTATCTACAAACTAGAAACAGAAGGAAGCTTCTTTAACCTGATAAGGAATAGTTACCAAAACAAATTGAATTTATAGCAAACATCATACTTAATAGTGAAATACTTGAGAATTTTGAATCAAAAACACAAGAAGGATGTCCATTTTTTCACCACTTATTTCAGCATTATTCTCAAGACCTTGGACAGTGAAACAGGTTAGAAGAAGAAATAAATGGTATAATAATTAGAAACAAAAATGCTATGATTTATAAATGACATGATATTGTATACAGAAAATCCAAATGATTCTACATATTAACTATTAGAATGAATAAATGAATTCGGAAAGGTAATTGTATCTCTGCTTATTAGAAACAAATCACTCAAAATTTTTAAATTAGATTTAAAAATAATCCTATTTTAAGTAGCCTCAAAAACATCAAATACCTAAGAATAGACCTGAGGAAAGAGACACAAGATCCCTAATAGAAAGCCACCAATGATTAGTAATATAAATTAAGACATAAATAGAGGGATACATGTTAAAATGTTTTACAAAGACATCATTTCTCCTGAAGTTGACCTAGAGTCAATACATTTTCAATAAAAATCCTAGGAGGGATTCTACAGTTTATATCAAAATTTTAAAGGCTAAGAATAGCCATCTTGAAGAAGGGGAGCAAAGTAATATGGCTTCACCATTAGTATTAAAACTTATTATAAAATTACAGTAAAAAACAGGGGTGCAATGATCAGCAATGAGAGCAATGGAACAGAAAAGAAAATCACCAGCCAGACCCATTCCTATAGGGCAACCTGCCTTATGATAAGGTACTACCACAATGGAATGGGAAAAAAGATAAAGTATTTTCAAGAACTGGTGCTTTATAAATTGGATATTCATGAGAGGAAAAAAAAGAAATCCTCTTCCCTACATCCATCATAAACAAAAATCAACCTCGGATTCTTCATAGAGATAAATGTAAACCATTAGAGATAAAAGAACAACTTCATGACTTTAGGATAGACAGAGATTTCTTAAATTGAATATACAAATACAGGTCAAAAAGAAAAAACTGACAAACTTAACTGCATTAAAATTAGGAACTTCTGCTTATAAAAAGATACCACTGAGAGAGTGAAATGTCAAGTCACAGATGAGAATCAGATATTTACAATAAATACAACCAACAAAGAACTCATATCTAGAATATTGTTGTAGTTTCTATAATAAGAAAAAAGACATATCTATCTCATTATTTTAAATGGAGGAAAAAGAACACTTCTCAGAAATGTTAAATAACAGAGAAACTCTGTTTTTCTCAAGGAAAAAGGGTTTGATCGGTGAGCTTTGGAAATGGGTCATTATCCAGGCTCTTTTTGGCCTTCCCTCAGAACCTCTGAGCCTAAAGACCATGTTCCTTCCCCTCTCTGCTCTTCCTTCTTCCAGTTAGCAAACTCGCCCACCAGGATAGATCCTGAACCTTGAGGGGACGGAAGAGAAAGCTTTAAATGGTTAAATCTTAGGTCAAAGCCACAACCTCCAATCCTGCTTTACCAATCATAAATTGAGTATGTGACACCTTATCTTATGTCTGTGTCTTTTTCTCATTTGGTTTAGAATTCTCATTTTTCAAAACCCAACAGTAGTGAAGGGAGAGGAATTTGATGACGTGAGGTTAAATAAATTGAGAGGTTGAAGGGTGAGGGCATGGAGCACCTTGTTTGGAAGCAGAGGAGGAGGTGATCTCTAACCGCTGCCTCTGAGAAGTGCAGCTGGGGCATCAGGTCAGTCAGTGTTAATGCTGGGAGAAGAAGCTGCCACACCACACCTGTTGCCATCCTAGGAAAGAAACTGATAGTGGTGACTTTCTGTGAACTACTTCCTCTCCACCAAATTCTTTCCCAACTGGCTCTCTTGTTTTTCCAGGGGTTTAGGCAGCACAAATTTTAACAACTTTTTAAGAAACCTTTTTGTAGTGGAATGGTACTTCCAAAAGTTGAGCTGGAATGTGAGGTTTTGCAAATTAATGATGTTGTAAGAAAAACAGATGTCCTCTTGATCAGATTGTATTGATCAGAATTTTGTTCGTCACAGTTCAACACTCCCTCATGTAATGCACAAATCTGCAGGATTTTTTAACATAAGTCAGCCAAGAAGATAATTGGTTTGGCCCCATTGTATACGCCAAGCACCTTATCAGACAAAACCAATAATTCTCCCATTTGTATGCAGATCAGAAAAGAAAAAGGTATTCAAGAGATGTCTACAGTATTATCTGAATAGAAAATACTGTAACAAGATATTTGTATTTTGGTCTGCATTGCCAGTAGGTAGATTTTTATTATCATTATTATTTAGTGTATAGCATTTGGCTCAGAGATAAGCTTTCATTCAAAGGAATAACGCATACTATTCGCCTTTGTGATACAGGTGCTATCTGTGTTATGTAAAAAGCTTTTTTTTAATGTTGTTGTAAGCAACATGCTGTTTGTAACAGATGTCAGCTCAAAGCAGAATTGTAAACACTTTATGGCATGGTAATGCTGATATTCTGGACTGTTCAGGTATGGGATACAAAGATGGAGAACAGAAATATACGAATAGCTTGAAGAAAAAGTTGGAGTGAAAATATTATTTTGCTGTTTCCTAGAAACTTTCAAAATCTGTCTCTTCAAATACATTAGGACTGAACCAATTTAATTCCTACCCATTTGACCTTTGAAGTTTCAGAGCAATGTTTCAATTTATATAAACACAATCACAAAAAAAAGCCAACAACATCAATCCACTAAGTTTGAGAAAAATTTCTAATTATGAAAAATGTTTCCTTGAAGGATCAATTCCATGTCCAATTTATTAAAATTTCATTAAGCTGAGAAAATAATTATAAACAGCAGGACATAATTACATTCAGGGTAGTTACAAAAATTGTAATTTGATATTAAAATACTGAGCTTAATCATACATTCAAGTACATAATTTTTGAGATCCTAATGTGATTATCATTGCACTAACTGAATTTACTATCTCTAACAAAGTTACAAAGAAGAATGGGGCAATTCCTTAACTTATAATAAGAAGACACTTTACTAATGAAGTATTTAAATATATCAACACTTTAAGTTGAGGCATGGGGACAGAGACTATCAAAGTTGTAATCTTAACATTCTTAATTATTCAAGATTACAATAGTGTTAGAACTAAAAAAGAGAACCCAAGATCCATTTAATATGGTGTTTTGAAACGGCAGGTCACAAGTGATAAGTGGGTCCTAAGATCAGTTTACTGGATTATAATCAGTTTTATTTTATTATTATTATTTTTTGAAATGGAGTTTCAGTCTTTTTGCCCAGGCTGGAGTGCAATGGCACAATCTTGGCTCATTGCAACCTTCACCTCCCAGGTTCAATCAATTCTCCTGCCTCAGCCTCCTAAGTAGCTGGGATTACAGGTGTGTGCTACCATACCCAGCTAATTTTTACATTTTCAGTAGAGACGAGGTTTCACATGTTGGCCAGGCTGGTCTCAAACTCCTGACCTCAGGTGATCTACCCACCTCGGCCTCCCAAAGTGCTGGGATTACAGGCACAAGCCACCGTGCCTGGCCTAATCAGTATTTTTTTAGATATTATTTTTAAACAGTATTTTTTAAATGAAAAAGAAAATATCAGAATGATTCCATTTAACAAGGGTAAAAAATGTTTCATAATTTTCATGAGTGTGTGTCTATACTGGGTTGTGATATAAAATGTCCATCTTACTATGGATCATGGGCACAAACTTGGAAGTCATTGATCTAATCTAGCCTCAGGCTTCTAATGAGTAACACTATAAGTGTTTTCAGAGAAAAATGAATTAATAAGTAAAGTATATAAGTAGAGTGTACATATCACTTTACGTTTGTGACTGCGAAATCTTGGGGCTTAAGGAATGATTTGACGTTATTATATTGCTAATTCATACTCTCTAACGGGATGATTGAACTGCAGGAAGTTGAGACTAGGGAAGATGTTGATTTATGCAGATTGGCAATATAGATAGATCAAACCCTGAGGATAATTATTCAGAATCAGTTTTACTCTGGTTGAAGATTATTTTCCTTTTCCTCTTTCCAAATAAAAGAAATTTTCCAGATGCAAGTAGAAAAATTAAAGAATTTTTCATGTTGCCCTTTGCGTTTTTTGAACCCTCAATGGAGGAGAGGGAAGAGCCTCTATCCCAGGAGAAAGCAGGAATCTCAGCTCTCACCATTCCAGAAGAGGGAGCAGGAAGGCAATCTAGTAGTCCATGGGGCCCTGAGACACTCGGGATCAGAAAAAATCAGGAATTCCTTTCATGGGTTCCAGTGGTGCAGAAGCAAAGGCATGTCCAGGCTATCCCAGGGAGAAAGAGCCAGGGGTCTTTTTCTATGAAGCCATATTAATTTCTTATTGCTGCCATAACCAATTACCGCAATCCCAGTGGCTTAAAATAATACAAGTTTATTATCTTGAAGTTCTGTAGGTTACAAGCTGAACATGGATCTCACTAGGCTGAAGTCAAGGTGCCAAGAGAGCTGTGTTCCTCTCTCAACATCCTAGAGAGGAATCCAATTTCCTTGCCTTTTCCAGCTTCCAGAGGTTGCCCATATTTCTTGGTTCTGGGACCCTTCGAACTTCAAAGTCAGCAATGCTCCCTCCCTCTCAGATCTTTCTTCCACAGTCACATTTCCTTCCGTATCTTCTATTCTGCATCTTCTTCCACTTCCGAGGCCCCTTGTAGTTGCATTTGTAATCACACCAGAAACCACCCGTATAATCCAGGATCGTCTCCCCATCTCAAAGTGCTTAATTTAATCACATCCACACAGTATATTTTTCCATGTAAGATAACATATTCACAGGTTCTTGGAACTAGGAAGTGGACATCTTTGGGGGTCCATTATTCTGCCTTCTACAGGGGCTAACTGGAATGTGCTGTAATCACAGCTATTACCACCAATGGTTGCTTTTCATGGGCTGAGCTACTCATGCATGAGTGAGCTGCCAGTTCTTTCCAATTATATCCTGGAGAAGCAACCACCCCTTAAAATTTATACATAACATCCGCACTTACACACTACCATCCTCACATACTTCCTTAGAACATGCTTGCCTAAAACTAAATACAAACAGCTTTAAAGTATTTCAAGGACAGTTGGAGATCCAAAGCAGGGAAAGTCTCATGACAACATGGCATCTGCTTGAAGGGTCTACTGGTATCATCTGAAAATGTGAAAGTCAGATTTCACTGACTTTCAGTGAAAAGAAAGTGAAAGTCAGAGAAGAGAAGTAATTGTCTATCATAGTGTTTTTTTTTTAAACTGTTTCATGAAGCAAGAGTCCTTTGAGATGCTACACACACACACATGTGTGCACACGTGCATGTGCACACATACAGGCAAACAAGATTCTGTAATCATTCAGAAAAATGCTGAATACAGGCATACCTTCCTTTAATGTACTTTCCTTTATTTTTATATGTTGAAAGTTTGTGACCACCCTGCATGGAGCATGACGTTTGGCACCATTTTTCCAACGGCATGTGCTCACTTCATGTCTCCTTTTCACATTTTGGTAAGTCTCACAATATTTAGAAATTTTTTGTTAATATTATATGTGTTATGGTGATCTGTTTTTTGTTTGTTTGTTTGTTTAGATAGAGTCTCACTCTGTCACCCAGGCTGGAGTGCGGTGGTATGATCTTGGCTCACTGCAACCTCCCCCTCCCAAGTTCAAGCGATTCTCCTGCCTCAGCCTTCCAAGTAGCTGGGACTACAGGCACCTACCACCTTGCACAGCTAATTTTTGTATTTTTAGTAGAGACAGTGTTTTACCATGTTAGCCAGGCTGGTATTGAACTCCTGACCTCGTGATCTGCCCGCCTTGGCCTCCCAAAGTGCTGAGATTACAGGCATGAGCCACCACACCCGACCTGTGGTTGGTGATTTTTAATGTTACTATTGTATTTGTTTTGATGTGCCATGAACTGCATCCATGGAAGTTGGCAAACTTAATAAATACTGTGTGTGCTCTGACTGCTCCACTGACTGGCCTTCCCCACATCTCTCTCCCTCTCCTCTGGCCTCCCTATTCCCTGAGACACAAAGTATTGAAATTAGGCCAATTAATAGTCCTACAGAGCCCTTTAAGTGTTCAAGTGAAAGGAAGAGTGGCACATCTCTGGCTTTAAATTGAAAGCTAGAAATGATTAAGCTTAGTGAGGAAGGCATGTCAAAAGCCAGGATAAGCCAAAAGCTGGAAACCATTACTATCGATAGGAAGAAAGTTTGGTTGAGTGGTCTGGATAGATGATAGATTAGGGTGCAGAAGCCATGCATATGTGGCTCGCCCTTTCCTCTCTCTTGGGGACCTGCCTGACTTCCACATGGGATACCCTGTGTTCTGCTCCTTCTCCTGACAGTTATACACGGGTAGACTCTGCCCCTGCTCAGGAGGCCTGCGGGTGCTCAGTGCTGCCTTTTAATGGGTGTGCACATTTGTTCAGTTCTGGATTTCTGCTTTTGGAAGCTCACTATGGTCACGCGTGTAAGTCACATTCTCTCAGATATTCCAGTACTGATCTGCCCAGAGATGTTGTTTACCTCTAAGTGGTTCCAAACTGGGTCAGGAAAACTCACATTGAAAAACTCTGGGATCTTGGGGGCTCATCCAGGGAATCTTTGCAAGCTGATAACACCTTAGGCCTTGTTGGCTATTTATTAGGTGTTGGCATAGGCTGAGTCCTTTCATTACGTTTCTTCATATAATCTTCACAATAACTATATAAAGTTGGGATTATTATTGTTCCTATCTTAAGGTGAAGAAACTGATACTTAGAAAGGGAATAAGACAATGTGGACGACACCCTGATGAAATTACTATTTGAACAGAGAAGCACAGGAGGCATTCAGAGTTACAGCCTGGGTCTTGATCCCTTCCAAAAAGGCAAACAGAATGGAGACGAGATGTTGAAACGAGGGATCTCATACAAAGTGAGTGACCTATGCCAGCTAATTACTCTTGCTCTCTAGTTGTCCATGGTGTTCAGATTCCTGAAAGCTCTACTCTCCCTACCACAAAACTTCTCTCTATCTCATATGCTTCAAACTTCAAGTTATGGCCCACCAGTGAGTCATGAAGTCAACTTAGTGGGTCAAAGCCAAAATTTTTATGAGGGAAAGGGAGTGGAGGAGTAAGAAGTAGAGAAGGGGAGAAGAGGAAATAGCATGGAAAAGTCAGTATTTTTATATTACTGTATAAGTAATATATATATTACTTATATATATGTTATATAAAAATATATGTTATATATTTTTTATATTTATATATATTTCATGTATAACATATTTTATATATAAGTAATATATTACTATATTACTTATAGAAGAAAATATCAGAGTATATACCACATAAGACCATATTACATTGTTTAATGAAATGACTCTTTTTGGCTGTGTGTGTGTATGTGTGTGTAAACTGCATTTGCTTACTGCAGATCATGATCCACAAAGCTTTAAATCCATGGTTCCATCTTGTTTGGCTTACCATAAGCTTATTTTCATGGTATGAAGGATAGTTCTCACCTTGCTTAAAGTTCTCCTCACTCGTCTCTTTTTCTAAGCTATCTCTGGAGGAGGAAGGTGGGAGGGGGCCTGTGTGCATCAGAGAGGGAGTCTGGCAGGACGTGGAAACAGAAGGAGAAGAGGCGTATGGGGCCAAGTCAGGCAGTCCTTAAATAACTCATATGGCTTTTGTTCTTAAAAGTAATGGGAAGCCTTGGGAGGCTTTTGATCAGGGAAGGGATGTGATTCCATTCATACTGGAAAATGATCCCTTTTTAATTGTTGTGTGGACAGTGAATGGTTGGGGCTGGAATGGAAACAGAGAAGTTGCAGCAGCAGTGAAGGTGAGAGACAGGTGGTGTGTTCTAAGTTAGTAGTAACTAAAATGGTGAGGAGGAGAGAGCCATGGTTTATGCACCAGCCCAGGTCTGCTCAGAGAATGAGAACCACTAGGGAATATGCATCATGAGGACTGCACCCTACACAGTGGGCCAGCTAGTCACTCAGTCTAGGCAAGGCTGTTGTTTCCATGCCTGGTGCTAGAGCCCAAAGGCCACAGGGCATGCAGCTGGGAAAGGAGACCGTACATGAAGTGGAGGACAAGTGGGAACTAGCAAGGCTGAGCTGGAACCCACCAGAGAAGACTGGAGTCTGGGCTATCTCCCCACCTCCAAGCCCTCAGCTCAGATGACAACAGCTTTCTGGGTAAGAAATGGGTACTCTTCGTCAGGATGCTCATATGTAGCTAACCCATGATTCAGAGAACCTGAAGCAGAACGTTTGCAGGAGAAGGAGCTGTGGGCCCAGCGTGGTCCCAAACCAACTAGGTGAGGTAGTAGATAAGCAACCGCATGCGTGCACTGCACCCACCTTCTGAGTATGTGAAGGGACAAACCGCCCCTTCGCTCCCTCTTCTAAATCTTACACAAAGTTTTTCTTGAAGCCTATGCTAACTAGGAACTACAAGGGGAAGGGAATTCTGGAAAATGTGTTTCTAGCTTAGCCATATTGACACGAAATGAATTCATCAGTGGGGTGTTTCCTTACGCACAGAAAAACGGAACTTCTACTTTGAGCTTCCTGGGAAGAAAATAACTCTTGGAGGGAACTTGGCTAGACAATCCTGCAGTAAATAGCAACCCACAATCTCAGCATCTCAAACAGGTAACAGTTTATCTCTTGCTCACACAAAGTCCACCGTAAATCTCCGCAATTGTGCAGTACAGCCCTCTGCCAGGAGGTTACAGAGGCATCTGGATGCTTCTGCCTTGTGGATCCATTATCTCAACACACGGCCCCATGATAGCTACAATAGGGAAGAATAATGTACCTTGCATCCTTTAAGTCAAAATGTTCACTGCACTTCTGTTCACAGTACTTTGACATCACAGGGCATTTTGGAACAAGCTACAGAAATGAATTATTAAATGTTCAAAGGTTTATCAGCATTATCATCACCATCAATATTATAATGTAACATGTGCTGCAGACACTCTTGCCACTCAGATCACTCTCACCAGTGATAAAAAATTACGATTTACCGTGGATACAATGATATATCCAAGGGTTCTGCTGCACCCATTGCCAATGTGGTATGATTTCTGTATTGCTACAGTGCTGGCCAAATAGCTTTTCTGCACCAGCCTGCCACACTGGAGCCTCCCCACTGTTGCGGACACCTCTAAAGTAAGGTGTTGAGAGTGCCTCATTAAATGCCAATCTGTTGCCTGGGGAAAAAAAGTTTTACATTGAGATTTTAACAATTTTAATATAAATTGAAATGATCCTAACAGAGATCAGAGTCTGTGTAGTGTTTTCAGACACCACTTCTAATACTAATACTAAATGTGTGTGGGTTTTTTCTGACAACAATCAGTTCCCCCAAAATTCTCTGACACCAACTGGGTGTTCAAGAATTCACTTCAATTCAATTCTGACACCTAGAGTTAGCATAGACCCCACAGGTTGTAAGTTCAGCCACGCAAGACTGCCCCACTTCAGATGGCAGCTGCAGATGGGGTGTTCAGGTTACCTACACTTCTATTGACTATAAATCCACGGGTTTCTATGACCCCATCTCAGGTCCAGTAATTCACTACAATGGTTCACAGAACTCAGGAAAGCACTTTCCTTATTAAGGATACAAAGAAATAGCCAAATGAAGAACTTCATAGAGCAATGACTGAAGGTCCCCAAGTGCAGGAGGTATGTCCCCATGGAGTCAGGATGCACCAGCACATGAATACATTCGCCATCCCTCAAGCTCCCTGAATCCCATTGTTCCAGGGTCTTTATGGAGCTTTCTTTATGCAGGCACAATTGATCAAATGATTGGCCATTGGTGGTTGAACTCAATCTCTAGCCCTTCTCCCCTCCTGGGAGGTTGAGGCGTGGGGCTGGAAGTTCCAATAATGACCTGCTCCTAATGACCATACCTAATAATGACTGGCTGTTTCTGGGACCAGCCCCCATTCTGGAACTATCTACCCACTCCACCCCCAACTCTCTACCATGAGTCATCTGATTAGCATACAAAGGACACTCTTATGGCTCAGGTGACTCCAAGGGTTTTAAGAGCTCTGTGCTGAGAGCCTAGGAGAAAGACCAAATGTTTGCTTTTCATTATGCCACAAGTCTGCAGGTGTTATGACAGGACAGCACACTCTAGAGCTGGGGGCACTGCCCATACTACAAGGTGAGAGGACAGAGGAAAAGGACCACAGTGTGGGCTCTTGAGTGCCGAGGACCAGGGCATCCTCTGAGAAATACCAGAAAGGCAAAGGGGATGACTGATGGTTGAGTGCAAAAGGATGTCCTGCCAAACACTACCTAGCATAGAAAAGCTGGGCTTCAATCCCTATTGGACAGTAATTAGCCATGTGTGGAATATATCAAAACTGAGCCTAGCAGAACTAAGAAGTCCATGCATCTCAAACACCCCAGGTCCTTCAGGGAATAAAATATTGTAATCCAGTGTGCATTTCAACAGCAAGCTTATTTTGACTATTACTACTTTGAAGAACAAATAAGGAATATAATATAAACACTTATTTAAAATGACACAGGAAGTCAGGGAACATAATGAAAATCTGAGGTGTCAGTGATGTGTGCATGACAGAGAAATAGAGAAAATTAGTCATCTGGAACTAGAGGACTATAAAGAACTTGGGCATTTTCTAATTGACTTCATTTTCCTGGGAGCCAGAAGACTGTAACTATTTAGGTGAGTGATATGGATAATTATCTCAAATTGAGTAACTAATTAGGTGCTTTCATTTTAAATGAAATACAGCCATGAAGGCACTCCAGGAGAATCAGGAAAATTATTGTTATAATTTTTTGTCTGTCCTCAAGACTCTGAATAATAAGTGATAATGTCAAAATGATTAAAAACAAAAAAGTCTTTAGAAGATGACACAAAGAAACTCCATAACACATGCACTATGTATTATGTACTGTTCAGTAGAAAGAAACGTGTTTCTCGGTTTTAGGTAAACATTTTTCCTTTGGGATCAAGTATGTAGGAAGCATCCTTGTGCTTTGTTGCTTACTCGGAACACGGTGGGCCTGACAAGCACCTTCAGGGGCACATGATTTGAGGCTTTCTAAGAAGCATCTCTTTCCCAAAATGTCCCTCCTAGGCAGCACTTGGAATCCACTTATTACCCTCTACTGTCATCTCTAGGTGTATATTTAAAATCCAAGAACCTCTGGGATATGTGGGCTAAAGCCAGTTTTTAAACCCCTCAGAATGACCACAACCAGAGAAGCGATTAGATACCTTTAAGAAAAACAAGAGGGCCTCTTGGAACCTTTGATCCCGGCTTGCAAAACTGGTTCGCCGAAATAAATTGCAAGTCCTGCTTCCTCTGCTCTGTTTCTTCCCTCTTGTAGCCTGAACCTACCACGCATTCCACATCACTGGACTCTACCTCAGCACCTGTTCAATTCTGCATCTCCCTCATCCCTTGATCTTCAACTGTAGTCTGGTGGACTTGGTTCCAGCAGCATCTGCTACTGGTTTGATATTTCTGATGCAAATACATTATTGGTTCAAATTTGCTTTCCTTTTCGCTCTCACAGAAGGCAGGCAACGCCGGTCACATGTGACCACATGAAGTTTCTTAGAATCTATGCAAAGTGATCCAGGCTGGATCAAGAGACTAAACAGGTGTGGAGGACCTGAGGTGTCTATCCTGTGCGCCACACAGACCTGCCGACACATTCCCATTATATTCATTTCTCATTCTACAATATGGGGTTTTGCCTTAACAAATAAATAATGACAATAATACCAAAGGAGCAGCTTTTATGGGGAATTGGGTCGCCAAAGACCAGGCCACCATATTTTCCAGTTCCAAGGGTGTCATTTTCCCCACAGTGTATGTGAACAGTGCTCTCTGGAGTTGTACAGTGCATAGCCTGTGCAGATACACACAGCCACCCTGACCAAGGGAATGAGATATTCGTCTTAGATTTAAATTTTGTTAATTAATTTTATTAATTTTTGAATCAAATGACACAAAACTCATTCTTATAATCTATGTAAACTAAGATGGCCTAGTATCAGCTTTGGGAGCACCCCTTTGTAAACAACAAGCTGTTTAACCCCTGGGATTTAGCCTGGCTCTGTCACTAATACCTTCCTAGATCTTGAACATACTGCAGATTCACTGTATTCTGCTGATTAAAAAGATCCTCAAGCTTTTGATGATTATTTGATTATAACCCTACCATCCAGTTTATCCCAGAGAGATGAAACGTCTTGCCTAATGTCACAATATTTATTGGTGACTATGTCAGAACAAGAATCTAGGTCGTCAGTATTCCAAAATCACTCCCACTAGATTCTGAGGTCTTGAGGTCAGCTGACTACTTCTTTATTTTGTTCATCAAGGAAAACGTACAGTTGTTAGGGTAAATTTGCTCATTAAATAAGAATAATATAAGATAATGTGCTAAAGCACTTGTAGATAATTAAGTCATAAGCACATGTAGGGTAAAATTACTATCTCAGACACTGTTGTTACGATTAGGCTCTGGTAGAAGTCCACCACTTAACAGATGTGCAATCATGAGCAAGTTACTTAACCTCTATGTCTCAGTTTTCTCATACATAACAGGAAATCAAATAACAGAAATTTAGAACAGAATAAAAGTACTTACAACAGAGCCTGATGCACAGTACGTGCACAGTCAATGTTAGCTATTATCATCACTTTTCAAACATTAAGAAGGCCTAGGCAAAGCCTAAGAGTTAAATGTTGATTTATATAAGAACAAGTAAGGTCAATATCGTATTGTCCCAGCTTTAGGTAATTTTTTTTACTGAAACAGATTTAAATCTTACTTCAATTCAAACCACTATTTCTTTGGGCATGTACCACTGAGCAGCCACTCGGAAAACTCACCACTTAATTGGGAAAACAAATGATTTATGTATAACAAATGCACTAAAAGACATAAATGCAAAGGCCTATGGCACAGAGGAGGAACTAACTAACCCAAAAGTCAAGATCTGTGATATTTATTTTGAAACAGATATATATGTGTGTGTGCGCATGTGTATTATACTTATATGTTTATATATATTATTTACATTATATATATATTATTTGTGCACATGGCGCCCTTTGCCCACAATGTCAACAATGTCTTTTCCTCCTTTCATCCATCTGTCAAAACCTTTCTAGGGTATACAAGGTGGCTCCAATGCTCTATATCCCCTATATAATAATATAGTATATTATTTACATTATATGTGCTTATAAAGACACATATATAAATATACATATATAAATTTATATGTAAGTATAAACATTATGTATATATACATATAAATCTATATATTATCCATATATATAATACACATACACATACATACACACACATATACAAACATAGAGCCCAGATCTAAAAACAAAAATTTAAATTTATAAATCCATGCTGGTATTTTTCCATTACTTTAAACTCAAAGGTCAGTTGGGACAAGGACCTTGACTCTAACTATGCTTAGTTGTTTTACTTCACATTTACAGGGATTTTGTTTAAAATTTTTCTTTCCTTGAATAGCCTCAGAGTTGAGAAAAGCAATGACTTTTACACTTCCTATGATACTTTTGAATGTTAGTATTTAGTTATCCAGTTAATAAAAAGCATTCTAAGTCCCCACTGAATGACCCTACTCTGAATACAATCCCTTGAATGAAAAATTTCAGAAACTATACCTTGAAATTATAGGACACATTCCCTCCTAAACATAGCATCTTAAATTGTGCCATGCTTCTCTTGCAGCTAAATATTCAATTCAGCAAGTATTTTCTTACAATCCAAATTTACAAGATATTGTGCTGGGTTTCATAGAGCTACCAAGATGCACAAGTTCCACTCAAGGAATACACGGGGTGGGGGAAGGTATGAAGGGTGAACAGTTAACAGATCCAAGACAGAATGGGCTATGGACTGCAAGAGTATCAAGTATAAGAGCACTCACAGAGGAAAGTGCAACTGATTCTTACTTGGAGGGTCAGAGATAGCTTCGGGGATACAGGGCATGGGAGCCACCATATGGTACCCTAGAAGGGTTTTGAGATGTGGAAGACAGAAGGATAAGACATCGCTGACACTGCTGACAAAGGGAGCCATGTGCACAAAATCCTGGAGAGCAGGTGAGAGGGGAAGATGGAGAGTTCCACCTGCCAGATTATTGGTACACACAAATGGAGCCAGGACTTGGAGAGGTAACTGAAGCTCAATTATTGATCACTCTAGGAACCTTTTCTGATTCTTCTGGTCCTGGAAAGTTGTTACAAATGCTGAAAGCAATAGACTGACGTGGAGTCATATGCATTTGTGGGGTTCTGAGGGTTTGCAACCAAACAGACCTGGGCTTAAACCTCAGCTCCTTTCTTGAGGTATTTAATGTCTCTAAGACTTGATTTCTTCATCTGAAGAAATGGAATAATAATCATGGGGTTTTTATGAGATGTCATTGAGATGAGACATGAAAAGAAATTAACACAGCAGCCCCTATACAGTAAATACTCAGTAGATGATAAGAATTACAGTAACAGCTATGATGATAGAAGAGGAGGAAGAGGAGAACAAAATCAGAAAAAGATTATTGATAATGGGGTCAATGTTTGAATTCACTTTTAAGCTTGGTAAGGATGGGGAAAATGTTTGAATTCACTTTTAAGCTTGTTGGGAATGGGGACAACATTTGAATTCACTTTTATATGAATGTTGCTTGCATGAATCAAGTGGGCCTGCCCTTTTTTCCATTGCTGGTGGGATAATACAAGCACTTATGTTAGCATAAAGCCTAGCATATTGCAGGCACTCAAACTGTTTATTGAATTAGATCAAAGAACAAATTCATCCCAGAGAAGCATAAGTATATTTGTTTCTTATCTTCACCATTCTTGGAGGAATGAGAGGGAAACAAGTGTGAGTAGGAGAAAGCAGCCTGAAGAAGAAAATACAGACTGGGTAATTTGGGGTGCTTATTAGAAAAGCTACATGATAAGAATAATTACTAATTATGACAACCAAATTCATTATTTTTATGTCACAACTGGGGAAAAAATGTCAAGGTCAGTGAAAATCACAGAGCTGCAATGGAAAACCTGGCACCCTTGAGAGGTAATTGGGTGTTCTCACTGAGTTCCCTCTCATTAGATTTGATGTAATTGTTTTTAAAACGTCAAGACATAATGACAAGCCTGTATTTCAATATAACCCTGATGCAATAATCAAAAGGGCATTTAAAATTCGCTGTACAATTACAGTCCCATTAAATCTAAGTTAACTGCCCATTTGAGTCACTCAATCTAATCTGTTAGCTTGCAACACGCACACAGCATGTTTCTATCATGACTGAATCATAACCAGACTTCACTCATGGCTCTGGGAAATATTCTGCAATAGCATCTTAACAGGAGCCTGGTGATGTGTACAGGCAATAACAGTTTGCCTGTGGATTCACTGGAAGCCAACTGTTCGTATTATCCCATCAGCAATGGGAAAAAGGGCAGGACCACTTGATTCATGGAAGCAACAGGCAGCCAGCTATATGCTACTGGCTCTTCCAACTTAACCATGACATGGGGGAATCTGAAAGAATCACTTGTCTCCGCACTCAAAAAAGTGACTGCAAGGCTCCCCCATCTTGCTGAGGATAACTTCTGTGGGATCAGCCAAAATGATCCCTATTTGCATTTCTCCACACATCACAATGAAAAAGACTTCAAAAGAATCCAAAATGGGTCTGGCCTCCCAGCATTGAAAACAGTTGTCCCTCCTGCACCCGGCGGTCCACCATAGTTATTGTGTATAAGGAGTCTTAGGAGGAAATAGCTTTGAAAAGACAGACATCAAGTGCTCCTTGGGGCAGGCAAGAGAAAGAAAAGATCCTGCAGGGAAGCAGCTGGCCCATCCAGCTGCAGGGGAAGAGATGTGATGGATGGCTTCAGCTGGGGACAATGAAGGGCCGTGAAGGACGACAGGCCTTTGTTTCCAGGTTTCTGCATCCTCTTTCTGACCTGCCCCCACTGACCTGTGTGCTGTGCGTATAGCAGCAACTCCCTGGCCCTCTGCAACTTAATGCCCAACACAATCACTTGTGCAAAGGGCCACTGCCTGCTGCCCCCCTCCCATTTCCACACAGTCCAGACAGATGGTGACAGGGTTGAAGGTGAAATCCTAGACTACTGAGGACAAGGTTTCCAATCAGCAAACTCATTCCAGGATTAGCACAAATCAATTGCACACAAAGATAAAGGCTGGAGATGGGGATGGGGACTTGGCTTTCTCAGGAGGGGAGACCAAGAAATCATACTCAGGTGGTTACTTAAAGTGTAATTAATTTGTGTTCCCAGAGATATTTTCCAACTGAAAGTAGCAAAAAGGACAGCTATAATGGCTTGGTGAAATTTGGCATGTTCCTCCCACAACTGCAGAGCTCTGGTCAGTTTCGTGGTGTGGAGGGCAGGCCTAACTCCGCATTCCTGCTGCCATCTCACCCACTGTAGCCTCAGGGTCCTCGCCCATAAAATAGGTCAATACTCCTGTCCCTCCTTAGTCATGAGAACCTCACTGGAATAAGTGATCTTAAAAATACTGTGCAAACACGAGGGGGACTCATCCAATCACGTAAAATGCACAACATTTCACAAGACCTTGTAATCATTTGTGAACATCAAAGTCAGATAAGAAGAAGAATATTAGCTACAATTTACTATACACCTACTTTGTGGTGAGCAACATGAAAAGTACTGGAAGTAAGCATTACTAAGCCTCGTGACCCTGCCAGAAAGCATTATTATTAACCTCATTTTACAGATGAGAAGATGCAGGCTCACAAGTACAAAATAACCTGCCCCAGGTCACACAGCTCATAAACAGGTGAGCTAGGTTTGAACCCAGTTCATCTGTCTGAAAGAGTGTGCTCCTCTCACCATATCATGCTGTCTGTCAGGTCCAGAGCCCCTGAAGCTGTCCTGGAGCCCAAGTTCAGGTTAACATGGAGCACAAAGACCTTCCGCCCAGAGCACCTGGACAGTGTCATGTCACCATTGATGCACGGATCCCCTCCCCCTATCCCTAACTCCATGCCCTCATCTCAGTGTCTCTGGATTACTCCTTACGAGTGTCCCCTCCTCAGGAGTGTCCCCTCTCTACCTGAAGTTTCTACATTGAAAGCACACACAGCCTACCCCACAACAGGCAGGTCCAGTGATTCCATCTCTCCCAGTCACTTGGGTGTGGAAACCTAAGGTCATTGCCTGCTCTTCTCTCTCCTTCCACCTCCACTCCTGAATGCACCCCCATGCTTGGGTCAGGTCTTTATTACATTCCATCTGTAGTCACCATCATGGCTAGTCCTGTTTATCCTAGACATAGGTCTAACATCACTTCCTGAAGCACAGCTGGGACCCCATTGTGACCTTGCTCAGAAAGCAGTCACAGCCATCATTTCCACAGTGAACTCTCTACTCTTCAAGAAGCATTCAAGACCCTTCTTGATTTCACATCACCCTATGTCCTGAGATAACACCTCTAATTTTCCCATCCACGTATATTATCTATGAGCAGAACCAGCTAGTCAGAATTCAACTGGGCAGGATATGGTAGGGCAAGGACTAGATACCAGATGGATAGTCAGTAGCTGAGGGGAGTCTGGCAACCATCTTGGAAGACATCTGGGCTGCAAGTGGCCTGGAGCAGACAGAGGGGGTCTTGCCAAAGCACGGACACCAGAGACAGGACCCACAAGCCATATCTGATAAAAACAAGGTGCACTCATTCCCAGGCCTTCGAAAATTTGAATACCAGGCAGGATACTAGTGAGACAGAGGGGAAATAAGATGGGAACATGAGACTGGAATTTCAAGGTAGGAGTGGACCCAAAGAACCAGGGAACAGCCCAGGTATTCAAACAGGGATGATTTAGCAGAAAAGCAGCAGCAGTAAGGCTTATGCCAAGGGGTTAAGTAGCTGGCCTGGGAAGTCTTCAGTTTTCCTAACTTAGCAATATGGTACTCACGGTGTTGTTTGTTTTTTAATTACTGAAGTTAAAATTACTGTAGTAAATGACAGGCATACTCTACCTCCCTCCCCTTGTCAGATTCCTAAGTGGAAAAGTGTACACTGAAATAGCAGTGGCGGATTCCCTCCATGATATGCGCAACCTAGCTTACCCCTACTTTTCATTTCTACTACGAGGAAAAATTTGAAAAATTTGCAATGTCCCTGAAACAAACAGAACTGAAATGCAAGTTTCACAATATGTATAGTTGATTTTGTGTTTCATGGTGTGATGGTTTCATAGTGTGATGGTTAATTATGTTTCGTAGTGTGATGGTTAATATCCAGTGTCAACTTGATTGGATTGAAGGATGAAAAGTATTGTTGCCAGGTGTGTCTGTGAGGGTGTTGCCAAAAGGAAATTAAGATTTGAGTCAGTGGACTAGGAGAGGCAGACCCACCCTCAATCTGAGTGGGCATCATCTAATCAGCTGCCAGCCTGGTTAGGATAAAAGCAGGCAGAGGAACGTGGAAGGACTAAACTAGCTAAATCTTCTGGCCTCCATCTTTCTCCCATGCTGGATGCTTCCTGCCCTCAAACATCAGACTCCAAGCTCTTCAGCTTTTGGACTCATGAACTTACAACAGTGATTGGCCAGGGACTCTGGGGCCTTTGGTCACAGACTGAAGGCTGCACGTACGGCTTCCCTATTTTTGAGGTTTTGGGACTCGGCCTGGCTTTCTGGCTCCTCCACTTGCAGGTGACCTATTGTGGGACTTCACTTTGTGATCCTGTGAGTCAATTCCCCTAATAAACTCCCCTTCATATATTCATCTACCCTATTAGTTCTGTCCCTCTAGAGATCCCTGACTAATACACATAGTTTTCAAAGTTCCTGGCAATTATATGTTTTATTTTGTCCTAGTGGTGGGCTGTTACATTTCTACATTGGGGGCAGATGGCAATGGAGGAGGAATGATATAAACCCCTCCAATGGAGGGGAAGACACTGGGCTATATGCACCTCTCTCCTCCTCTCCCCTCTCCCACCACACTGCATAACTGCTAAAACAGTTATTCTTATTTCAGAATGTGGTTTCAGCTACTCTCAACAAATTCTTTTGCCACTGCTATAGACCTCAGAGTCGCAGAGCCCTGCAGGCATTGTTAGGTACAAATTCCTGGGCCTGGTGGTATCAGAACTGTTTTGTTTGATAGTCTTGTGTTCAACATTGTCAAAACCAATAAGCTGACAGAGACAAAACCACCTTTAACAGAAATGACACCTTAAAAAGGCTTAATTATGGATATGATACAAGCACTTCACTACTACCGCAAAGAATGAGACAGCTTGCAAGAGCTGTTTTTTTGTTGTTTGTTTTTGTTTTTTCCAGAACTGATGTAAATTAGAACATTTCCTAAGACAAGTCAGCCTACAGTAATTTTCCAGTTGACTTTTCATAAAATCAGGGGACAAGTTCCCATATCACAATGCAGGGCAGATCACAACCCCTTGTAATTTCTCTCGGCTTTTCACATTTGTTCATTTATGGTGTGGAAAATCGTCAGTGTGTGGCTCAGTGTTTAAGTAGGCTGATGGGAATCCCTCCAATGGTAAACCTGGCATATAGTGGGTGCTTAATAACTATCTGTTGGTTGCCTCTATGAAAACTGAACAGTCCTTCTGGCTCCTCTGTTCTCAAATGCCCAGCAGATGCTTCCAATATTTCAGCCATTCCAGCAACTCCAGGAATCCCCCTATATGTACATTTTCCTGTCAAATTGGCATGAATGTAAAACTAGGGCTTGGGTCCATTTTAAACAAATATGAAAAAAATAAATACAGCTTTGTATCATATGCCTGCAACATATATCTATCAGGTTGCAGATCCAGTCATCATTTAAATATCCCTGCTGTGTTTGGAGAATGTGCTTCCTTGTGAGCCCCACCTCCCTAAGGTAGAACCAAGAGACACGTACCTTTCCTAGCCTTGGACTTCAAAAACTAGATGCACTCAAGAGAGATGTCCATGTGAAAAGAGGGCAAGAAGACAGAACTGGGGGAGTGCTTTTCCAGCCAGCAGTGATGAAGAGATATCCTGATGGGTAACAACAGTGGCAGAGGCCCATGTTCGGTATCCAGCATCTGTACTGGGATGAGGTGTCTGTGCCTAAGGGTGGAGATAGTGGGGTTTTTACTGACCAGGCTCATGGCGTGATTTGGGCATTGCTTCTGATTACATAGTCTCCAAGCCCAACGATGGCACTTCCATAGATTCTGTCAACTCTTGAATTAACACATTCCACTTGTACCCTTTCTGCTTAAACTAGCTAAAGAAGGTTTTGGTGTTTCCAGTTAGGAATGCTGACTGCTACGTCTACATTGTGTTAAATGCCACAGTAGCTATGAGGATACACTGGCAAATAAGAAATGAATGAAGCTTCCAAGATTTCACAGGCTAGAGACAGGAACAGACTCCAGCACATCAATGTAATACAGTGTGATCAGAGCTATGAGGTAGGTACATACGTAGACACTGGGTACAGCAAAGCAGAGGGGAGGGAAAGCCTGCATGGGAGGGTCTTAGGTGTGCACACTCTACTGCACCTTGGCAATGGGCCCTGGCTGTAATGCAGACAGACCCTCATACCACAACTCTATGGAGGATTTGGTCCCACCCAGCCCTGGAAGCCTAGGACATCAGACATCTTAATCGTATCACCTAGTAGGGCTGAAAATTACACATGATCCTGGCCAGGGATGCACAGGTGCAGCCTCAACTGCTGGGCTCCCTCTCTCTTACTGCTAATCAGATCTGCTATTGGACTTCCTTCCTGAAGCGACAGCCTTGGCATGGGAACACACGCAACTACAGGAAACTCCAGTTGCTCAGGTGGGGCATGCAGGGAAAGTGGAATTGGCTAGCAAGGCCAGTTTTTAACTTCACATGAAATAAGCCCTAGCTGGAACCCTTTAGTGGGAAAAGGCCTAAATAGTCACATGGGGGTGGGGGCAGCACCTGAAGACAGCACGCTTTCAATACCATCCTCTTGAAAGGTATCAGGATATGCTACCCCAAAACATGGCTCTTGGGCATATGGATTCTTTTAAGCTAAAGGCAATTGAAAATCAAAAGACATAAGAAAAGCTCTAAAAAACAGGGCACAAGTTTTCCTTTTGTAAAGGAAATTTACTTTTGTAAAAGGTGTCTTCCTCTCCCATACCAGGAAAAAGAGGACTCTTAACAACTCTTATCAGTGGAGAAGACACTGACTTAAATGTGCAGAAAACACCTTGCTAAACAGCCCTTGTTGACAATACTTTTCCTGGTCACCTTCCCAAAACTTGCCTCCCCCACCCAGAAGCCCAAAGCCCCTTTTCCTTTGTTTTAGCCCAAGACAACATACAAACTAAATTCTAACCACCCCTTGAAGTTCCTCATCTCTGGTGCATCCATGTGTCAGTATGATGCACATGCTAATAAAATTCTGTTTACTTTTCTCTTGTTAATCTTTCTTTAGCTAGTCTCATTATAGGGCACCAACCAGAGAACCTAAGATGAGCAGAGGATAATATTTTTTTTCTACACTCTCATGGTCTGACCATCAATGCTGCCATCATGTGTTTCATTCCGCTTCCTTAAACATCTTTTTACAATAATCTTAACAACCTTAGAATACCATGGGTTGTGTGGGCAGCACAGCAAGGAGCCAGGACATAGCAAAAAGGGAGCATCTAGGGATCAAGCCCAAACTGCAAGCAGAGCAGGAAAATTGGGTGTGAAGAGGCTGGACAGAAGGGCAGGAATCCATCCACATGTGGGATGAGCAGGGAATGTGAACGTGTTGAGCGGTGTGGTCCCCAAGATCAGGTATGCTCAGAGCAAAAGCCCAATAGCTGTACAGCCTTAAACCACCACCTCATTCCTTCCCCCAGGCTGGATCTTCCTCCACATCCTCAATGCCTACAGGGCTTTTCTGGTCCTAAGCAGAGATCTGTCAGAACAGACCATAACAGCAATGTCTGACTTCTGAACTACTCTACCACTCAAAAGCCTGGCTATTGTTCTGCCCGTGGAATTGAACCTCCTGGTAACTGGTTTCGCTTAAACCACAAATGAACTGTGCTGGATAATGTGCCAGGAACAGCCTCCAAATTGTGATCGGTTCCCTAGAGTGCTGTCTTAGTTTGTTCAGGCTGCTACAAAAATATTATAAACTCGGTGGCTTAAACAACAAACATTTATTGCTCATAGTTCTGGAGACTGGGAAATCCAAGATCAAAAGACTGATAAATCTGATGTCTGGCAAGGGCCCACTTCCTGGTTTATAGATCATTGTCTTCTCACTGTGTCTTCACAAGGCTGAATGGGTAAGAGAGCTCTCAGGCCTCGTTTATAAGGGCACTAATCTCATTCATAAAGGTCCCACTCTCATGACCTAATTAACTCCCACAGGCCCCACCTCCTAATACCATCACACTGGGAATTAGGTTTAAACATATGAATTTTTGGGAGACATAAACATTCAATCCATAACAAGTGCCCTCCCCTACAGTAGAGTAGGGTTTTCCAAAATGTGGTCCTCCAAGGCTAGACACCAGACTCCTCTAGGTTGTATGTGGATCTGAGGGGAAATAACACTGTATCACAATGAGAATGTTGTTCCCCTTCAATTCTCTTATAATTCCTTCTTACATCAAAAAGGTAGTCTTAGCCTGGCTTTGGTGTATCTTTCATGCCTCCCTCATAGTTATTAATCTCTCTTTATAACAAAATAACCAGCCTCAAGCTCAGGACTTCCACTGGCAGCAATAATTAGCTAAAAGGTAATAATATTGTTTTGTGTTCATACAAAGGAAAATAAACCTTTATTATTACCTATTGACATTCATGATAGTGGTATTAACTTCCCTTTTAAAAATAAATAAATGAATTTGAGTTACAGCAAAAGTGAGTAAAATATTAAAAGAATTATAAGGTCATAGATATGGCAGAAATTGAGAAAAACCTCAAATAACAGAAGTTTCTTGATCACCCCCTAAGATCTGGATCCTCATCCCGCTCCCTATTCTCTCACTCAGGCATAGTTCCTGGGGGTCCCACTTTGGGGCAGCCAGCCAAAGTCAGGGCACTTTAAGTCATTGGTGTTTGATTCTTTTATCTTGTTCAAATGGTTTCCATTAATGTTTGTCTTTCACCCCATTTGCCCATTACGGGGCGAACTCCTTGAGGGCAAATCTGACATCTCTGTTTTCTTTCCAACTTGCTAGCAGCTGCCAGTGGCGGTACGAGGCGCACAGTGGGTGTTCGATAAACACCACTGATCGACATTCAACACTCAGGCAACACCAACATCCCAGCTCGTACCAGACTCTGGAAAACTAGGTCATCTATTTGGCAGAGGCATCATGACTCATCAGGACAGGATCTGTGAATGGTGTAAATTAACCAAACACACACACACACACACACATACACACACACACAACTCAGCCTTTTGGAAAAATTACATCTTTGTTGCAAAGATGCCAGAATGTCTAAAAATGGCCAAAACCTGGGGATTTTCCATAGATTAGTCATGTGGTTTAAATAATTAGATTTGAAGGCCCAGTATGAGATTGCCCCCAGTGAAACAGGAGCAGGTTCCAGGCCAAGTTCAGTCATGTATAAAGAGAAGAAGCTCCTCAAACCGATAGCAACGAATTAAAAGAAGGAAGAAATCAAGAAATGACCTGTATCCTGGAGAGGAGAGAGAATGCGTGTGTTCTACAGGCTGGGGCTGGAGAGACATGTGCAGAAAACTCAGGTAATGTGGTGAATATATTTCCAATTTTACAGAAAGGGTCCAGTCTGTATCACAGGCATTTGGGTTATTTATTTTAATAACATTCTAAGTGAAAGACTTCTCTCTGATAATAGAATTTCTTTTCGTTTTTATGAATTCAAAAATGAAAAATAAGCTACAGCAAAAGAATCTAATTTCCTATAATAAGGTTTTGTTTTTAGTCACTTATAAATGCGAAATCATGGGGCCTTAGACACCACAAGGCATATGCTGGTCATAGAAATGAAATAAGAAAAATAAAATAAAATCTTAGAAACCCACGCATAAATATTGACCTTCCCCTTTTCCCTACCTTCAGCTCCTAAAACTTCACACGTGTGTGCCCACACACACACTCACGCACCCAGAGGAGAAATAACAACACTGGCTTTCAGAGGCTGTGTGGGACGGACTGTGAGCTGGCCTGTCCTCGAGATAGAACACATTTGTTCAATAAATTCTTCACCTCAGGGTGGAAGTCCATGGAATTCAACACTGCTGCCAAAAACACCCAAACTTAGAAGTGGTCTGGAATACCATGTGGTCCCAGGTACCCCACTAAGTCTGACAGTCATCGGGGGCCCTTCAACTAGGGCCATCAGAATTTTATACCAGATATTTTCTCAACAAGGTCAAACTCATCTTTCATGAGCAAAAGGCTATGGTTCTATGCAGGCTACAGAGTCCATGATACAACTTCTCAAAATCTATTCCATTTTATCAGTTTCACCCGAGCCACATACCCGTTATCCTTTTTAGTATGTCTTTTTCTATAATATTCCCAAGGAATATTTGTGAATCTTTAGTTTCATCAATTCTCCCTAGGTTTTCTTGCTCCTGAAATAGCAAAGTTGGGACTCACACTTCCTATTGTACATATTTAAAATTGTCATCCTGAGCAGTGAGTCAATACTACTCCCCTACTTCTCTCCTAACATTTTTGCATCTCTCTGAGACTTCCATTCCATCTGTTTCCAGGATATAACAATAATTTTGCAACCTCACCTTAGGAAGCCACATGCCTTCCTCTATATTAACTGCCAATCGGTCCTCCTGTTACCAGGGATAGGGGTCAGTTATGCAAATCAGGTCAGAGCTATGGTCCAGTGCTCTCTCATCCTTCTGTCAGATCACGCTTTCTCCTCTTTTCCCTCCTCCTCCATGTTGCCTTCTTCCTCCTAGAGGACCTCTTGTCCCTACAGCAGTGGTCCCCAACCTTTTTGGCACCAGAGACCAGTTTCACGGAAGACAACTTTTCCACAGACCTGTGGTAGGGAGGGGATGGTTTCAGGATGATTCAAGCACATTACATTTATTGTGCAATTTATTTCTATTATTATTACATTATAATATATGATGAAATAATTATATAACTCACCATAATATAGAATCAGTGGAAGCCTGAGCTTGTGTTCCTGCAACTGGATGGTCCCATCTGGGAATGATGGGAGACAGTGACAGATCATCAGGCATTAGATTCTCATAAGGACCTTGCATCCTAGATCCCTCACATGCACAGTTCAGAAAAGGGCTCATGCTCCTATGAGAATCTAATGCTGCCGCTGATCTGAAAGGAGGCAGGGCTCAGGTAGTAATTCGAGCAATCAGGAGCAGCTGTAAATACAGATGAAGCTTCCTTCACTCACCCACCATTCACCTCCTGCTGTGCTGCCCAATTCCTAACAAGCCACAGACTGGTACCGATCTGTGGCCCAGGGATTGGGCACCCCTGCCCTACAGTGTACTCAGCTCTGAACATGGTACATACACACACAAGGAAAACTTACCCTTGAGCCTCAGAAGCTAGACTAGATCTTTTATAGTAGTTTTTCTATTTTTCCCTGGGTATACCCTTTATCTCTGTTTTCCACATGGGGACAATATTCATCCAGAAACATTTATTCAACTAAGAAGTGTTTCTGGTAACATTTCCATTTGTGGACTCTAATTGCCCCACAAAGGGGGTCACTGGAAGGACTGAAAGGAATATTAACATCCTGTGTGCTTATATTCACATTGTTTACATAGAGTGCACAGAAACAGTGTGAGTTTATAGGCTGCCAGACCTGGATTTGAATCCCAGCTCTACTGACCCTTCTAAGTTTCAATGACCTGGCCTGAAGAATTTAATGAATGTAATAGGAGCTGTTGCAAAAATAGTGAGTTGGTACAAGAATTAAACAAGACAAGGTCCTTAGCACAGTGTCTGGATCATAATAAACTCTCAATAAATGCTAGCAGGATGTTAGTAGTGATAATTTTATAATTATTATAACTAGTAATAATAGCAGTATTAGTATTCAATGTCAGAAGATCTGGTTTCCAAATTAGCTTTGTGAATAACTTATTTTCCTAGAACAACTCTCTGAATGTTATTTCCTCCTCTGCAATACAGCATGAAAGTTGCTATGGTCTGAGTGTTTTAGTCTTCCCAAAATTCATACATTGAAACTTAATCACCAACGTGATGGTATTAGGAGGTGGAGACTTTGGAAGGTGATTAGGTCATGAGGGTGGAGCTCTTATGAATGGAATTAGTGTCCTTGTAAAAGAGGCCCCAGAGAGCTCCCTTGCCCCTTTCACCATGTGAGGACACAGCAAGAAGCCACCATCTAGGAACCAGGAAGCTGTCCCTCACCAGACGCCGAATCTGCTGGAGCCTTGATCTTGGACTTCCCAGCCTCCTGAAATGTGAAAAATAAATGTCTGCTGTTTTTAAGCCACTCAGTTTATAGTATTTTGTTATAGCAACTCAAACAGACCAAGACTGTGGATTCCAATTCTAACTCCTCCTCCTTCATTTATTAGTTAACAATGTTAAGTTACTACTGTAAGACTCAACTTCTTCATCTATAAAATGCAGATAGTAATAGCAACTACTCTATAGGGCCATTGTAATTATGAAATGAGTTGATACGTGTAAAATGTTTAAAATTGTCTGGCACATACTAAGTGCTCAACACATATTTTTAAAATCTATAAGAGGGTATACTGGCATCCATCACTTCCATTACTCTGGTTACAGAAAAAACATAAGATAATGTACAAAAAGTGTCCATCACACTGCCTGGCATAAGTAGTTCTGAAACCATGGTGTAACTTAGAATTACCTGAAGATATTTTAATAAATGTTAAGGTCTTTGTCCCACCCCACAGTGTTTATATCAGCATCTCCGAGAGTGGGGCTGGGTTTTTTTAAAAAGCTTCCCCACATGATTTTAATATGCTGTCAGGGTTAGAAATCACTTGTCTAACAACTGGGGTAACTCAATAAGGAGTATTTATTATTAGGCCGGGTGCAGTGGTTCACGCCTGTAATCCCAGCACTTTGGGAGGCCAAGGCGGGCAGATCACCTGAGGTCAGGAGTTCAAGACCAGCCTGACCAACATGGAGAAACTCCGTATCTACTAAAAACACAAAAAAATTAGCCAGGCATGGTGGTGCATGCCTGTAATCTCAGCTATTTGGGAGGCTGAGGCAGGAGAATCGCTCGAACCAGGAGGCAGAGGTTTCAGTGAGCCGAGATCACACCATTGCACTCCAGCCTGGGCAACAGGAGTGAAACTCTGTCTCAAAAAAAAAAAAAAAGAAAGAAAGAAAAGAAGAAGTAGTTACTATTACTGTCTATCTATATACATATGTATCCAATCCCATAAAAAGAATAACCAAAAGGATCCCTGATTTATAAAAGGATTATGCACTTCATAAAAACATTCGGGAATTGTTCTGCCTATATCCAAATTCTACCTCACCAACTGTTCATTTACTAAGTCCAAGATGGCTGCCAGAGAACATTGAAAAACTGATAGACATAAAGTTTTAGGAGCCACAGACAAAGTATAGAGCCACTGAAATGCCTTGCACGTTGTCAGGCTCAATGGCTGTTTGCTAAACTGAGCTGACACTTTGATGTAAGTGAATAGGAAAGATAATTATCAAATGATACTATGACTTCAAACAAAATGCACAGATGCATGCATATGTGCACAGTCACACACATACATACACACATATGCACACACACACCCATCTCACTGCCCATCTTTTAATCACTGGAATTCTGCTTCCTTCATTTTTCTTTTCTGAACACTTCTCATTGGCTCTTGACAGCATCACTATTGGCACACAAATAAACAATGTAGTGGAGAAGTCATACCACACCTTAAGTTCGTAGCATATATGCCTATCATTAGTCTCTCCTACAAAACACTACAAAAAATAATTCTCTTAGAAATGAAAACTTGCGTTCACACAAAACCAAGTACACAAATGTTAATAACATTATTTATAATAACCAAAACATGAAAACAATCCAAATGTCCATCAACAGATGAACAGAGAAACGAAATGTGGTATAGCCATGCAATATAATGGTATTTGGCAATAAAAATGAAGTACCGACAGATGCTACATGGTGGGTGAATCTCAAAAACACCATGCTAAGTAAAAGAAGTTACACACAAAAGGTTGCATATTGTATGATTCCCTTTATACAAAATGTCCACAACAGGCAAATTCAGAGAGACAAATAGCAGATTAGGGCTTGCCTAGATCAAGGGCAGTGGACAAGTAGGGGTGGTATGTACAAGGAGTGACTGCTAATGAGTATGGGGTTTCTTTCTGGGGTGATGGAAATGTTCTAAAATTAGATAGCAATGATGGTTATTTAACTCAGTAAATATATTAAAAATCATTGAATTGTATACTTAAACAGGTAAGCTTTATTGTTAGTAAATTATATTTCAATAAAGCTGCTAAAAAGTGATGTTCCTGAAGATGACCCTGAGCTAACAACAACCACCAAAAAAAAGATCTTAAAAATATTTTATATACTTGAGTTTTAAAGACAAAATACTATCCTTAGTATAATATTTATACTTTAGTAAAAATACTAAATACAAATTTATATTATTATATGTATTAGTATAATTTATACTCTTAGTATTTATACTTTAGTATATTTAGCATAAGTATAAAATATTATACTTTTTAGAAAAAATATTTAATATTTTAACCTTTTAAATGATGTGGACACTGTTAATGGTGTCAACCTCATTTCCCAACAGTCAGAGGAATGAGGCTGATGGGCTTTGCAGAACACAAGTCACCTGCAGCCTCAATCTACTTTCAGAAAAGAAGACTCAGGTGTGGAAGTAAGGGCTAATATTTCCCAATAAAGTCCTACCTTCTGGTGTTCTCTGACTCCCACTAGGCCAGCCTGGGAGGGGAGCCTTTCCTCCGTGGGCAGAGGAAAGTCCCAGGAGACCCTGCATACTGGTAGACTCCATTAGAGTCTTCAGCTGACCTGCCTGTTCCAATGCGCTTTTAAAAATCTCTTAATACATCAGTGTAGTGTGGGGGAAAAAAAATCTCTTAGCAAAGTCTGTCATATTACCTGTCCAAAAGCCATTTATTCCTTCTTCCCTAAGGTTCAGAATCCTAATTCTGGTTAGTTGCAAAGTGTATAACCTCAAAAAGTCCAGTTGAGGCTATAGTGGCAATGTGTATGACTTGATTAAAAAAAAAAATTAGAGATGCTCTAGGAAAGGTGAGCCTCTTGGCTTTCCTCCTTGAGTGTGGTTCTGTGTAGTATTTTGAAACTATAAGGGAAATATTTCCTAAATGCTGAGGTTGGAAGAGCAGGACAATGGCAAGAGCCTAGATCCACAATGAGATCACCAAGCTGACGAATCAATACTGGGGGTGCCTACCTTCTGACTTCCTGTTATATACCCTAATTAAATACTTTATCACTCAATCCACCATCACTTGGGTGTCTATTATGTGCAATCAAAGGATCTTAACTGGTACATCTACCAACCTAAAGATGCATAGTTTCTTCTAGATCAGGGCTTTCTGATCACATCAGTCAGGATTAGGTTTGACTGTACATAAACACAACCTAAACAAGCATGAGTGAAAGAAGTTAGGAGACAGAAACTCCAGAGCTCATATGATGGCTCTATCATTATCAAGAACTCACTTTAATATTTTTGCAATACTATCCCTTAAGCTGCTATCCTCAAGATCACTTCATGGCCCAAGGTGGCTGTTGGAGCTCCAGCCATTACATTCACATTCAAAGACAAAGGAAGAGGAAAGTATGGAAGGACAATAGAAGAGAATCTGCCACAAGGAATCTTCTGGAAATGCCATCCAACAATCTGCTTATATCTCATTGACTAGGACTTGGTCCTGTCACATCTAATTGCAAAAACAAACAAATAAGCAAAGAGAAACGAATAAAAATGCTACACTTTAACTTTACCACCCCCCTGCCTCATTTTTTAACTTTCTGTTGTTTCTATTTATATCTCATACTGCGTATGTCTTAAAAAGTTACTGTAGTTATTATTTTTGATAGGTTCATCTTTTAGTCTTCCTACCCAAGATATGAGTAGTTTACACACCACAATTACAATGTCATAATATTCTGTGTATTTCTGTGTACTTAGGATTAACAGTGAGTTTTGTACTTTCAGATGACTCTTTGTTGTTCATTAGTATCCTTTTCTTCCAAATTGAAGAACCCCCTTCAGTATTTCTTGTAGAACAGGCCTGGTGTCGATGAAATTCCTCAGTTTTTGTTTGTCTGGGAAAGTCTTTATTTCTCCCTCATGTTTGAAGGATATTTTTGCTAGATACAATATTCTAGGATAAAAGTTTTTCTTTTCTTTCAGCACTTTAAATATGTCATGCCACTCTCTCCTGACCTGTAAGGTTTTCATGTGACCGCATCTTATTGCAAAGAAGATTGGGAAATGTCTTCTAACTGGGCACGTTGTTGTGAGTTCCTATTTTTAAGAAAGAATGGAAAATGGATATTGCTAAGACAACTAACAACCTCTGTTACATATGGAGAGTATAAGTCCTTGCCTAATCTCAGTATACTCTTTCATTAATCAGAGTAACAGAAGATATTTTATGCTAAGGCTGCCCAAGGAAGTCAAGCTGGCAGACAATATGGTCAGTGCGTCAGTTATCTCCAATGTGACAAAATTCATGGGCTTTTTAAGATGACACTTTGAAAATGACTAACGTGTTTTAAAATGAAATCTAAATCAAACTCTGGAGTTACATGGAAAGCAGTTTGAAAACTCAGGATGGTGGATCACCAATGGCACCTGTATTGTTCCAGAAGATTCTAGAACCACCCAGGAATAAGACACTAGGTACAACTTGTGACAAGAAGACCAATTAGAAGAAAAAATAGCACTGGGTTCCACAACCAGAACTCACCCCCAAAAATCAGTTTTTAAATGAGGAGCAACTGCCATGCTGACTTGTTTACAATGCAGCTTTTTCTGAAGGAAAACTTAGGATACAGTATCTTCTGCTACCTTTGGTCAATTAGAATATTCTGGGACTAAAGGACAAGCTACTTAAAAACAATTCTTACTGCCCCTTATCTGTGTGAACCACTGTTTCCTCATATCTGTGGCAACAAGGAAACAACATTTATTAAAAAAAAAAAGGATAATGGAATTGATAAAAGACTGGGGCATTCAGTTCTGATTTCAGATATTACAGATCATCAAAACAGACCCATTTTTCTCTCAGATTAACTTTATATAAAATGAATGTTACACATTTGGACTCACAAAATAAATTTATACTGATAAAAATCCTGAACTGTCTATTCAATGTCATGGAATTCCAAGATTTAATTGGAAAACTGGATTGTGCTGCTTAACAAATATCTGGAAACAGTTGCTAAAATTGTTTGAAAGCTACTATCTTATTCTGAAAGTGAAAGTCAGCTCAAATGTAGTTTGTACTTCTTAGTTCCAAGCCAGAAACATTAAAAATCAGCAGCGGTACAAATCTTGGAACTGGATGAAAACCTTACCCCCAGCCACATTCTAATTTACGAGTGGACATGACTACAGCATATCCCAGGCCATCTGCTTGGATTCTAAGAGCCTACCCCCACAAATCATCAGGACTGCACAATTTCAGGCTGAATTGATAACAGGGATCTTCCCTCTCAATTCCCCATGTGAACACCCCAAAGAAGCAGATGTGAGTCTCTAAATCCACCCCTTCAAAGTCGTCTCTCCTCCTAATCCCACCTGCCAGGCTGGCCCTGCCCATGACAGCATCTTCTCAGGGCTTTCCCCCAGACTTAAAACTACGGACTCTTAGAAACCGCCCCCTTAACTTTTACATTGTCATATCTATTACTGTCTCATCCCTTGACTGCTGCTAAAGTTTCTCACGCTGCCAAATGCTCAAAAAGTGGTATTGTATCACAAGATGAAATTTTGCTTCTGTGCAGGCATGGAACCTGAATTTTCCTTGTGGCTTTCAGTCTTGCTTCGTGAAGCTGCCTCATAGGCTGCTGTATGCCCAGACACCCTAGGAAGGGCTGTGAGACCCTCTCTTACTCCACAGCAGCAGCTCTTGGATTTGTCTTGTGTACTGAGTATTCACACAGAAAGGCATTTGAACAAATGCACACACACATTTCGCTGTAAGAACTTTGGAATCCATTGTTCATTTCCTACCTATGAGTGAGAATATGCGGTGTTTGGTTTTCTGTCCTTGCAATAATTTGCTCAGAAAGATGGTTTCCAGCTTCATCCATGTCCCTAGAAAGGACATGAACTCATCCCTTGTTATGGCTGCATAGTATTCCCTGGTATATATGTGCCACATTTTCTTAATCCAGTCTATCATTGATGGACATTTGGGTTGGTTCCAAGTCTTTGCTATTGTGAATAGTGCTGCAATAAGCATACATGTGCATCTTTATAGCAGCATGATTTATAATCCTTTGGGTATATAACCAGTAATGGGATGGCTGGGTCGAATGGTATTTCTAGCTCTAGGTCCTTGAGGAATTGCCACACTGTCTTCCACAATGGTTGAATAGTTTACAATCCCACCAACAGCGTAAAAGTGTTCCTATTTCTCCACATCCTCTTCAGCACCTGTTATTTCCTGACTTTTTAATGATCACCATTCTAACTGGTATGAGACGGTATCTCATTGTGGTTTTGATTTGCACTTGGACACAGCATGGGGAACATCACACACCAGGGCCTGTCATGGGGTGGGGGGATGGGGGAGGAATAGCATTAGGAGATATACCTAATGTAAATGATGAGTTAATGGGTGCAGCACACCAACATGGCACATGTATACATACGTAACAAACCTGCACGTTGTGCACATGTACCTGAGAGCTTGAAGTATTAAAAAAAAAAAAAAAAAAAAGAACTTTGGAATCCACTGCTTGCTGAAGTGGCCTGCAGAAACTGCTTGAGGAACAGGGCACGAGTTTTTGCTCTTCCTGTTTTACAGAGAGTACCCAGTGTGCTCCCAACTGTGGAAAACAATACGTCTCTCTTTTTGTCTTAGAACAAGAGGGGCCACCTGTTTCTCAACTCCTGACATTGAAAGAACAGTTCTGTGTTCATATTGTCCATAATCCAATGGTTGATTTTATGGACTTGGAGTAATATTCCAATGCAGTCTTTAATGTTTTGGAACTGAAGATTAATTTTTGGTATTTGGTCCTTAGGCGGAAACCTCTTGATCCTTCCAGCTGCATCTCTCATGACTATCTTGACCATAGTGATGTCTGTCTTCAGGACTGGCATCAGCAGCCAGGCACAGCACCAGCACGCTGTCCCTTTTGGTGCTTACCATGCACTGCATTTGCATGGTGGTGGCTGTAGGGTATAAGATAAAGGCACCTGATAGCAATAACTTAAAAATACCCTTAAAATGATGCTGTATAACAGATGCACCAGAATGTGTGTTCCAAGCTAGGGAATCTGGGAGTGGCCAACCCAGAGGTGCGTTCCTTATCTATGATAAACATCTGAGGCCCCAGCCAATCCTGTGGAACACAGGCTGTACAGGGAAGTGAGGCCCTGAGGTTTGGGTTGGATGAAAGTTGCCAGGTGGATGTTGTTAGGCTAGGGAGGGTGTTCAGTGAAAATGCTGCGTATAAACTGCATGCTGTTTGTCAGCGGTTGCGGTTTTCCTGCCCAGCCCGCTGCCGCTGGACTGTAGGAATGAGGATATGTTGTCCAGTCCACCACCACTGGACTCTCTTTCCTATATTTAAGCTATATTTAAGCTCCCAAAGAAACTCCACATCGTTTTTTGCTGGCTCTAGGTCTCTTCTTTGGCCTCTCAAACCTGGTCCCATCCCTATTGAGGTTAATAGGCATTTGACTCTACAGCAGCCTTGCAGCACATCTTCCTGTACTAACTTCTACAGATGACTTTCAGAAGGCCATGCTTTTCTTTAAAAACTTTCTGCACTTCTTCATTTCCCAGAGGAGCAGCCATTTAGTGTAGCAATTGAGCCCATGAGCTCTGGTGTTGGACTGCCTGAGAACCCCACTTTGACACTTACCTGCTGTGTGACCTTGAACAAGTTGCATAACTTTGCTAAACCTCAGCTTCTTCAGCAGCAAAGTGCATATTCAAAATATCACCTACTTCACTGGGTGCTGTGAGAAGATAATGTACCAGGATAACTCAGCCTAGGTCTGGTAATGCTTGGTCTATATTAGTTATTACAGATTAAATGCATGCCTGTGTCTCTGCTAAAATATAAGCTTCCTAGCAGCTGTGTGGCTGGCACACAGTAGTGCCCGATAATCATGTGCTACATAAATGAATGAATGGATCCATAAAGTCCAAGCTCTTCTGCTGAGTGTGGACTATCAGAAAGTGCATGGGCTTTTGCTGCCAGACAGATACAGGTCGATATCCAGGTTTCCTCCATGGTGCCAGCCAGTTGCTTCTGATGTGTGGCATCTGGGCTGCCTAGGATGTTGAATGATGAATGTAATGTGTTGTGGATGATTATGAGGATGGAATGGGGTTACTCTGTTGTGTCAGGGTGGACTTGAATGGAGACTCCTCCTCCCCAGGGAAGGTCACCTGGGGCTCTGTGAGCTGGGCAGAGCTCACTCTGTGGTCCAGTAAACACAAGCTGCTTTGGGAAGGAAGCAAATGCGTTCTTAGCAGAACACAACCAGGGTTATAGTTCTTAGCGAATAGTGTGAAGCTCTGTGAATAGGAGGTCTGTGAAGAAAAGTCATCTTTGAGCTGTGAGGTTTGATGCATTTTAAAGATTTTTAGCCAAGAACAAGCTGCAACCAGTGTGGAAGTTCTCTCTTCGGCCCTCCCCACTCTCCAGAGGATCAGCGCTCACCCACTTTGCTCCAAGCCCTTGAAGCCCCCACACTGGATGCCCTTGAAACAGTGCTTCACTGTCCACATCCCATGGCAGCAGAAACTGCAAAGGAGCAGAGCCTCAGCATTAAGCGAATATCTATGGCTCAGAAACGTGTCAGAGGCAAGGGAGAACCTGGACCATGATGCTTGCTGAGGGAGAGTAGATGGTCCCAGAAGTCTGGTAGGGGAACCCTGAGGAGGAGAATTGGGATGAAATTCAGGGAGATGTGGAGAAAGCCTGTGGCAACTGTGGGAATGCTGCTCAGATCTTCCTCTGAGAATTGCTGTCCTGCTGTAAGAGAATGATTAGCTGAGCCAGGCATAGTGGCTTACGCCTATAATCCCAACGCTTTGGGAGGCTGAGGCGGGTGGATTACTTGAGGTCAGGAGTTCGAGACCAGCCTGGCCAACATATTAAAACCTCATCTCTACTAAAAATACAAAAAATTAGCTGGGCGTGGTGGTGAGTACCTGTAATCCCAGCTACCAGGGAGGCTGAGGCAGGAGAATCGTTTGAACCCGGGAGGTGGAGGTTGCAGTGAGCTGAGATCACGCCATTGCACTCCAGCCTGGAGGACAAGAGCAAAAATCTGTCTCAAAAAAATTAAAAATAAAATGGTTAGCTGATGGCCTCCAACTGTTAGCGTCTTCAGGGTTTGTCTCTGCTCCTGAGCCAAGGCCACACTCTTCCTGCTAAGCCACCAGCCAGTGAGTAACAACAGCGAGGGAATGCAGATCTGACCATTACACCTAATGCAGGACACTTCTCATGGACATCTTTGCTCCAACCATATCTCCTGCATACTACAGGGCTGTCATAGATCACTGCCTTCACATAAAATTGTATTTTTTCACTTTCATAAGAGAAGTCCAGAACTGGTATGATGGCTCCATGGTCAGCAGAGATCCAGGCACTGTGTACCTTTTTGCTCTGTAATTTTTATCTTGTAGTTCCCATTGACAAGACTACCCCACCTCATAAAATAGTCACTGCAGATATAGCCATCAAATCAATGTTTTAGCCAGCAGAAAGGAGGAAAAGGCAAAAAAAAAAATGCCTTTTTACAACTACATTAACACTTTTCAAAGATCTATCCTGGGAGTCCCAGCCCACCCAAATCTTACCTCATCAGCCATTTTTTTGCTTCAAAAGAAGATGAGAAACGTAGTTTTCTAAGTGAATATGTTACTATACCCAGTGAAATGGAGGTTTTCTTATCAAGAAACAATGAGATAATAGTAATATTTATGCAACTAGCAGTCTTTGAACACCTTGCATTTAAGCTGGTGTAGTAATCAGGGTTCTCCAGAGAAACAGAACCAATAGGATGGATGGATGGGTGGATGGGTGGATGGGTGGATGGGTGGATGGATGGATGGATGGATGGATGGATGGATGAATGGATAGATAGATAGATAGATAGATAGATAGATAGATAGATAGATAGATGGACAGACAGACAGACAGGTAGATAGAGTGGGGACTTATTACGAGAATTGGCACAAGTGATTATGGAGGCTGAGAAGTCCCATCCCATGCCTTCCACAAACAGGAAACCAGGAAACCTGGGTGTAATTCGGTCTAAGTCTGAAGGCCTGAAAATCAGAGGAGCCAATGGTATAAGTTCCAGAGTCCAAAGGCCTAAGAACCTGAAATTCTGACATGTGAAGGCAGGAGACAATGGATGTCTGAGCTCCAGAAAACAAAGTGAATTTGTCTTTCCTCTGCCTTTTTGTTCTTTTCAGGACGTCAACAGATTGGGTGGTGCCTGCCCATATTGGTGAAGGCAGATCTTCTTTACTCAAATGCTAATCTCTTCTGGAAACACCCTCACAGACACACCAAGAAATAAAGTTTTACCAGCTATCTGGGTATCCCTTAAATCAGACAAGTTGACACATAAAATTAACCGTCATAGCTCACTGGTCACCCCAGGCCCAAGACTATGTTGACTGTGTGACTCCTGCACTATCTTCTCTAACTGCCAAACCCAACCCCTCATCCAAGTATCCAGGCATGCTTCACTTCCTCCATGAAGCCTTTCCTGACTACCCCAGACCAGAATGAACTCCCCTTTTCTGATGCCTGAGGGAAGTTATTCAGTTGACTACCATTTAACTTTTCATTTATTAGTCCTAGAAATAAGGGATTATCATTACCTCTCAAATCAACAGCACAGTGCTAGGCACAATTTTAGCTACAGCATGAACTATGTGCTAGATTAATTATAAACTATTTGTAACTCATTTTTTCTAAGTAAAATTTGAACTGTTTTCCCCTTACATTGCACTTAAATGACATTTTCTTTATCATCTCAGAGTCCCATGAATTCTTCCTCCTGCTAATTCCCATTCAGTTGGCATTTCATCTCACCAATGGACTCTATGAAACATGTCACCTGGAGCTTAGCCTATGTACATGCCCTCCATCCAAGCAGATGCCCTAATTAGACACAGATTTCTAACCTATCTTCTGGCAGGAGGCCGGTAGGTTTCATCTTGTGCCAAAAACTGCCAGCTGCTCCCTATTTCTACCTTTCCTCATCAGCAGAACCCTGATTCAAGGTAGGGAGGGCTAGAAGGCAGTGATGCTCCCAATCCCCCTTGCAGCCATAGATAGTCATATGACACAATCCTAGCCAATAAGATGTCTATGTGGCCTTGTGACACAGTCCTAGCCAATGAGATGTCTATGTGGCCATGTGACACAGTCCTACCCAATGAAATGTCTAGGTGGCCATGTGACACAGTCATAGCCAATGAGATGTCTATGTGGCCTTGTGACACAGTCATAGCCAATGAGATGTCTATGTGGCCATGTGACACAGTCCTACCCAATGAAATGTCTAGGTGGCCATGTGACACAGTCCTACCCAATGAAATGTCTAGGTGGCCATGTGACACAGTCCTAGCCAATGAAATGTCTAGGTATCCATATGACACAGTCCTAGCCAATGAGACCTGATGTCACAGTGGAGTCACAGCCTAGGACTGGCTACCTTCCAAAACTTTACTTTATGTGAGAAAAATTAAACCCCTAAGTTTAGCAACCAATGGCCAGGTTTCTGTAACCCTCAGCAGGAAGCCATCATAACTGATACCCTGGCTAGGAGGGTGTCCCAGCAGCCAAGCATTCTGATCAGGCAGGAAGTCGTTTGGACTGCAGCACTCTCCTCACACAGTCTTTCTATTCAGGCTTCCTGGAGCTCTGCTTTTTTCACTGGAATTTGTGGCTGTGCTGCTGTTGCCAGACCTTCCTCAGACTCTGTAATTTCTGTTCCCTTCAATCTGGCATAATGGATAATAAGTTTTCATCATTAGTGGTGCCCAAAATGTCAACAACTTACACATTCTCATAAAATCTCCAAATGAATGGAGAAAGAACGGTAAACCATGCCTCGTCTAGACTGTAATGAAGGGGAAGCTGCTGAAAATAAGATGCCGTCCAATTACTTTGTATTTACCAAGACTCACTTTTTAACCTCAGTGTGACATACTTTTGAAAATGGCTGTCATCTCATGATGCTTAATCCGATTTTGGTATGTTGAGAATAAAGCATAAATCTTTTGGCCTCACTAAATTCTGATAAATACTTTTTCGTTACATTTTCTTAATTATTGTAAGTAGCTGCTAAGACGACAGAGCTGGCCCTTCAACTATCAGAAAAATTTATCTCTTTATTAGCCAGCTTCCTGACCATACTTGGCTGAGTGAGGTGACCAATCAGGGGTCCCCATTTGCCTGGGAATGAGGGTTTGTAAGCATGCAGGACTCTAGTGTTAAAACCAGGAAATTCCAGGGTGGGTTGGTCACCCTACCATCCCAAGCCTCTGGAGCAAAAACCACGGAGCAAGCAGAAAGGGCCCATTGCTCCCCTAAACTACGATTCCCCCTCAGGCCCTTGTTTCCAATGTCTGTAGCAGTTATTTAATGAGTATTTTTAACAAGCCTGGGCCTCTGTTTCATCATTCATGTGCCAGCCACTAGGGATAGAATGGTGAGCAAGAGACGTGAGAACTTTGCCCTCCTAACATCAATTTCAGTAGGGGTGATTGATAATAAACAACCAAAAAATAATAAGAAACAAGATAACTCCAGAGTGGTAAGAATGATGAAGAAATACCAGAGTAGAAGAGGCGCATGCTGAAGAGGGCCAGTGACAGTAAAGTTGAGTGGATTTGGGGATTTAGGGACAGTAAAGTTGAGTGGATTTGGGAATGGGAGCAAAATTAGGGTGGGCTATGGTCATGGGTCAGGCATGGGGGCTGTTTCTCCTCACGCTGCCATGTTCTGGCACAAAAGTCCAAAGAATCTAAAATTTCTGAACGGGTATCTGGCCTTCCTATTTTGTCAGGGTATGAAGGCAGAATATATTTTATTTAAGAATTTGCTGACTGAGTACACACACACATCTGTACATGTATATGTACACATGTATATATTTATGTGTGTATATACACAGGCATATGTGTGTGTACACACAGATATATACAAACACACACTTTGGAACAATAAGATTAATGGCTGGTTCTGTGGTTGTCTTCTAGCCTCAGAGATCCTTGAGGATTTGACCCTTGGTCAACATTGCTTCAGGGAATAGCAAAGCATTTGGAGAATGCCTGCACTGGTTCCAGAATGAATGAAAATCCAGCTGAGCACTGTGTGCCCTTCCAAGGACCTGAACTTTATTATTGAGACTTTACTGAGAACTGAGGAGCCAGTATGGATGAGCAACAGCTGCAGCAGAAAACCCTCCCCACCATCTCTGCCATGCAAGTCAGACCCCTGGGAGTCCCTGAGGGGGTCCAGGGAAGCTGCCTCTGAGAGGGAGATTTGCATGCAGGAAGTTTCAGGAAGAGGGCTCCCAGTATCCACAATCCTGAAGAAGCAAAGGTAAGGAGATTCGATAGATGGAGAAAGTGCATTTTGACTCATTTGCAAAAGAGGCCTCAGTTGACCTGGGAGAGTGAGCGTGATGGTCCTTCAGAGATTTCCCATATTGAGGATGATCCCTGAAAGACAGTCAGCTGTAAGACATCAGCTGCCAACATGCCTGGGGAAGATGGGGGAAGGGAGGCAACAGGTGCCTTGGTTTTGCTGTGGAAGATCTGGGAAGAGCTCCCCAGAATCCACCTCAGAGGATATGTGACAAGCTACTTATAAATCTGAAGGGACGCCAAAGCTTATGGCTTTCTGTAGCTGAGATGCTCTCTACCTGCTAAGCTCTGTCTCTTGTGACCACCGTGTCATACCATGTTGTTGCCTGTCCTTGATGCCAGCAAAGTTGATCGGGGCTTGTGAATTTGAACCTCAGTCTGAACTCAAGGCCACTGCTACTGGACAACCCCCAGGAGCATTGCTGGACTTCACTGATGCTCCAGGCCCAGAGAGGTCAGTGGTTGGCCAGGAGGGTGAAACATACGAGGAGCTCAGCGCACGTCTCTCTGAGGAGGTTATAATAAGTGAATGTTCAAAGATTTCTGAAACAGGTCACAGAACACATAGACCATAGAAGAAATGTTTGTTAAATTTGACTTCAGACCTTCCATTTATCAAAAACACTATTAAGAGAGTGAAAAGGCAAGCTTTCTCAGATAGACTGGGAGAAGATATTTACAAAACATGTGTCTAACAAGGAATGCATACTCAAAATATATCAAGAACTGTAAATCAATAGGAAAAAGTGAGGCAAACATTTTTTCTAAAAAATGGTGGAAAGATTTGACTGGTACTTTATATAAGAGGCAATCAGCCACTATGCATATGAAAATATGCTCAACCTTGTTAGCAACAAAATGCAAATTAAAACCATAATGAGATACCTCTACACATCCACCAGAATGGCTAAAATTAAATAGTCAGTACCAAGTGCTGACAAGGATGTAAGATAATGGGAGCTCTCACATACTGCTAGTGGGATGGTAAATTGGCACAACCATTTGTGAAAAACTGTTTAGAAATATCACCTACTATAAACACATCCTTATCTTACAGCCCAATAGTTCCACTCTTGATGTATAACCAGCAAATTCCCCATGCAGTGTTATTCATAAGGACCAAAACTAGAAACCAAATGTCCTTAGCAATGGAATGGATAAACTCTGGTATGTACACACAATGGAATATTACATAGCAAAACAACCAACTACTGTTATAAGAAACAACATGGATAGCTCTCATAGTCATTATATTGAACAGCAGAAACTACACAAAAAGTGATACAAATTGTACGACTGCACTTAGATGAACTTCAGAAACAGGCACAAATGATCTATGGTAATAGAGTTCAAAATACCTTTTGGGGAGGGGGCAGATATTGACTGGCAGGAGCACAAGAGAGCCTTCTGGGGGTTGGAAATGCTTTCTGCTTGATCTGAGTGGTGGTTTTATGGGTGTATGTGTATGTGAACATTCATCAGGCTGTATAGTTAAAATACGGGGCCATTTAGTGTATAATGTTGTACCTCCAAAAAGTGAATTGCTTTAATAATAATGATGATGATGCAGGAGGAGAAAGAGGAGGAGGAAGAGAGAAAGAGGGAGATGGAAGGAAAGTGAGGAAAAGGGAGAGGAAGAGGAAGAAAACAAAAAGAAGAGGAGAAGGGGGAGGAGGGAGAGAAGGACGAGGAAGAGAAGAAAGAGGAGAACAAGCCATCACCATTTGTAAGGTCATCAGGAGGATTTCAGACACAGGAAACAGAACGTGACAACTGCCTGAAATGAGAACAAGCTTGGCATAGACAGCAACAGGAAGGCCAGATGCAGGCACCTGATGAAGCTAAAAAAGGGGAGAGGGCTGCTCAAACAGGGCTTTATAGATTATGGAAGAGTTTAGATTTTAATTTAAGCGCAATGGGAAGCAAATGGCCAGTTGTAAGCATGGGGGGTGCATATTACTTGATTTATGGCATTTTTCTAAAATAACCTTGGCTGCTGAGGGAAAAAAAAGGTTGTGCTATAAGGGGCAACAGTGCATGCAAGCAAGCAGATCATTCATGAGGCTGTTGGAGTTAAAAATAGTGGCAGAAAAGGCTGTTAGAAGTAGAACTGGTAACAAAGATCAGGAGAAGCTACACTGTACATCTTTCATTTGCCAATCCAGACCTCCTCTCCATCCTTCTCACCCTGCTGTCTACCCCAGAGGGTGCTGTACGGATGCCTTCAATATGCCCCTGACCTTCTCACTCCTGGTTGGACACAGCAAATCAGAGGGCAAGAGAATGGCATGGACATTTGTCACCCCCAACTCCCTCCTGCTGCATTCCCACAGGTCAACTGAGGGTTATAGCTCCTACGGGGCAGCCTTTTCCTACAGCTATGCAATCTGGGTTCTTGTAACTGCTCCCGCTCTTGTCCCTTCAGCCTTGCCTACACCTTTGTAAAGATTCTCTTTCTTTAATTCTCCCCTATTCCCCTACTTAAGTGTGTCATTTGTTTCCTGCTAAGAGACTGACCGATATATGAACTCCCTACAGTATCAAAACATAGACCAATGCTGAATGCAGCAGAATGACTCAGAGTTCAAGAAAAATATAATGTATCTCTCTCACACATGCCCCTTATAAAGCAAAGAATCTTCTAATGTATTTTCGATGTATTTCCATCCAAAATGGAAATGTTGTATTTGAAGTGGCAAGAGTTATCTGGAATATTTGTTTATGTGAAACATTTTATTCTAAGGCAAGGCTGAGTAAATGATTTCACTTATACACTTTAAAGGCCTCCTATGTTTATCCTCAATAGCAGGTCTCACAATTGAAATCATTTGTATTTTTTATGCCCATCTTCCTTCTTGGACTCTAAGCTTCATGAAGTCAGTCCACAGAAATGGTTCACGAAGAAATCTGTCTTATTGCCTGACATAACCTAAGACCTAGAACAATACTTGGGCATAGAATTTCATAAATGAATATTGTTGAATTATGGAACTGAAAGAAAAAAGGCTAAGAGGAAAGAGGAATGGGGATGGAATTTAGAACCAGAAAATGAGAATGGGGATCCCAGCGCCCCCAACTGCCATTAGGTATGTGTTCTTATACATCTAACTTCTCAGGGCTTTCATTTCCATATAGATGTATATAAAATTAGAATAAGAATCTCCTCTCTATCTAATATTTTTGAGGATCAAATGAGATAATACTTATAAAAGTAATTGAAGCAGTAAATGAAGCCGCTGTCAACTATGTATATCATTATTATTATTATAATAAAGGCAGCATCAGTGAAGATGGGTCTAGGCTTGGTTTTTATGCAGCACACATCAGCTTTTGCAGGGCCTGGAAAGTTATTATGATTTTTACAATTTTCATTTAAGAATAATTCAGCTCAAGTGGCTGCAAACCTTGGAATCTGGTAATGTGCATCTAGGTGTTAAGGAATTCAGACAGCCGTGTACAAAACATGACAAGATAACATATGCCTTATTCTCCCTGGTTCCTGAAGCAATAAAGCGAAGCAAGAGGCCAAAAGACGCAATCATCTCAGGCAGCTGCAAGAGCATAGCGCACAGTCAGTGCACCTTAACTCTGTTACATCCAAAACACCACTTGATTGAGGCCGTGTAAGAAGCAGTAAGGTTGAACAAAACCCAAGAAGCAGTGAGTTGACAAAAACAGAAGATGAATCCAACAGTGGAGTCCAATCTCTTTTTAGTAACTCTGAAGCCAATAGCTTGTCTTGATATTGCATATGACCATAATTCATGTCTAAATAAGAATAAGCCCTCTCAATTTTATATACACTCTTAAATGTGAGATTTTATATTTCATTAGTCAGTGTTCTCCAGAGAAACAGAACCAGTAGCTTGTATATAAATATATATAGAGAGAGATTTATTTTAAGGAATTGGCTCATGCAATTATAGAGGCCAGCAAATCCAAAATCTGTAGGGTGGGGCTGCAGGCTGGAGACTAGGAAAGGGCTGACATTTCAGTTCAAGTCCAAAGGTCATCTATTGGCAGAATTCTCTCTTGCATTAGCAAGAGGTCAGTCTTTGTTCTTTTTAGGCTTTCCACTGATTGGATGAGGCCAGTCCTCATTATGAAGGGTAGTCCATGAATTTAAACATTAATCTCACATTTTAAAAAATCCCTCACAGAAGCCCACACAGAATAATGTTCAATCAGATATCTGGGCACTGTTAGATATTATATCTTACTATTATAAGTTATTCATCTTATCTAACATTTGGCTCTTATAAATAACTCTATAATGAACAACCTCATTCATAAGGTACCGCACACATTTTAGATTGTGTCCTTAGGGCAAGTTACTAGAAATAGAATCATTTGGTCAAAAGCTATGCACATTTTTAGCAAATAGTCATCCATAATGGTCATATCACTTTACAAGCTTACCAAAAATTGTTGAGCTCTTATTTCCTTTGGACACTTAAAATTATCAGAATTTCCCGGTGTCTTTAAAAATGTCTGCACTGCAGGTGAAAACCTGTACAATGTTATCACTATATGTGTATTTATTTATCACCAAGGTTGAGCATTTTCTCAAATATTTAAATCAGAAATATTTGTGAATTGCCCATTCATATGTTTTGTCCAGTTTTCTTCTGGGAAGTTTGTCTTTTTCTCGTTGGTTTTAAAGAGTTCTTTACATATAAAAAGCATTATTCCACCTTCTCATATTTGTTCTAAACATTCCTTTTTCTTTGTTCTTTACCATGTATACATTATACCGTATGAAGCTGCATTTTTTAATTTAAATTTTTTTGTAGAGATGGAGTCTCACTATGTTGCCCAGGCTGGTCTCGAACTCCTGGGCTCAAGCAATCCTCCTGCGTTGGCTTCCCAAAGTGCTGGGATTACAGATGTGAGCCACTGCACCTGGTCAGAAATTGCCTTTTTTAGGCAAAAAATAGTCTACCATTAGAAATGTCATTGGATTTAATCCAATAATTTTCTTTATGGTTTTCTAGTTCATGTAGTTAAATCTAACAATGTTTCCTTTATGATTTCTGCCTTTATAGGCTACAGTACTTGTTCATTTAGCATGCCTATACCAAATTATGTGTTAGAATATATTTTATTTCATTTAAATCTTTGTATGCCCAAACCAAATTATCTGTTGAAATATGCTTCTTCAGTCAAAAACTTTTTAGTATTTCAATCTTTATTTCGTTTCCAATATCCACCCTGATATCAAAAAGTTTTGATACTTGTCCAGTGCCCTTAAACTTCATGCTCTCACCAAATGCTAAATATGAATCCAAAACTACTATGTCCATAGTCTCTCTCAAATTTGTTTATTCTGTTTTCATTATCTGCCACTACCCAAGTGCAGGTCTTCATACTCTCTCATCTGGTCTATTACATACAGAACTGGGCAAAATACGGCCCTAGGGCCACATTTAGCTAGTTGCCTGTTTTTGTAAATAAAGTCTTATTGAAACAGCAGCACTCATACATTAATATATTGTCTATGGCTGCTTTTGTGCTACAATGCAGTACTGAGTAGTTGCAACAAAGACCATATGACCCTCAAAGCCAAAAATAATTATTTTCTGGTCCTTACAGAAAAAGTTTGCCAATTACTGTTCTAGTTAAACAACCACCAACCAACCAACCACCTCACCTTCATTCACCACACCACAAAAAAGTACCATTTTAATATATCATTTTAAAACTTGGATCTAATGTGTCACTTCCACAATAAAACCCATTTAATGGTTCACCATTGCTCACACAATAAAGCACAAACTCTTAGCTTTGCATTCAAAGTCTGCCACCACTTTCCTACAGCTGATTTTCCCTGCTTACCCCTACCATGCTGGAGTGTTCATTTTTCCCAGAAAACACTGCACATTCATGTCCTGTATTAGTCCATTTTCACACTGCTGATAAAGACATATTCAAGGCTGGGGAGAAAAAGAGGTTTAATTGGACTTACAGTTCCACATGGCTGGGGAGGCCTCAGAATCACAGTGGGAGGCAAAAGGCATTTCTTACAGGTGGCAGCAAAAAAAAAAAAAAGAAAAAATGAGGAAGAAGCAAAAGTGGAAACCCCTGATAAACCGATCAGGTATCATGGTACTTATTCACTATCACAAGCATAGCATGAGAAAGACCAGCCCCCCGTGATTCAATTACCTCCCCTTGGGTCTCTCCCACAACACATGGGAATTCTGGGAGATACAATTCAAGTTGAGATTTGGGTGGGGACACAGCCAATCCATATCATTTGCCAACCCCTGGCCCCTCCAAATCTCACGTCCTCACATCTCAAAACCAATCATGCCTTCCCAACAGCCCCCCAAATCTTAACTCTTTTCAGCACTAACCCAAATGTCCAGAGTCCAAAGTCTCATCTGAGACAAGGCAAGTCCATTCTGCCTATGAGCCTGTAAAACAAAAGCAAGCTAGTTAATTCCTAGATACAATGGAGGTACAGGTATTTAGTAAGTACAGGCATTCCAAATGGGAGAAATTGGCCAAAACAAAGGGGTTACAGGGCCCATGCAAGTCTGAAATCCAGCGGGGCAGTCACATTTTAAAGCTCCAAAATGATCTCCTTTGACTCCAGGTCTCACATTCAGCTCACGCTGATGCAAGAGGTGGGTTCCCATGATCTTGGGCAGCTCTGCCCCTGTGGCTTTGCAGGGTAAAGCCTCCCTCCTGGCTGCTTTCACAGGCTGGTGTTTAGTGTCTCCGGCTTTTCCAGGTACACAGTGCAAGCTGTCAGTGGATCTACCATTCTGGGGTCTGGAGGATGGTGGCCCTCTTCTCACAGTTCCACTAGGCAGTGCCCCAGTAGGGACTCTGTGTGGGGGCTATGACCCCACATTTCCCTTCTGCACTGCCCTAGCAGAGGTTCTCCATGAGGGTCCCACCCTTGCAGAAAACTTTTGCCTGGGCATCTAGACGTTTCCATACATCTTCTGAAATCTAGGTGGAGGTTCCCAAACCTCAATTCTTGACTTCTGTGAACCTGCAAGCTCAACACCACATGGAAGCTGCCAAGGCTTGGGGCTTCCACCCTCTGAAGCCACAGCCCAAGCTGTACATTGGTCCCTTTCAGCCACAGCTAGAGCAGCTGGGACACAGGGTACCAAGTCCCTAGGCTGCACACAGCACAGAGACCCAGGGCCCAGCCCACAGAAACCCTTTTTCCTCCAGGGCCTCTGGGCCTGTGATGGGAGGGGCTTCCATGAAGTTCTCTGACATGGCCTAGAGACATTTTTCCCATGATCTTGGAGATTAACATTAGGTTCCTTTTTACTTATGCAAATTTCTGCAGCTTTATTGAATTTCTCCCCCGGAAAATGGATTTTTCTTTTCTATTGCATAGTCAGGCTGCAAATTTTCCAAACTTTCATGCTCTGCTTCCCTTTTAAAACTGAATATCTTTAACAGTACCAAAGTCACCTCTTGAATGCTTTGCTGCTTAGAAATTTCTTCCACCAGATACCCTAAGTCATCTTTCTCAAGTTCAAATTTTCACAAATCTCTAGGGCAGGGGCAAAATGCCACCAGTCTCTTTGCTAAAACATAACAAGAGCCACCTTACTCCAGTTCCCAAAAAGTTCCTCATCTCCATCTGAGACCACCTCAGCCTGGACCTTATTGTCCATATCGCTATCAGCATCTCGAGCAAAGCCATTTAACAAGTCTCTAGGAAGTTCCAAATTTTCCCACATTTTCCTGTCTTCCTCTGAGCCCTCCAACTGTTCCAACCTTTGCCTGTTACCCAGTTCCAAAGTCACTTCCACATTTTTGGATATCTTTTCAGCAACGCCCCACTCTACTGGTACCAATTTACTGTACTAGTCCATTTTCACGCGACTGATAAAGACATACCCGAGGCTGGGAAGAAAAAGAGGTTTAATTGGACTTAAAGTTCCACATGGCTGGGGAGGCCTCAGAACCATGGCAGGAGGCAAAAGGCACTTCTTACACAGTGGCAGCAAGATAAAATGAGGAAGAAGCAAAAGCAGAAATCCCTGATAAACCTATCAGATCCCGTGAAACTTATTCACTACCATGAGAATAGCATGGAAAAGACTGGCCCACATGATTCAATTACCTCCCCTTGGATCCTTCCCAACACGTGGGAATTCTAGGAGATACAATTTAAGTTGAGGTTTGGGTGGGGACACAGCCAAACCGTATCATGTCCCATGCCACTGTGCCTTTTCTGATGCTATCTGCCCTTCCTCAGATATTCTTTCTTCTCCACTTGCTGAAATTCTGTCTATTCTTTAAGAGCATTCTCAAATGTTAGTATTTAAGTGAAGTTCTCCCTGATACCCCATGGATTGCCCTCATTACATTTTCCCAATCAGAATGAATTACTCCCACCTTTGGGATCTCAGGCACTGTTTGTAATCCTCTGCTAAGAGGTCTAAACATGGTCTAATTTATTTTATAATTTGCTGCGTACATGTCTCTCTTGGGTTGCTCCCCTCAACCAAAATTATTATCTCTTTGAACACAGATACTAAGATTTCTTCTTTGTTAAGTCTTCTTGTAGATAACCTAGTGTCTAGTATAGAATACATAAATGTAATATATTTGTAATTTATTTTATGCATTTATTTGTCATCTGTATTAGTCAGTTCTCATACTGCTAAAAAAGACATAACCAAGACTGGATAATTTATAAAGAAAAAGAGGCTTAATGGACTCAGTTCCATGTGGCTGGAGAGGCCTCACAATCGTGGCAGAAGGCAAAGGAGAAGAAAGTCACATCTTATGCAGTGCCAGGCAAGAGAGTTTGTGTAGGGGAATTCCCATTTATAAAACCATCAGATCTCATGAGACTTATTCACTACCATGAGAACAGTATGGGGGAAACTACCCCCATGATTCATTTATCTCCACCAGGTGCCCCACTTGACGCATAGGGATTATTACAATTCAAGGTGAGATTTGGGTGGGGACATAGCAAAACCATATTTTCATACAATAGAAATATTCGTTTGGCATATTATTGGTACATTTATTTAGCTCTAACTTGGGACTAGACACTATACTAACTATATATACAATACCTCTAATCCTTACAAAAACATAAGTTACATATTATCCCTATTCTACAGTTGAAGAAACTGAGGTTTAAGGGGTTAACTGGTTTATATAAGAATACATAGTAGTTAATGATGCCACCTGAATTTCAATACAAATCAATGTAACTCCATTATAAACTTCAAGAAATTGAATACCCTATTCATGATAAGCACAGAGTGTTCTTAAAACAAAGGAGAGTACACTCACAATAAGGGCATTTGCTGATTATCACTTTACTATGCCATCTCAGGGAATGAAAATAATCATTCTCTTTCCCATGTCCAAACAAGCACAAACACATGTATGCAATTTTGCTTTAAAAATTACACTAAAAACAAAATATTACATATTCTTATTTTGTATAATTGACTAGGAAATGTTTTATGGATTAATGAAATTGAGGGATGAGTAGCTACCAAATCTAGCCACAAAAGGAGACATTCTGGATCATAAAGCATATTTTATTCATCTTGACAGTTGTTTAATTTTAAGTATTTATGATGTTACTTCATAGTAAATATGTCTAAATCATGAAAGCTAGGTAATATGAGACCCAACTTTGGAAATGTGCTCAAGTTTCTACCATTAAAGCTATATTTAAATGGATTTTGTCCTAAGAATTAAGCGTTTTATATAGTAATGACATGAAAATTATCCATATTCTACTCTACGGTATAATGGCACTACTCCCACTGCTGCTACCATTACTATTACCAAGACAACTACACTTGATTTTATGTAAGTAAATCAACTAACATATCTCCTGTAAATCAACTAAATCAACTAACATATCCCCATATCATTTGAACTGAATATGAAAAATGCCACAGTAGGGAGTCTTTGTAATATAGAAAAAAAAATCCCCTTTGAGCTTACTTTAAAAAAATCATTATGTGGTATAGGTTTTGTACCTGAAAGAATTACACTTTCATATGTCAACAATGTTTTTGCTTTAAAAAGAAATCATTTTTTGACACAGTAAGTCTTCTTTATGTCTGGGGTAAGGGGAAGAGAAATAGGCTTTTAAGTGATTTAAATCTTAATAAAGACCACAGATCTGACTCTACCACCAGCTGTGAGGGGAACCAGTCTCCAGGTCAAACATACTGTGACATATTTACAAAAGAAAGCAGAGAACATAACCTTTGGCTTCCCTTAAAATCCTCCCATAAAGGACTTGGCATGATTTAGGGAGACACAGTGAGGAGTGGTCACAGCAGGTTCTGACCCCACTCATATCATGGGCAGTTGTTAGTCATATGAAACCTCTGAGTTTTGAATAACCCTCCACGTTACTCATAATTTACATCTGGAATACCAAAGAGGAGGACTCCAGAGTGTGGAAGAATTCTAATTTTTAAACATAGCAAAAATTAAAACTAAGAAAAGTCTTGAGATCACATTTCTAGCCTGTGGAGGAATGGAAGACAAGGAGAGGAAAGAAACAAGGACACTGGTGCTCCAGATTAACATCCTTTCATTGGGGAGTTTCTCTGCTCTAAAGCACCTTGGAATTTCCAATCAAAGTCTCTCCATCAACATCTTTAAAAAGCACAAGAAGCTTTCCTTGGTCGTTCATCACTGATTTGCGATGCAGGCAAATCCCACATCTTAGCCAACGGATGGGGCCATGGAAGGCTTTTTGCTGTCCTCCAAGGGCTCTGAAGTAATTGCAGACTGTGTAGACTAAACTCTGTCCCTTCTGGAAGCCTACCTAACATGACAGAACATTCAGGGAACAGGCAGTGGTGAAATATGTGAGCTAGAACTGGGTCATCCCAGGCCAAACACAAAGCACACCCATAACATTCTCAGCAGTGATCTTCTTTAAAAAAACAAACAAACAAACAAAAAACTCCACTGTAGCATGTAGCTAGGCCAGAAGAACCATTTGGCCCACCTTCCCATTCTCAAGGGGCTTTTAAATGAAGACCTCCGAAGCCATCATCAAAGAAGGTTATATATATAATGAGTTACAGAGATATACTAACAGTATTCAAAGGGAAGATGATGATCATAGGCATTTAATTGTTTGTCCACTGGCTAAACTACACCAACTTTAGTGAACAAATTGATGCATATAATAAATCCTATCATTATCTGTTGTGTTCAAAATTGTTATGTTTCTGTTAAATTTATATTTGTATTTAAATATTTCTTTTTCATTTAAAAAATTTTAAAATTGTCATTTTTAACAGTATGATTTTTAATTTACTAAAAACTTCAAATGCTAAAGAGCTGAGAGAGAAAGAATGAGAATGAAAGAGAAAGGGACCCACTTGTACATCTATGCAGACTCTTTCCATAATATAGAATGACCTTTCTCCATCTCAGTGCCACAAACTCTATTTTTTCTTTTTTTTTTTTTATTATACTTTAAGTTCTGGGATACATGTGCAGAACGTGCAGGTTTCTTACATAGGTATACACATGCCATGGTCATTTGCTGCACCCATCAACCCGTCATCACATTAGGCATTTCTCCTAATGCTATCCCTCCCCTAGCCCTTCACCCACTGACAAGCCCCAGTGTGTGATGTTCCCCTCCCTGTGTCCATGTGTTCTCATAGTTCAACTTCCACTTATGAGTGAGAACATGCAGTGTTTGGTTTTCTGTTCCTGTGTTAGTTTGCTGAGAATGATGGTTTCCAGCTTCATCCATGTCCCTGCAAAGGACAAAGCTTTTTTATGGCTGCATAGTATTCCACGGTATATATGTGCCACATTTTCTTTATCCAGTCTATCATTGATGGGCATTTGGGTTGGTTCCAAGTCTTTGCTATTGTGAATAGTGCCACAGTAAACATACGTGTGCATGTGTCTTTATAGTGGAATGATTTATAATCCTTTGGGTATATACCCACTAATGGGATTGCTGGGTCAAATGGTATTTCTGGTTCTAGATCCTTGAGGAATCACCACACTGTCTTCCACAATGGTTGAAGTAATTTACACTCCCACCAACAGTGTAAAAACATTCCTATTTCTCCACATCCTCTCCAGCATCTGTTGTTTCCTGACTTTTTAATGATCACCATTCTAACTAGCATGAGAAAACTGAAACTGGACCCCTTCCTTACACCTTATACAAAAATTAACTCAAGATGGATTAAAGACTTAAACGTAAGACCTAAAACCATAAAAACCATAGAAGAAAACCTAGGCAACACCATTCAGGACATAGGCATGGGCAAGGACTTCATGACTAAAACACCAAAAGCAATGGTAACAAAAGCCAAAATTGACAAATGGGATCTAATTACTCTAAAGAGCTTCTGCACAGAAAACAAAAAAAAAAAAAAAAAAAAAAAAAAACCACTATCATCAGAGCGAAAAGGGAACAGGCAACCTACAGAATGGAAGAAAAATTTTGCAATCTATTCATCTGACAAAGGGCTAATATCCAGAATCTACAAGGAACTTAAACAAATTTATAAGAAAAGAATAACCCCATCAAAAATGGGTGAAGGATGTGAACAGACACTTCTCAAAAGAAGACATTTACACGGCCAAAAAACATGTGAAAAAAAGCTCATCATCACTGGTCATTAGAGAAATGCAAATCAAAACCACAAACTGTTTTAGCCTTCATGTGGTCCCTGTCCTCCTGTCTCTGAGACATACGACTTCTCCCTCCCTAGAATCCCGATAGTCCTTCAGCACTGTGGCATTTAACTATTTTGATCCTTCAGTCAAGGAAACTTTGACTTTAATGTTCACTCCTCCAAGTCCTATTATGCCTCAAGACCCAGCACAGGCTAATGTCCTCTAAGAACTCTTCCAAGACTCACCTCTCTTTGGCCACTCACCCCATTGAGTGCCCTCCCCCACACCGTGTGCTCCTTTAGCATCCTGGACACTCCTATCTCTGCCCTTGCCACAGCAGAGAGAGGATCTGTTCATGTGTTGGTCTTACTGCATTGCAATCTGCGTTAGGCAAGGGATTCATCTGAAGTATCTTTCCCTCCCAGCAGCTAGCACAGTGCATGGCTGAGAGCTATAACTCAATAAATGTTTGTTGAGCTTCATGAACTGCTTTGAATTCATTATCCCAATTTACTTCTTATCTCCCTTGTCAGTCTCTCTGCTCCACAACGGTGGGTAAGATGTGTGTCTGATTGTCTGCCTATCTCTAACATTTGCTGCATATCAGGGCTTTATAAATATTTGTTGAATGACTGAATAAGTCTGTCCTGACCTTAGCCTTCCACCACAAATTACAATATGCAGTAGAAATGAGAGCATGAAAATTCCACCTGTGAAAGTATTTTTTTATTTGCAACTGTTGTTTTTTAAATTCACTGCCAAGAGGATACTGTAGATTTCCTCTCTTTGGTTTCTGCCAGAAGAGAACACCTGAAGGGGCCCAGAAGGAAAATACACCTATGCTTAAGGGTGGGGAAGGAATGAAAGAACTTTCCAGATGTTTTCAGCAAAACTCTGATTTGTAAATGTCTAGGGAAAGTCATCAATGAGAAGTAGTGTAGGTAGAGTAAAACAACCCCCAGTGTCCATTCATTCATTCATACAGTCATTCAACAAACATTTGTTGAGCATCTTCTCCAGATCAGGTGAGGTTCTGTGCTAGGTGTCAGGGAAATAAAGATTTGGGTTAACAGACAAACCTTTGCCCTTTAAGATTTTAGCCCCTGCCGGGCACAGTGGCTCACGCCTGTAACCCCTGCACTTTGGGAGGCTGAGGTGGGCGGATCACTTGAGGTCAGGAGTTCAAGACCAGCTTGGCCAACATGGTCATTTTTAGTCTCAACTAAACATGGTCACTTTTGGTCTCTACTAAAAATATAAAAATTAGCCAGGCATGGTGGTGCATGCCTGTAGTCTCAGCTGAGGCATGAGAATTGCTTAAACCCAGGAGGTGGCAGTTGCAGTGAGCCGAGATCACGACACTGCACTCCAGTCTCAGTGACAAAGCGAGACTCTGTCTCAAAAAAAAAAAAAAAATAGATTTTAGACCCTTCTGAAAACCTGACAGCAATTAAATCAACAACTCCAATGCTATGTGGTATAAGTGGTATAAGCTGGGATAACAGTAAACACAGGATGTGAATGAAGCAAAAGTTTGCGTTATTTGCTCTGGTCATTCTGAATTGCTCTTTACTTGCTGAATGGGCAGGGCCATTGTGGTTGTGTGAAGCTGGTGATTCCCTCGTAAGATGCAGATAGCACTAAATCTGAGGGTGAACTCAGATGATGACCCTGGCACAAGACAGAGGAGATCACAGAGTCTTGTCTACATTAGGATCTTGCATTCTTACGTGCACCGAGTACAGACCAGGGACCAGGTCCTCTCAGACTTTCACATGAGTATGAATTATCTGCAAATCCTGCTAAAAATGCAGCTTTTGATTCAGTGGGGAGGAGGAAGGGGCTTGGGAGTCTGCATTTCTAACAAGTTCCCAGGTGATGCTGAGGCTGATGCTGCAGGTTCGTGGACCACATTTTGAGTAGGAAGAACACTGAAGAAAGAGCACTATCTTGCAAAGCCTAACACACCTGCACGTCAAATCCTAACTCTAATATTTACTACCTGAATGGTTCTTTGTTAATTGCTTATGCTTCCTGATCCTCAGTTTGCAGCATTTGTAAAAGAGGATAATACAGTCCAAATCATAAGGTTGCTGTGAGGATAAAATGAAAGTGTCTAGAATAGGAACTCATAATAATAATTACTAGCTATTACTCAGTGGGTTTTCATTCTTTCCTCAAATGTGTTTGGAAACTATCAGAATAATTTTAATCATTTTGAACTCAATGGAATCCTATTTACTTGTGGTCACTATTCTCTGTTTTTCTTTATGAGGGTCCATTGTCAGCTTGGGGTTTCTTTGTTATTCCCAACACCTCTCAATCTAATATCAGATGCTATTCATGAACTAGATGGCTTGTTTATCTGGGTTATTAATGAAGTTGTTAAGTGAGGCTGGAGGGGGAAGACAGAGGCATCCCGCTCTCTACCGCTCCATAAATCACCACCCTGAATGGAGACGGCTTCTGCTGCTTGTCAGTTCCTATCATCCCACATATCTCAATGAATTTGAAAGAATTTCATGATTAAAGTTTCATGAGATGCCACATCAAATATTCTCTAAATCTCAAGGTCTAATACTTCCACAGCACTTGCTTTTGTTTTCTCATCCTCCAGTTTTTACCACAAACAAAGCATGCAGGTGCACCTTGCAGGACGGGTTTTTGTTTTTTCCTTTAGACACCCCACCACTCATTCTCTGTAAAGCTGTTATCTCCTCAGTGTTGAGCAGCCCGCTTTCAGTCTCAGCTCCCCACCTGACAGGTGACCAGCTGGCTCTACATATGATGTATGCCTTTTACCTTGGTAATAAATCTGGCGACCATACATCTGACAACCTGCCCATGGCTCCAGACACCTGCATATTCATGCTCCTGGACCCAGGCTGGCATTTCCTCATCCTGCTCTCATACAGAAAACAATGACCTCCTCCACATACAGCTATCTGCTCCTAGAGCCAAAAGAATGGCCTTGCTGTGATTCTAACTAACTGTCTTAGGTCAGACAAGTTATACAAATGTTACACAACAGAGAAATAGGCCTGTTTTCTTTTGCAAATAGAAATAGAAAGGATTCCTTGCCTAGAATCGCAAGGCTTTTCACCATGCAAATATATCTGCATGTTAATATCATCCAGTGAGCATTTTGGGGGCATCTCTAAACTATTCAGTATCATGAGAGTTAACAGCCATGTCCCCAAACTCTTAAAACACTAATGGGACCCTACAGAAAAGATCAAAGAGATTTCAGAAGAAAGCTCATCTTTTTCCCCAGAAAAGAGAAGCGAATATAGAGGTAGGTCATTAGGTTTGCAGATTTGGTACAGCCTTCCTGAAAAAGTGATGTGTGACATGCAGAAAAGAGCTGGGATGCAGAATTGAGGCAGACAGTCAGTTTACAACCTTGAAAAGAAAGGGCTATTGACTAGGAATCTAAAGGCCAAAAATGCATGCTCTCTTTTGTCTAAATGTCCTCTTTTTCAGATCCCTAAATCACAAAGAGATACAAAATGGGAATTTTTCTAAAATTCGACAATAATTTCCAACAGAAAGCATCTGGCTACTCCTTTTGCATTCTCACATGCATTCTCTTTTGCTCTCATCATAGCCACATGTGCAGGTACACACACGTGCGTGCACATACATACACACATTTCTCTGTTTTTTTCACAGTCATCTACACCTGTACTGCCCTATAAGGTAGCAGTAGCCACGAGTAACTCTGTCACTTAAATTTAAAATTAAAAAATAAAAAATAATTTACTTGATCACACTAGCCATATTTCAATACTACATGTGCCAGTTGCTACTGCACTTAACAGCACAGATATACAGGTTGAGTATTCTTTATCTACAATGCTTGTAACCACAAGTGTTTCAGATTTCAGATTTTTTTTTGAGTTGAGAATATTTGCGTTATGTCTACTTACCAGTTGATCATCCAAATCCCAAAATTCAAAACACAGAATGCTCCAACGAGCATTTCCTGTGAAAGTCACATCAGTGCTCAAAAAGTTTCAAATTTTGGAGCATTTCAGATTTCAGATTTTCGGATTTGGTATGTTCAACTTGTAGAACATTTCGATCATTACAGAAAGTTCTACTGGCCAGTGTACACACCTGTATGGTTTGCACAATATGATAAACACTTAGGAGATATGTGTTAACTAACTGACTAAATGAATGTGTGACTACATATTGTAGTTTTTCCAAATGTAATTTTTTCCTTTTGTCTCTCTTCAACTTCTCCAAAAATTGCCTATTTGTTAAGCATAAATAAAGTTAAATTTCCTAACTCCCACCGTAGTACTCAGAGCTATCTTACTTGACATACATTTCATATTTTTTTTAAAAAAAACAAAAACTACTGAAAGAAAATATAGGAGAAGAATTACATAAATGTGAGATGGGGAGAATTTTCACACCAGAGAGGAAAAGATGCAGATTTGTCTATGTGTGAGCTGTAAGTTTCTAATGAGGTAAAAATATGAAAAGACGAACAAACATGCTGGGAACTGTATAGCATATGTGAGTGATAAGGGATTAAATCCTTAATATATAAGAATTGTAAAAATTCATTAAAAAACACCTAGCAGAAAAATAGACAAAAGATAAGAATAGCCAATTCACAGAATACAAATAGTCATTTTATTCATTAAAAAAGCCTAACCTTACTACTAATCAAAGAAATGCAATTAAAACAACAATAAGACATTTTTCACCTGCCAGTCTGATAAAGATTTTTAAATGCTCTCATAATTAGCACTAGCAAGGTTATGGGAAAATAGACACATCCAATCTTGATGTTCTGAATTGTAAATTAGTATGGCCTTTGGGGAGGGCACTTTGGCAGTTTCAACCAAAATTTTAAATGTGCATACATTTTCATCAGCAATTCCATGTCTAGAAATTTATCTGACAGCAATACTAAGGCAAATGCATAGAGATTTATGTACCTAGTAGTTTATTAAAGCATTGTTTATAAGAGTAAAAAACAGATACATCTAAAAGTCTATCAGCAGGTTATATGTATATAATAGAATATTGTGTAACTGGTGTTTTTAAAAAGCAGTTTTATATATACAACTCAAATAATATATAACTCAAATAATATATTGTTCTGTCAAAAATACAAAACAGCAGGAGGCTGAGGCATGAGAATCACTTGAGTCCAGGAGGCGGAGGTAGAAGTGAGCTGAGATCATGCCACCACACTCCAGCCTGGAGGATAAAGTGAGACTCTGTCTCCAAAAAAAAAAAAAAAAGAAATACAAAACAGAAAAAAATTTATATACTGTCATCCTTATGTGTATTAACATACATATATACACAGAAGTGTAGATTGTATGCTCATTGAGGGCTTATCATGTGCCAATCTCTGTTCTAATGGCTTTATATAATTCATGTAATCTTCACACACATGATGTAGGTAACATTATTATGTCTGCTTGACATATAAGGAAACAGAAGCCTGGAGAGATCACTAGCACAAAATCACGTTGCTAATTAATGGCAGAATCAAGATTTGATTCCAGGGTCTGTCCACTTAACACTGCCAAGTAGCTGTGTACATGTTGGGTGAAGGGGGTGGGGAGAAATAGAGATAGAGAAAGAGATACATTCTAAATTGTTAACCTTTATTACATCTGGGGAGGGGAATTGGACTTAGAGGTGTGGTTAGATAAGAATGTGCAAGTGAGTTTTAGTAAAAGCAGCAAGCAAGGAATTTTTCACTTATTACAATTTTGTAATATGTAAATTTTTATAACAAGCATTATCACTTTTGCACATAAAATATTTAAATCTGAAAAAACATTCTATTTCATTTTCTCCAAAGGATTAAGAAATATTGCTTTTTATTCTTAAAACTGAGAGAGTATAAATGTGATTGGTAACTTCTTGGATATCCAGGAATCTAGAGAGAGAGATAATTCGTCTCCTGGCAAAGGCTGAAGATAAGTGGAGTCCTCTGGTTTCAGGAGACTTGTAAAACCCACGAGCACGCTGGCCAGGTGCCAAGCTCTGGAGCCAGTTGCCTGCACTGTGACTGTGACTTGTCCACCAAGCTGTCTGTCCTTGGGTCATGACTTGGCCACCCTAACCCTTGGTTCCCTCACCTGCATAAAGAAAATGATGATTGATCTCCCTCCACAGGCTTGGGGTGAGTTGGAATGTGGTCAAAGTTAAGGTTTTTATGGAATGTCTGGTGTATTTTTCATCTCAATTAACATTGGCTGCCATGCTCCTCATTGCCACTTCAAACTCTCATCACCACCCTCTCCTGGCAATTTGAAATCAAGATTGCAAGCTGATCTGAAATTATCTAAAGCAGCCAAAAGACTAGGACCACTAACTTGGCATGTGGGTATAAATGAGAGACAATGGCCAAGTAACTACTGATGAAAAGAATTAGAAGGCCCAGTATATGAACACAATGATCACCCCTTGAAATGCTACAGACATTTGCGTTCCAAGAAATCCAACCTATGTTCATCTGCTCTTAGAATAAAGGCATGGTTTTATTCAGAAAAGTGGTGTCTATCATCACTGTCCTATTTGCTCAGTGTCTTACTTAGTTCATTCAGACTGCTATAGCAAAATATAGGTTGAGTATCCCTAATCCAAAATTTTGAAACCCAAAATGCTCCAAAATACAAACATTTTGATCTTTGACATGATGCTCAAAGGAAATACTTATTGGAGCATTCTAAATTTCAGGTTTTTGGATTAGATGCTCAATTAGTATCTTGTAAATATTCTAAAATTTAAAAAAAATCTGAAATCCAAAACACCTCTAACCATTTTGAATAAGAGATCCTCAACCTGTACTATAAAGTAAGTGGCTTATAAACAACAAACACTATTTCTATAGTTCCAGAGGCTGAGAAGTCCAAAATCAAGGTGTTGGCAGATTCACTGTCTGGTGAAGGCCCATTTCCTGGTTCATAGATGATGCCTTCTCACCAAGTCCTAATATGGTAGAAGAGACCAGGGAGCTCTATGAGGTCCCTTATATAAAGGCACTAATCCTGTTCATGAAGGCTTCACCCTCATGAGCTAGTTATCTCCCAAAGCCTTCACTTCTTTGTACTATTACGCTGAGGATTAGGTTTCCACCTATAAAAACAGTTACACCACAGCACTCAGTAAGGATGAAAAGCTCCCAATAACCTTATAAGTCCTTCTCATATCCAGAGTTCTTGCTCTTGGTTCATAGCTCCTCCTTATACTTATAAGAAAAGAATATGTATTCAGGAAGTGCTCATGAAAGAGCCTGTGTTTAAAAAAATGGAACAAAATTAAAAATAGCAGAAACTTCTTTTAAAGACAAGGGCTCAGAAGGGGCCCATCTAAAACTGAATTGCCATATGATTGAAATGTATGATTTTGAGAATTGCTTTGTCAATAACCCAATGTCCATCTTGCTCCACATTGCTTCTGTGTGGGGACACATACATACATGCACAGACACACACATACATGCAGACACACATGCACATGCACAGCTTGCCTCCCACATTCTCAAAGACTGTCTTGAAATACAAGGCACAGCCAGGTTAATAAAACATACTTGAGGCTGTGTTATGTTTGTTCATTAAGCTATAAAGCATTTTAAACCTCTAATTAATTCTAGGTAAATTAAAGGCATGACACAGCCATGGTACTATTGCAAGAGCATTGGTGCTATTATCTTACATTTTTTTACACTGAAGCACCCTGCTGAAAGGTTTAACAGCCATTCATATTTATAACTGCTTTCTAGATTTTTTTTTTTTTTTTGCCTTCTCAGTTGTCGAAGCATTAACGAAGCTGGCTTTTGGGAAGAATTCCAATTCAGAGTTATTTTTCCATGAGGTACTTAAGACTCCACACAGCAGCTCGTGATTATGTTGGCAGTGGCTTTGCATAACTGTAGGTTTCCTGTAGTATAAATAAGTGAACAGCTAAGAATGCTAATGTTTTGCCTTGACCAAGAAAAAGCTCTCCATAAATGACAAGGAATCACCCTCATTGGACTATTTAAGTTTGAGTGTTTTTTTTTTTTTTCTCTAAAGGGGTAAGTTAAACCAAAACAATAGAGATAAGTCATCATATAATACATACTACTGCTTTGAGATCGTTAAAGAAAAAAAAAAGTTTTAAAATTATTTAATTTCCGAAGTCCTTTCTAGTTGGCAAACTCAACTGGAGAAAAGCCATGAGAGTTACCGATGGACACCAATTCAGGCAGCAGCCAGTTGTAGCTAAATGCAGTCAAAGAAGGTCAGAGCCTTTGCCCTCTTGAGACTCAGATGGAAAGGGAAGAAAAGGAAGCCTGGGCTGGGAACGAGGACACCCAGGGAGGTTAAGAAGGAAAGACTACAGCAGAGAGAGCTTGGCAAGAAAGGAGCATGCAGTTGGGATTCTGAGCGGCAGCACCCAAGAGCAGCTTTGCTTCTCATCAACCATCACAGTAGAGAGCAGTGCGAGCCCCTCTGTGAGACAGGATCTTCAGGACTTTGCACAGAGCAGTGTGACTTTTGCTTCTTCCACATCCTGCAAGATTCTTAGCACAAAATGCTCACCAACTAACCTACTCCCTCTTCACTCTTCCCCTCACACTCGACAGTCCAGCCCTGTTTATCTAAAGCCTGGTAAATGCCCTCTCTGAGTGCCTTGCAGTTATCACTGCCTCCCACCTTCTCTCACCTCCTGCCCTGCCCTTTTCCCTAATGAGGGCTCAGCCTTCCAGCCAGGGCAGCCTTCTCTCCAGGACAAGTGGACTGCCCTCCCTCACTCTGCATTAGGTACCATAGCTCACAGGCCTGCCTTTCCACTTTCTGTGGTTTCTCACTTGTCCATCTTCCCCAGAAGAAAATGAGCTTCTCCAGGGTCACACCACAACTTAGTGTATTAGTCCGTTTTCATGCTGTTATGAAGAAATACCCGAGACTGAGTAATTTATAAAGGAAAGAAGTTTAATTGACTCACTGTTCTGCAGGGCTGGGGAAGCCTCAGAATCATGGTGGAATGGGAGGCAAACTCGTCCTTCTTCACATGACAGCAGGAAGGAGAAGAATGATAGCCGAGTAAAGAAGGAAGCCCCCCATAAAACTATCAGATCTCATGAGAACCCACCAACCACCATGAGAACAGCACAGGGGAAACCACCCCCATGACCCAATCACCTCCCACTGGGTTCCTCCTATGCCACAGAGGGACCATGGGAACCACAATTAAAGATGACATTTGGGTGGGGACCCAGCCAAACCACGTCACTTAGATAATTTTTATCCTTAGAGCATGACCTGGTGGTGCTAGCACACAGTGGACCCTTGGAAAAGAAAGAACAAATTAATGAATGTGATTTGTACTGCTTTTATTTACATGTTATTCCATAATGAAATGGAAACATGAATTATATTAAGCAAATCATTTTTACTGATTATTTAAAAGGTTTTAAATCACTGTGATAACCTGGTAATAATCTAGATAATACAAAATAACATTATCATATTGATAACTTTATATTATATTGTAGACAAAGTATTATTTTTATATAGTATAGGTTCACACAGGAAGGTTTCACAATGAATGTTTTATAGTTCTATGTCATCTTCCCTAAATGTGATTAAAATAATTAGTTTGAACAATCATGGTTATTTTTGCCAAGATAGTCAGTTTTTAAATTTTTTTTATAATAGACACGTCACTCATACACAAATGTGAGAACAAAATAATGAGCCCCATGAACTCATCACCCAACAATTTTCAACTCACAACTAATCTTGTTTCATCTATACCCTCACCTAACCCTCTGCCAGCAAATCCCAGACATCACATAATTTCATCTATAAATATTTTAGTATATATCTCTAAAAGATAAGGATTTCTTTTAAAATACAATATCAATATTACACCGAAAAAATAACCATTTCTTAATATTAAATATCTAGTCAGTGTTCAAATTTCCAATTGAAACAGAAATTTTAATGATTTTCATAGTTTGCTTATTGAATCAGAATGCTAAAACATTCATACATTATGACTAATTGATTGATAAATTTCTTGACTTTCTTTCAATTCATAGATTTTCCCCTTCATCTCCATTTCTTTCTTACAATTTATTTGTTGAAAAAAACAAGCATATTTATGTTACAGAACTTTCCAGTCTGTATTTTGCTATTCATGTGCTGTCTTTGAACATGATCCTCTGCCCACTGCACTTCCTGTAAATTGGTGGTTGCATTTAGAGGCTTGATCAGATTCAAGTTTCATCCACTGGCAAGACTACTTCAAAGATAGTTTTGTGTTCTTTCGTCAAGAGGCACATAATGTCTGGTGGTCTCTTTTTGTGGAGTTAGTGGCCAGGATCCACTAATTCGTTAGCAGTTTCATAAGGGTGATATTCCAGTTCTATCATCTCTTCTTAACTTATTAGCTAGATACTTCTATAAATACAAATTTCCTATTATCAACTCATTTGGTTACTCAGCGGTACAGTTTATATAGAAAAGAAAAAATAAATATTTGATTCTTTCTTTTTAGTGTTCAAAATAATGAGTTGGTTCCTTAACACCAGACAATGGTGAACAATTAGCTGTTGTAGTTTTTCTCCCCTAGCGTCATTTTGAACTCATGGATTTAATCATATTTGATGAGTATCATCCACTGCAGTTATTATCCTTTTTAATGCACAAATTGTTTCATCTTTCACCAATGAAGCCTGGTTAAAATTGGCCCCTGAGTCTTTTTGATCTGACCCTAGTAGCCCAGGACAGACATTTTAAGACAAATTAACATATCCATGGAATAAAGACAATTTTGATGCAGACAAGCGTCTCTGTTCTCTCTTAGATAGCATAGCTAGCAAAATACCATGCTACCCATTCAACTATACTTGTTTCAGAGCTACCTTGAGGAATGCTCTAGGAAACAGATAACCCAGGGAATAGAGTCATGTCCTTTTATCTTTTAGATTATTCTCTAAGCACTCAGGAAATATGAGAATTTTTTAATTAACTCTTATGAGGTTCACATTATTATTTTCTTAAGACCACAAAGCTTCATTTGACATGTTGATTGGCTTGCAAGAGTATGTAACTACAGCAATCAATTTTATAATGGTTTCTGCTAGAAGTAAAAATAAGGTAGGTAAGCCCCAAGTTCCAAAGGCAAGCAGGATTAATCAAGATCATCCAATGGGCTAGGCTTCTCTTTGCCTCCTTCTGTTTAGCAATGGTCAGTTTTCCCATCTCAGATGTATGGCCCAGACATTACCAGACACTGTGGTTACCCTGATCCTAGGCATGCAACCTAGCAATGAGACAGCAACAAGAGGGTAAAGAAGTCATTTCAGAAAGAAGTCAGGCCACCACTGGTAAGTATGGAATATCTATTCCTGATCATTTTTACTAACTGTGGAAGGCAATATTTGCCTACTATGGATTAAGGTGGGTTATAATTTGACAAAAAAACAGTGATTGGGAAGATTGATTTGGATGTTTCTTCTGGCTAATTGGGGGTAATATTGTCTTGCTAGTTAAGCAAAAAGCACAAATATATGATCAGTCACTAAGCATTTTCATGCTTCATTTTCATTCCCTTGTCTCACCATTTTTTTCTCATATGCAAGTTTTCATTCATTCGTTCTTACAATAACTAATAATTGAACAACTTCTATATGCTAGGAACTGGGGATACATTGTGATGAACAGAATAGGCAAGATCCCTGCCTTCTGGGACTTGTTTTCTGGTTGGAAATAAAACAGCCAAACTATAAGTAAAAAATTAGACAAGATAGTTGCAATAGTGACATATGCTATGAAGAAAAAAATAGGATAAAGTGATAGATAGCCACCTTGGGGCTACCTCAAATGGCTGAAGAAAGTTGCAGATAAACTAGAATAGGGATCTGCAAACTTTTTTCTGTAAACAGTCAGATAGTAAATATTTTAGGCTTTGTGGACCAAATAATAGTCACAACGATTCAACTCTGCTACTGCAGCACAAATGGAACCATGGACAATATGAAAACGAATAGTCACAGCTGTGTTCCAATAAAACTTTATTACAAACCCAGGTGGATTTGACCTGTTGACCACAGTTGGTTGACCTCTTGACTAGAAATCTATTTCATAGATGGCTTGATGGTCATAGTCAAGTGGCTCGGCTGTCTTTCCAGAACAGCTTTTGCAGATGTTCCAAAGCCAACCTATTACTCAAAGCACCTTGCAGAGAAAGTCGGAGGTCTTAAACAACACAGGCTTACTTGGCTCTATTTTCCCTACCCAAGTGTATAATAATTGAGGATTTAAGAGAGTGCCCTTAGGAAAAGAAAGAAGATAATTACCAATTGACTTGAGCTCTTTATTGCAATGATTGAGGCTCTCCCCTTTGGGAAGGCTGGAGGTGCCACCCAATGTGTGCACCCATTTAACAACACCTTGTCAAAAGCCTTTTGCAAATCCTAATAGTTTATGCCTACTGTCTCAAAAACCCTCTGCTTTCTACATTATCTCCTGCATTCTCTCTCTCTTTTTTCCCACCACATTTGTCAAATAAGATTTACCCTTTACGAAACCACAATGGCTAGTTTTTGTCAGTTCATATTTCTCCAGATGTTTTGTGATCTCATTCCTTCTTAATGTCTCTCAGATCGGCCTACCTCTGAGGTTAGGCTGGACGGTCTATAATTTCTCATCCCCTGCCACTCTATATGGGTCCCTGACTAAGCAACAGCCCTCTTTGGTGAGGTCAGCCAGAGAAAGTCATACATATCGTAAACATGCCGTGAGCTATTCAGCAATGATATTCAGTGGAGTTTGCTTTAGTTCAGAGGCCAGGGGGATTTGGCACAAAAAAAAATACACAAAAGGCTGTTCTGTTGGAGTAAGCTTGACAAAGTCAACTGCTAAAGAAAACTAGAGCCAGACTCTGGCATCTAGAAAGGGAAGAAAAGATATTCTCCCCATCCAGTTCTTTGAGGTGCCCAGAATAGGAAAATAGATATTATATGTGGTTGCCTGTGCTTTCATTAGGATTTTATTCTTCCCATTATGAAACCACAGTGTCAAAACCAAATTCAGAGGCTGGGAAGAAGTAGAGAGGAGAGTAGGGGATAAAGAGAGGTTGATTATTATAATCCCAGCACTTTGGGAGGCCGAGATTGGCAGATCACGAGGTCAAGAGATCATCCTGGCCAACATGGTGAAAACTCATCTCTAGTAAAAATACAAAAAAAAAAAAAATTAGCCAGGCATGGTGGTGGGCACCTGTAATCCCAGCTACTTGGGAGGCTGAGGCAGAGAACTGCTCAAACCCGGAAGGCAGAGGATGCAGTGAGCCGAGATCACGCCACTGCACTCCAGCCTGGGTGACAGAGCGAAACTCTGTCTCAAAAAAAGAGAAAAAAAATTCACTGGGTGTGGTGGCGCACGTCTGTAGACCCAGCTACTCAGGAGCCTGAGGCAGGAGAATCACTTGAACCCAAGAAGAGGAGGTTGCAGTGAGCCGAGATCTCACCACTGCACTCCACCCTGGTGACAGAGTGAGACTCCATCTCAAAAGACAAAGAGAGGTTGGTTAATGGGCACGAAAATGCAGTTAGATAGAAGGAGTAAGTTCTAGTGTTTGATAGCACAGAAGGGTGACTATAGTTCACAAAAATTTGTTGTGTATTTAAAAATATCTAGAAGAGAAGATCTGGAATGTTCCCAAGACAAAGAAATGATACACGTTTGAGGTGACAGATATCCTAATTACCCTGATTTGGTCATTACACATTGTATGTATGTATCCAAATATCACATGACCCCATAAATATGTACAATTATTATGTATCAATTAAAAATTATTTATAAGAGCCTAAGTTCAGCAATGACCTCACCTAGAAGTATGGGTTTACCTGCTGGAGGCATATCTTGCCCTATTCACTGTGACTGGATCTGCCTCATCCATACGAACACTGATTTAAATGTACAAAATTCAGGGGTGAGGGTATATAGGGAACATGCAGTCTTTAGGGCTGTGCCATCGTTTTGTTCCTGCTCACTGTTTCCCATTTTCATCTTCTTTCCTCTGAGATGCGAACCCAGCCTGACAACACCCTGTGGCTCCTAAAATTTGAATCATATCTCCTTGCCCTTACAACCTTGGTTCTAAGCTTCACTTTCTTACCCTACACGACAGGGTTGTGGCTAAAGGGCCCTCTCACTTTCCAATCCAACCCTAGAGAGCAAGGCCAGCCAGGCCAGCCCCACCCAGTCTTTTTTACAGAATTGGAGGACTGGGAAAATCAGTTACCAGAAGTTCAAATATAAGAGCTCAGGGATGAGGGGAAATGTACAACCCTAAGTGGACCCAACTCTAAAAGGTTGCATCAAGTCCAAAGCTAAGAGCTTGAGCAGTGTCAAAGGGCATCAGTAAAATAGCTAGAAGTCTGCTTCAGGGAAGTAATCTAGTGTAAAGAAAACCCTAAGAGTTAGGATTTCAAGGCTGGAAAACCATCCTCAGGTATACAGTGGCAGTAAGGTCAGAAAAGAATCATCAGCTGGACTGAGTGCTTACCAAGATGGAGCTGCCAAAATGGGGCTTCTTCCATTTTCCTGATCCATGGCCAGGTGGGTCCTTGAGAATACAGAGCAACAGGGAACAAATTGGAGCAGTCAGGAAATGACCTTTAGTCTTCCTTTGCCTTCCATTCAAATGATTGGAAATCTCCTTCTTGCTTTGGCGGCATGAAAAAGTTTGAAGTGTAAGGGTTTTCTTCCATGCTTGTGCCAAAGTGTTCAAGAGTAAGTAACACCACCTTCTGAGCCCTGGCCCAAACCAAACCAGTGAGGAGGTGGTACTCGGGGGTGGGGGGAGTGAGTGGGGAGCAGAATGGGGGCCACATGGACCAGCAGCCCCTTAACTGTTTTGAATGTTATTCTCAGCATTCGGTTTTCTCTTTAAGAAAGAAAGCATTTCCTTCCCAGATGTCAATCAGTGTGGAAGGAATGTGGGATGAAGAGTCTCTGTCAGGGGAGTGTGTGAAATAAGTGACTTCAGTGATAGAGACAAATAGTTTCTCTCCAGTCATTAGCATTCTGGTCCTACAAACACCTCATGGTGTTGCAAGAGGCTGGCCGGGATTGAAAGTATAGCCTAGGGCCATGAAAAAAATATTGACCAATTCACACTAAAATTGAACCCACAAACAAACTCTGGCCCACACCACTAAGCAACAATAATTAAAGACGGCTTTTAAATGTGTAACCCCCATACCACCACCATGACCTGTAATGGAGTGCCAGTGTCTTTTGCTTCTAAGGGGGGACTTGGACATTGGGAAAAATCAAGTTGTTTATTGTCAGCAGCAAACAGAAGGGAGAGATTATTAGAACAAAGCCCGGCAGTGCCAATCAAAACCATACTTCTCTAGGCAAGAGTTCGGTTTTATTACATAATGGAAATGAGCCATGTTCAGCTTATTAACAGCACAGGATAGAGCTACAACACGTCACCCCAAAGCAGGATACAGACAAGCAGAAATGGCCTGGGACACATCATGTCTCTTTCCAGGCCTCTCTCCTGACAAGGACAAGATGACACATGTATGGGGGTGCTTTTCCAAGTGCCTGAGCTGCTGGCCATTCTTCCAGAACCTTCTTAGGATTTGCCTTTTTGGGGTGCCTTTGCTTCAAACCCAGCTGGACGGCAAAGTTACTCCAATCAAGTCATCCAGCGTGACATCCTTAGCATAAATGTGTGTGTTCTCTATGTGGGAGAGAAAGAGGAAGCTAAAACGGCTGAGCCTTCATAGGTAGGCAAAAGAGCAAGGACTTAGGCCATGGAATGTTGTTTGGGAAGCTGTCCTTTTGTGTTCAAAATCCTACTGGTTGAGAAGAGTCCTCCAATTCAGAGTTGAGAATTCCAGTTGATGATTTCTTTACAATCACCACCCACCAGATTCTAAAGACTCCTTTAGATATTCCAGAGAAAATTTTTGCAATCTATCCATCTAATAAAAGGCTAATATCCAGAATCTACAAGGAACTTAAACAAATTTACAAGAAAAAAACAACCCCATCAAAAAGTGGGCAAAGGATATGAACAGACACTTCTCAAAAGAAGACATTTATGCAGCCAACAAACATATTAAAAAAAAAGCTCATCATCACTGGTCATTAGAGAAATGCAAATCAAAACCACAATGAGATACCATATCACACCAGTTAGAATGGCAATCATTAAAAAGTCAAGAAACAATAGATGCTGGAGAGGGTGTGGAGAAATAGGAACACTTTTACACTGTTGGTGGGGTGTAAATTAGTTCAACCATTGTGGAAGACAGTGTGGCAATTCCTCAAGGATCTAGAACCAGAAATATCATTTGACCCAGCAATCCCATTACTGAGTATATACCCAAAGGATTATAAATTGTTCAACTGTAAAGACCCATGCACACGTATGTTTATTGCAGCACTATTCACAATAGCAAAGACTTGGAACCAACCCAAATGCCCATCAATGATAGTCTGGATAAAGAAAATGTGGCACATATATACCATGGAATACTGTGCAGCCATAAAAAACAATGAGTTCATGTCCTTTGCAGGGACATGGATGAAGCTAGAAACCATCATTCTCAGCAAACTAACACAGGAACAGAAAACCAAACACCTCATGTTCTCACTCATAAGTGGGAGTTGAACAATGAGAAAATATGGACACAGGGAGGGGAACATCACACACTGGGGCCTGTCTGGGGGTGGAGGGCTAGGGGAGGAATAGCATTAGGAGAAATACCTAATGTAGATGATGGGTTGGTGGGTGCAGCAAACCACCATGGCATGTGTATACCTATGTAACAAACCTGCACGTTCTGCACATGTATCCCAGAACTTAAGGTATAATAAAAAAAAAAAAAAAGAAATTCCAGACTTGATTTCCTTACAATCACCAGTCACCGGATTCTAAAGACTCCTTTAGAAATTACTTGAATCAGCTGAATTTCCAGCAACAAGAAAGTCATAAATAATATTCACAGCTAGAAAGGACTTCAGAGATAACTGAAGGGATCTAGAAAACTAGATATTTGGTAGATAAAGAGACTGAGAACAAAAAAGGTGAGAGAACTAGTTCAGTGTCTCACAGCTAGTTACTGAAAGAACAAGAATTAGAAAGAAGGTTTCAGGACACCCAGTTTCCATTATGTCCTGTGACTTTAAGATTTCCTTAGGAAAACACACACACACATACACACACACAACCCTGGGCTTCCTCATGAAAGAAGGAGAGATTGCTATGGCAGAAAGGGCATGGGCCTAAACAATTCAGCCTATGGAATTCAAGCCCAACTCTGGCCAGCAGGATGAGTGACTTGGTACATGTAATATCACCCATGTGCACATCTGTGGTCAGGAGTCCCTTGTACAGCTGCTGAGAGCTCTGGATCCCTTTCCTGGCTCCAGATATTATAGGCATGTGACACTCCCCTAAAGAGCAATAGAACACCCAGAGTGTGCTTGGCTAACAGACTCACTTGGAGCTCTTTCCTCACTCTGTCCAAATAAAGGCAACTGCTCTCTGACCATCTTTTGTCAATAGCATTTTTGTGCTATCATCCGCAGGGTCACTGGTTGTTTGTTCTTGGACTGTATTCTGGGAAGCTTTTTTACTGCCACACTGAGCCTTTGCAATGAGCCTAGAAGAGCCTTTATCACACAGGATGCTTCAAAGAGGGGAAAAAAAGGCAGGGTGGGGAAGGCAAGAAGTGGGGAAAATTGTAATATTAAGCTGGCAGATGCCAAATTGTATAATGGCAAAACTGGAAAAATAGAATTGTGGTTTCCTTTGGTCCAAAATCCCCTGTTACTAAGGTAGAACAGAGCAGGTCAAAAGCTCAAATCTTTGTAGGCTAAAGCAAGAGTGAGTCTTTGGATGTAAAATTCTCTTTCTTGGCATAAATTCAACTCAACCAGTATGCATTGAGTGGCTACCTTAAGCTGAGCCAGACATTGTGTTAGGGACTGCAAGAGAGATAAAGGTGGGGATGCCCTATTCCTGCCTTCAAGATTATGGTCTGGTGAGATTGAGGTTAGGTGAAAACAGCATAGGAAGCTACTAATTATAATACCAAGCAGAACATAAATTATTCATTTAGTCATTTGTGAGTTCTTTTATTCTACAGACATTTATTGGAGTATCTGCTATGTGTCAAGCACTGAGAATTTAAAGAATAAATAAGCCAGGATCTGAGCCTTCTAGGAATTCATGGTCCCACTGGAAATGTGAATATGTCTATGCCATGAGACAGAGCCATGGGAGTTCAGAGAAAGAATGACTTTCATTATGAGGTGGTGAGGCCAGCCCCCAAAGAGAGGTGGCATTTAAGGGAGGGCTTATACATTTCCTGACCCAGACCTGAAATCAGCTATGTCCCCAAGGGCATCTAAAGACATATTAATAGAGACAGAGGAAAGGTAATCCAAGTGAAGGAAGAGCATAAACAAAAGCTCAGAGGTAGGGAAACAAGAGACATGGTCAGGAAACAACTAGTGGGTCCAGTTGGCTAGTACATGATAGGGTGTGCAGGAGAGAAGCAAAGCTGCAGGCAGGACTTCAGGTTAGGCCAGGCTGAGAAGCACATTTGGAATGACCTGGTAGATCAGAGAGGCCAGTGAAAATGTCTAGATGCAAGTGGGACCTGACTAGTTCTAGGGGATCTGGCAGCAAAAACACGGCACATTTGCAGTGTATAGGAATCAGAAGCCAGGAGGTCAAGTTTGCTATAACTGTTGAAGCTCAGAGTAAAGAAGAACCCTAGTAGTCAAACTGTGGTCTTGAAATAGATTTTCCACTAAAAGAAATCAACAGTCCTTGGAGAGATGGCTGGCTTCAAGACCAGAGCAGAAGATAAAGAAGATGAGTCTAGAATATCTTGTTACGTCAGATAACAAGGATGACTGGTTTTTGTACAAAGAACTCAGAGCCAACTTGGAGAAACGACCACAGGCCAAATGCAGGGAAATTCAAGTATCAAATCAGTAAATTAACTGTAGTAAATTGAAACACATCACATGTATTAAATCCATAATTTCACAGTGATTTTAAAAAGAAAGACACTGATTGGTCATTCCTGGAAGATGCTAGGAAACCAACTGATAAACTGAGGGAAAGAATCATACATTTATCTTATCTTTCCTATGTGAAATGTACCAGTAAGAACCCAAATGTTAAATGAAGAGAACTTTATCTTTATAGACATATTCCTGCCAGTAAATGAATAAGAAATGATAGAACTAGAATATCACCGTTTTGCTACTCTTTATGAATGAGTCATTCTAAGCACCAATAACTATTAGAAGACAGACAAGTCCAAGTTCTGTGCCTCCTATGCCATCATGAAGTGGTCTTGCCAAAAAATAACTTAATCTATAGATCAAATCTATAGGTCTACCAACCAATTTACATGAAATACAATGAACAATGGAATATCTCTACTGACACCACAGGGATACAATTAGCAAGATTGAGGTTGTAGGGGAGAAATCTAAGGACAAAAGACCCGGTTTCTTTAACAAATATATTACAAGGGAAACAAAAAAAAATGGATAGAGAACCTATAGTTTAAGAGACACTTAAAAATGTTATCAACTCATCACAAATGTGATTTGATTTGGATCTTCGTCAAAATGAATTGTGAATAATAAAACCATTTATGAGATTTAGGTATATGATACTATTAAGAAACCAATATTTCCTTATTTGAGCTAAAAATAGTACATTTCAGTTATGTCTCTTAAAATTTCCTCATCTATTAAAACTGTTTGTGAATAAAATAATGAGTAAGATTTGAGTCAATATTATACTAATGGGTGGGAATATAGAATTGACTATTACTAAGCCTATGATGGGTGTGTGGGAGTTCATTAAGCCATATACTTTTGTATGTGTTTTTAGTGTTTCACAATAAAAAGTTAGTAATAAAATCAAAACAATAATAAAGCAATGAAGGATTGGACAGGGAACTGGGGAGCAAGAGGCAAGAACAAATGCCAGAGACCTATCTGTGTAAGCCTGTGGGGAACCTGGCCTCTGGCAGAGCGCCCAGCTGAGGAGGTTCTCAGGTCCTGACAGCTCTTGGCTGTTTCTCTCCTCTTGCGTTGGCTCAAACTCTCCTTTGTTTGAATTTTCCTCCCTCTTTTTGAAAATCTTCCCACCTTTAACATTCTAATTAAGCTTCACCTCCTCATTGCAGTCTTTTCTGAGCACTGCCCCTCACCAGACATAGCAGACCATGCCCTCCCTGGAGCCCCAGCCACACTCACCATATCCTCCACCACCATGCCTACCTCTTCCTAATCTTTAAAGCCAAGGACTGTGTGGATGCATATTTGTATTCTCCAAGCCTAGCACAACGCTTGTCACACAATGGATGTTGAAATCGCTGAATGAAACAACGAGCAGGTGACTCTGATCCTTGGTTGCCCAGGGCAAGGGTGGAGCTATTCATAAAAGTAAGAAGCCTGAGAAGTTCAATTGAGATGCATGATGCGTTTGGTTTCAGACATATGGAATCTAAAACTCATAGGACTCAAACACAGAAAGGGAAGTTAGAGCCAGATCTACATATTTGGATGTTCCCTTCACAGAGAAGATAATTTAAACCATTGGAAAGGATAAATACTTGATGACATTATTGAGGGCAGACTTGGGAACTAAGGGAACACAACCAAAGAAAAGCATTTTAAAAACAAGAGAGAAGAGAATGATACAAATTTATCTCAAAGGGGAGTGGTACAGGACAGAATTAAAGATGAGTAGTCAGAGGAAGCAAGCTCTGCCAACCGACTGAACTGTGCCAGAAAAAGAGGCCTTTGGTGTCCTACAAGGCTCAAGAAAGTGGGGCAGTGCAGTGAGTGGCAGCAGGCAGAAGGCTAGAAGCCAGACTCAATGGTCAATGGAGTTGGAAATTGTCAAAAAGGAAGTGTAACTGTGACTCCCTTTTCATGAATAGCTGATGATAAAGAGATAAAGGTAGTAGCAGCATGGTATATTTTTTCCTGACATTGCAAGAGAGAGAGAACTGTGACGAAAAACACTCCTGGGAGAGATGTGGTAAGAATGAGGAACTTATAACTTCCAACCTCTGAATATCTATGTTCATTGTTTTGCTTCCGTTTCTGATGGAATTAGTAAAATGCTATTGGTTCTTAGAGACAGGAACAAAAATATATAAAAATAAATAAGATTTATGTAGCAATTACTATGTGCCAGGTCATCCTATGTGTTTTACATCAGCCAGCTGAGTCCTCCCAGCTCAACCCTATGGGTATGGTTCTAGTATTGTCATCTCATGTTACAGATGAAGAAACCAAGGCACCAAGAGGTTAAGTAACTTGTGCAAGTTCAGCTTGTGAAAGGCAGATCTCGAACTTGAACCCAATGGTCTGGCTTCATTGTCTTTGCTCTTAACCACCACACCCTATATTCTCTAATGTGAGGTGAGGTCAGTTTTATTACAACCATTTTATAGAGGAGAAAACCAGTTCAGTGAAGACAAGTAACTTGCCAACCAGTCAGAGGCTGAGCCAAGATTCAAATCGACATCTTCTTGTGCCAAATCCAGGGTAGTTTCCATTACCTATTGTTACTTCTTGGTAAAGGAGACAAAGATGTCGTCCATGAAGAGTGACAGAAGGTTCTTGGGGAACTGAGCACCTATATTTAAAAACAAAAAAGCTTGAAAGAGCTTTTGTGAGTAATATGATAATAAATCAATAATAGGTACAATTTTGATGTATATGTTATAACCAAAAAGCACATTCCAACAGAAATGAAGAATCATTAATAAATATTTATTGAATAAATGAATGAATGAAACTGATAGAGACACCTCCTCTGCCTCCCTCCATTGGCTCCCAGAAACATCACAGAAAATAAGCTCTATCAATAGACACGAGAGTTAGCATTTGTTGAAGGTTTTTATGTTCCCGGCACTGTGCGAGGCGTATTACGTACAAAATCTCATTTAATCTTTGTGACAATGCTATTAACTACAATACTATTATTATTACACCAATTTTATAGAGATGAGATATATACTTTACCGAAGGAAACATGGCTAGTAAATTGATGACCAAGTTTCAGGCCCTACCTTGGCAGGCTCCAGAGGTCGTGTTCTTAATCACTAAAGATGTCGGTCAGTGTTTGCCCTGTCCACGGGGCTTCTAGAAGACCTGGCCCCCACCTTAAATATCTATGTCACAGCATTCCTATTGCATGAATCCCACCTAATCCCAGCCCCTAAAAATGACTGATGGCTTGGAAGTGGGCATTCAACTCACCTGTTTTTCTACTAGAGGCTGACCTCCTGCCTATGATTGGACATGAAAAGGTAAGCTGAAACAATTAGATTTCTCTTGTGGGACATTAGACGTGAGCAACTGAGATACTTACTTAGTGGTTAGGAAGGAGAAATAAAGTTATATGAGCATGAGTTGGATTGAAGCAGAGAGCCCTTATGGGACTATGTACAAGCCAGCTGATGAAATGAGGAGAGAAAGTCCATGGAGCAAAACCAGAAGAGGATGGAATAGATGTGCAGAAAGTAACAGCAATGCCATGTGCAAAAGACCAAACAGTCCCTCCAGGAGTCCATAAAAAGAGTAGATTTGTTATCTTACAGTCTTCTAGTTCTAGTTGCAGAGGTCTAGATGTTGTTCAGTTCATTTCTCTGGTAACTAGCCTTCCAGATGGCACCAATGATTCCCCTACCCTTATGGAACCTCTGCCCACAGGGCTGGTATGAATGATAGGTAGAATACGGCAGAAGTGATGATATGCTACTTTAAAGATTAGGTTATAAAAGACTGTTGGATTGGAAGACTAGACTTACGTTGCAAAAGACTGTGGCTTCTGTCCTGAGTTCTCTCTTTTGAATTACTCACTCTGGGGCAGACAAGCTGCCATATCATGAGGACACTTAGGTGGTCTATGGAGAAGCTCATCTGGAGGAAAAGAAGTTTTCAGTCAACAGCCAGCAAGGAACTAAAGCCTTCCAACAACCCCATGAGTGGGTTTAGAAGCAAATTCTACTAGTTAAGCCTGGAGATGATTGCTTGACAGCAACCTCATGAGAAAGCTGGAGCCAGAACTACCCTGTTAAGCTGCTCTTAGATTTCTGAACCACAGAAACTATAAGATAATAAATGTTTACTGTTTTTAAATTACTAAGTTTTCAGGTAATTTGTTACACAGCATTAGACAACTAATATACTTTTCTTAGCTCCTGGGAGATCTGTTTCATTTAATGCCCCATAAGCTTCGTTTCAAAAAGCATCCACTTCCCTCAACAAGTTTGAATATGCTTTTGTTTCTTCTGGTTGAAAGGACCAGACCCGAACCCATGCCACTACACTCAATCCTTGGGGATAACACTCCTTGGAGCCCAGACAACTCACCTTAATTCCCATCCCTGTTTTCATCCCATCTGTTCTGCTCAAGTAATTGCCTAGATTCATATTCTACTTTGTATCTGCATCCACTAGGTTCCAAGCCATTTGCCTAACTTTAAGCTACTGGCAGTCTGTGCACTTGACTCTTATCCCCTGAGCTGACTGTCCAGACACTCCCCTGGCCAGCTGGGATCCAACGCTTGCCTAACCTTCCAGTCTTATTTTTGAATCTCACAGGACTAATTTCAAATATGTCACCCTTTCCACCATTGCCAAAGTCTCAGCCTTAAGGAACACTTAAACTTTTGTTCTCCAGATTGACGTTAAGGCTGCATTATAGCAAGAACAGATCATGTTTTTTCCAATAGTGAATGTGCCGCTAAAATTCACTGGCATATTCACCACTGGACAAATCATTAGCAGTACTTGCTATAAGGCAGGCTTTGTGCTAGTTCTTGGGGATACAGAGATGACATAAGACACAACCCTGCTCATCAAGAAATGTTCAGTCTAGTTGGGGAAACAGGCATATAAGTGAATAATAATTTAATATGACAACTGCTCCCATAGAGATATGTGCGCAGTGATAAGAGGATACAAAGGAGGTAGCAATTAATTCTGCCTACAGAGTTCAATGAAAACTTCCATAGAGGTGGTGACATTAGGAGGCCTCAGGAAAACTAACAGGGAATCCTCTAATTAAAGAGCAGAGGAAGGGTTCCAGGCAAAGGGAGAAAAGTTTTGCATTAAATGAAAATAGAAAACTCCTTAGAGTTTACAATGGTTAGTTACTCAGAAAGCAGCTGTTTCATACATGGATTACTTAGACCAAGTAATTCTAAGAAACTATTTTATAGATACTCTCAACCTAACCAGAAATTTATCTTTTTGTTTGTTTTGTTTTGTTTTGTTTTGTTTGAGACAGAGTCTCACTCTGTCATCCAGGCTGGAGTGCAGTGGTGTGATCTTGGCTCACTGCAACCTCCACCTCGCAAGTTCAAGCAATTCTTATGCCTCAGCCTCCCAAGTAGCTGGAATTACAGGCATGTGCCACCATGCCCGGCTAATTTTTTGTATTTTTAGTAGAGATTGGGTTTCGTCATGTTTCCCAGGCTGGTCACAAACTCCTGAGCCCAGGTGATCTGCCTGCCTTGGCCTCCCAAAGTGCTGGGATTACAGGCGTGAGCCACCGTGCTCGGCCTAGAAATTTATCTTATGGATAAATTTACATGAAGACAAAATATACACAAAGACATAAACACACAGATATCATTGCAACTTGTTTTCAATAGAGAAAGGAAAGACACAATCGAAATCCCCATTATTAGTGGATAGGTAGAAACAGATTATATATATTCATACGATGGAATTTAGGCAATTGCTGATAGAATAAGGCAACTCCATAGGTATAGCTGTAAATTATATTAAATGAACAAATGAGGTACAGAGCAGTGTGTGTAGTACACTACCATGTGTGAGTGTGTGTGTGTTTGCATTTCTGCTTATTCATTTATTCAACAAATATTATGTGAGCTCCTTTTAGATGCCCAGCACTATTCCGGAAGCTGGAGCTGAACAAGAAAAAAATGTAGGACATGGAGCTTACATTTCACTACATTCTATATGCATAGGCTATCTTTGCAATGACAAAAAGAATCAAGTAGCCATTATTTCCTGGGACAGGTACACCACGAGGTTGAGGGACCAGAGTGTGATACTTCACTTTCACTCTGTTTATCTTTTGTTACTATTTGTTACTATGCTCAAGAATTTTCTAGCCCCCCTCCCTAACTTTTAATTAGAAAAACACAAAAGCCATTTCATTTCATTAAACCTCTTCTATTAAGACAGATTTAATGCTCCTTCAAAGCACGCTCATTCAATCTTTTCTATACAGATAAACTCATGCCAAGAAATGATCCTGGAAATATATTTCAGACTGATGGTTTCTGGTCTGAGTTTCTCTCAAGACTAGAGAAGGGTCAACTGTAATCAAAGTGTGTGATTTTTAAGAAGAAATTTCATCCTAAAGCCACAGAGAGAAATAAATTGATTTTTGTGATGGGCTCTGAGTTGGTTACTAACACAGAGTCCCTCATGTGAAAGAAATAACAGAGTTGGACATGATTAGTATCATTCTAGTACATTGCTACAACAGAACTTTACAAATGATTCCCAGCAACGAGTCAGAAAGAATATGCCAAGATTCACAGTAGCAGCCCTAATGGCTGGGTTTTGCAAAGGCTGAGGGTGTGTGGGGAGGGGCACTTGCTGAAATATTAGACATCATGTTTTCATTCGAGTCCTGTGAGAACACCCGTGCTCCCTCCTCCAGCTGATTAGCCTGCTGAAAATATATTACCTTCCTCTCCAACCAACATAATTTACTAATAACATTGCAGATCAAGAACTAAGTTTAGGCATGTGTTTGGATTAGGTGTGATCTGTGATGACAAAGGCTCCAAACCAAGCACAAATAACAAGGATAGATTTATGCAGGCAAGGATGCTGATTGTGATTATTTATCACAGTGACATCATTTTGGTTGGGGATGGGGAAAGGGGAAACGAGAATCTTGTGAACTGAGTTTCTGGACACATGGAACTGGTTCCAGCTGTCACAGAGGCAAGCACTGTTTGAGTGGCTCCCCTGTCCTTGTCAGGGTTCTCCTGACATCCTACATCACCCTGGCTGGCCCTGTCAGACATCTGTTTTAAACAGAGGCTGCCATTCAGACCTAGTCAGATGAGAGTCTTGTGATACCTATCCATGTCCCTCCAGAGCAAAATGAGGTCACTAAGTCCCTGGGAGTGTCACCTCTGTGCTCGGAGGCAACAATTCGACCTAAGATTCCAGAATTTGAGGCTTTATCTGCCAGACTCCATTGAAATTCTGAGTTATACTAACTTCAATGTCTCTTTTTGTTGTTTTTTTACTGAGTTTTATGGGCAGCGGATTCCCCTCCCTGTTGGATATGAGGTGTTGTGGACTCTCTGGGCCAAAAACCACTCTTGGCCCAGAAGGCTCATATTTGGCTTTCAGACAAGCCTGGCAGACACCACCAAGGAGTTGGCTCACGGCCTGCTCTACAGACTTTTTAAAGCAATGGAACCAAAACAAGGAGACCTTACAATGTAACAGCTAAACATTGCAAGTTTGCTTCACCTCATTCAAATGATGGGAGACATATTCCAGTCAATGTTAACTGCATACATCCATGTGTCGTGTACATACTCTAAGGGTCTGCAGCATTCTGGAATCCTGGATGTCTTCCCTGGATTTCACACAGCATCTGAAGCCTCCAATAGAGGCACCCTCATGATAAGATGAACCTCAGTCTAGGAGAGGAGAGACTCGCTGGGCTCGAGCAGGTCAGCCAGTACTGACAGCAAAATCAGACCCAGGCTCTGTGTCAGGCGTTCTGGGATGAGGCCGGCACAGGCATAAGGATGCGCACTTGAGACTCCTCCGTGCCTGTGCACTCCTGGAGGGTGTACAGGCATGAGACTCCTCACAATAAGCCTGCAGGAATAGGATATGGAAAATATCACTATTCCTCTTTTATCCAGGGAATCCCAGTTGGCGCACAAGTAATTGCGGTTTTGCCATTACAAGTAATTGCAAAAAAACACAATTACTTGTGCACCAACTTAATACATACAAAAAAAGCTAAGAAGAAGAGATCAATGACTTAGTCAAAGCCCCAGAGCTAGAAACTCACAGAGGCGGGATTTGAACTTGCTCTCCTAGACCCAGACGACCTGCTTATCCCAGTGGCCTTCCTGATTCTAGTGTTTGTAGAGCCGTTGAGTGTGTTTCTTATACACAGTGGTGTGTGAGCAACAAACTTGCACAATTACACTCACAAACCCAGGTACTGAATCTTTCATTTCCCACAAAGTCACTGATCATTTCACCACCGTTACTCTACCCAAAAAATCCCAGGGAAGAAAATAAGGAGAATTCAGAAAAGAGGGATTCAAAATAACTAATGAACAGAAAAGTTACGGAAGCTAGGATGGTTTCACTTTGAAATGGAGAAGGTTGCAATCATATAATAAATAATTCTCAATTAAATAAAGTGTCAAGATGTATCTCACCCAAAAGTGAGAGTTGCCAAAAGCTCCCTCCAGTCCAAATTTCTTCCTTGAAGGATCTGCTACCAATGCTCCAAATTCCATTTTCTGGAGCCCACGATTGACATTCATTCGTGATACCTTATGAATCTTTTATACTTTGTCACAGATTCAAATCCACCACTCACAGATAGAATCGTGGCCCTAGAGAGTCAGGCCATGTGGAAAGAGGAGGCTGAGTAGATTCGCTTCAGACAGAAGAAGGCAGCAAGGCGTGGGGATGGAGGGCAGCTGAGAGCGAGTGGGAGGGCAGCAGGGGTGGGACAGGCCAATGGCAGTTGTGGCAGTAGCAAGGTGGTGGTGATGTCAGTGGGGACAGGGCAAGGGAGTTAGGTCACTGGGGCCAACACAGACCCTGTAGCACGTGGATGCTGCATACGTGGAGTGCAAGAAGACTATTCAGATGGAACTTGTGCCTTAATTTGACCGCACTCATTTTAACATACTTAAGAAAAATTATCGCCAGGAGAGCAATGCTGTTGTTTTACAGATTTTAGTGCTTTAAAACAAGGGTAGGTTTTTTAAAAAGTGATTTAGTGAAGAAGAAAAAAAGATAAACGTATTCTTTATTGCCACTGAACTGTATACTCAAACATGGTAAAGATGGTAAATTACATATGTATATTTACCTCAATACAAAAACAAATAAATAAAATCAATTTGATGGAAAATGCCAAGTTAAATTACAAGGGGTCCTCAGACATAACAAACATTGGGAAGGTGGCATCCAAATGATGGAAGTTTTGAAAACCCTTATTTAGATCCTCATATTTTCTCAGCCAACATTGATTTTGCTCCTGCTTTGTGCCAAGCACCATGTACCATACAGGGGTGCCCGCCCTCTAGTTTATAGTCTCAGGGTAGTGAGACCAGTAAATCATTACAAAAGAATATCCTATGGTCACTGTAGACACAAGGGGCAAGGGACCCACCAGGCCCACAGGACACAGGGAAGCTGCCTAGAAGAGGAACTGTGGCATGAGTCTAGGAGTTGGACACCAGGGTTGAGGATGATGTTCCAAGCAGACGATGCCCGCATCAAGCCTCAGGAGCACCTAAAAAGCAGGTGTTCCTTACAGCCTCCCCTGCCACTGTGAGCCACTGATTCTGTGGAGTGTGCTTGAAGGGCACGGTAGATGGGCAGGAAGGCAAATGTGCAAATTTACCTGTCTGCCAAGCGGACCAGGTCCAACAGATAGTCAAAGTCCACAGATACTCTCTCTCAGTCGGTCTGATTTTAAGCACCCCCACACAGCTCCAGCCCTTGAGCCTGGACTGTGACAATCCCCAGGTACCCTGAGGGCTGACCTTCAGATGTCCTGACCCCTGCCTTCCCAGTGTCCAGCGGCTTTTCTAGAATCACCAATTCCGACATTCCCAAAACTCCCCAAGCCTACTTCTAGATTGCTTTAATGTTTGATTACAACACAGTTTTTTGACCTTGACCTTGGACTGCATCAAAAATCTGATAACCCTCCCTATTGTGGCATAAAAGTCAGGGGTCAAATTCCCTCCCTTAGCACTTCCTAAAAGTAGTGTGCAGCTGACCCACAAAATAACCCACTCTGGGTAGAACAGCTGGTGGTTGATTTTCCTTTTCCAAAACCAATGCTCTTCATTTCAGAAACCCTGGAGAACCTGCACAATTAAAAAGTGCAATTAATTAGAATACTTAAAATCCACCAGCAGCTACATTCAAAACAGCAGCCACATGTAAAGCAGCAGCCACCTCTGATGCTGCAGCTGCCTCTGACTAGTCCACAGGGCACTGCCCGCTTAAAGTGATAGGCCCAGACAGCACCCAGGAGGCCACTAAAGGACCATGTGCGGCCTTGAGGTGCTGAAGGAAACAGCACGCTGTTACGGGCTGACTCATTTGGCAATGATGTAATTGGATACCTTTAATGAGCACCCAAATAAACTTTAAAAAATTTTTACAATCACGCCTTTCTTACCACTTAAACACCACTAACGATGTGTTTATTGTAAACTTTTTTAAAATTTTACAATCGTGCCTTTCTTACCACTGGTTTTCGATATTTCTCCACCTTTAAAAAAGGAGAAAAGAAAAATAATCATGTAATAAAAATATTAAAAAGCTTATTTATGGACCTTTGCATCCCTTTTACTCTTTGGTAGAAGAAAAAAAGGGGTAGGGGCCTCAAAGAGTACCTGGTATGTAGTAAGTACCCAGTAAACACTAATGTTATAAGGTTATATACACAAAGAATGAGAAAACATATTTGCTCCAAAGCTGAGATGAATATTTCCCTAAAGATGTTGGTAGGAGGCATTTGAATGATGACATTGATTATGTCTATCATAGCATTTTATAAAGATGATAATCATCTTTGCTTCACCTTCTTCACTTCTCAGAGAGTTTTCATTTATATTTTCTATTCCACAACCATACGATTGGGGGCATCAAGTAATATTATTTCCATTTCACAGATGAAGAAACTAAGACCTAGAGGACAGGATGCATCATAGTCTTGTAGCTGGGTAAGGCAGAAGCCCTGGCTCTTTGTTGGCTCCTCTCTTGCACTTTACCTCCATTAACAATTGCGTCCCTGGTTCTCAATTGCGACACTCCACACTGGTTTCCTAAATGTGAGCTACCGGGAAGAAACAAATTTGAAAAAAAAAATTACACTGAATCTTGTATCTAAAATAAATCTTTTTGAGACAGAGTCTCACCCTGTCACCCAGGATGGAGTGCAGTGGTACAATCTCAGCTTACTGCAACCTCCGCTTCCCAGGTTCAGGTGATTCTTCTTCCGCAGCCTCCCAAGTAGCTGGAATTATAGGTGCCTGCCACCACATCTGGCTAATTTTTCTATTTTTAGTAGAGACAGGGTTTCACCATGTTGGCCAGGCTGGTCTCGAACTCCTGACCTCAACTGATCTGCCTGCCTCGGCCTAGCAAAGTACTGGGATTATAGGTGTGAGCCACCACACCTGGCCAAGAGAATCTGTTTTATAAAGAGCCACTGACCACTCAACCAATTCCTCAGTCCTGAGCAAGTGCTTTTATGTGTGAGGCATCACGCTTTTAAAAAGAGAGGGTTAGGAGGGAAAAAACGAAACTCGACCGCGATTTCATCAATGGTGAGCAATAAATATTCCTAATTCTAAAAGTAAATTGGCCTCCTCTAGACAAGATAGTTTTTACCCTAAAGTTAGAATCTACTCTGGAAACTTCGTAACTTCAACAGGACATCTCCTCCCATCTGCTCTTCCCTTCATGGCTGAATCTTCAAGAAGTGCCAATTTTCTCCTAATACACGCGTTCCCCATCTACCCAGCCTTCATCAAACCATGCCTCTCTCCTCCATTTTACCAAATGTGAAATTCATTCATCCTCTGCCATTTTTCTTGTTTCCTTTTAGTCAGGTCAAAATGCAGCCTACTAGCAATAGGTACACTCTATACTTCGCCCTAAATTAAGTGACATATACTTCTATATATCTTACCACATTTTCCTTGTAGAGGGTGATGTTTTCTCTCCTTAGAATGTAAATTCTCAAGGACAGAAATCAGAGATCCATCTTTTCTTCAATGACTTTCTCATTTCTCTGCCCCAAAACATCTAATTCATTTGGAGATATCATCCATTCTCTCTCTCTTCCTCTCCTCATACTCTCTCATTGTAGTTATTTTCTCATCTAAAAACAACTTTATCTGGCATTTGTCAAGACAACAATTCAATAGGCAATTCCCACATATTGCATGAAATGAATGTAATAAAAAAGTACTAATAGTTTAATGATACTTTATATTTTTAAAAGTAGTTTTGCAATTGTGATCTTCTGTTTCACAAATTCCAGGTGCTGTTTCTGACCCAATTCCCTGTATCCAAAAGGGAAACCATAAAGGAAAGCGACTTTAATTGCTTAATCCATTCCAGTTATTTAGGTATTACTCTAATCCACACCATTTTGTTGGTATCACTTACTGGCCATTTTAAAAAATAAGTTCAAAATTCCATTCGCCCAAGTATCAACACTATATTTCAGGATTAGAAGGTGAGGGGGAGGGAGGGGGACGAAAAAGATGGTCGCTGCTTTATTAAGAGTACTAATGCAGTAACTTCACTCTTTTCAGAGGAATTTTACCAATTTTCTGCTTGCTGGCTAATCATCTTATTGGGAATTTTAAAAACACAGAAAAGGTTTAAATTGTTCTATCCACCAACTGTTTCTAAAAGCTCTTAATTTAATCCTGGGAGGTACCTTTTCACACCAAGTAATCCTGCTGACAAGCTCCTTTGTATATTTTGTGAGCTGCTCTCATTCTTATAAATTGATGGTGAATCTAAAACTATGGATACAGCGCTATCTAGCGGTAGGAATGGGTAGACCAGGAGCCTTGAAGCAAGTTGCTCCCAGTTGACTTTTGAGACCTGTCGTGTTTGCCTGCAGCTTGGCCAGGAAGCAAAAAGTAAGCCTCGTTGTTCTCGTGCATTGAAGTATACTACTATACTACTATATTGTTAGAACATCTAATGATCAGCAAATTCTTAATGACAAGAGCTTCTTTTATCTGTCCGCCCCCTATTAAGTCTGCCTCTCCTATTGTAGAGATGAGCCTTAAAGGTAGAGGTTGAGAGTTGGTCAGGAAAAGGCAAATAAGAATGGAAGAGGAGAAACTAGACCTTCCCAATGAGATATGGTAAGTTTGTGAACAAAAAACAATTTATGAACCAAAACATGGTGTTCACCATATTCAGTATCCAGTACACACGGATTTTAAAGTGATGATGATGATGATGATGATGGTAATGATGTAATAACGGCGATGATGGTAATGACGGTGATAATGATGGTGGTGATAATGATGGTGATGGTGATAATGATGGTAACGATGTGTTTATTGTGATGGTGGTAATGATAGTAATGGTGACGGTGGTGATGATGATGATGATGGTGACAATGTGTTAATGGTGATGGTGTTAACGGTGGTGATGATGATGATGCTGGTAATGACGATAATGATGGTGACAATGTGTTAATAGTAATGGTAGTAATGGTGGTAATGGTGATGGTGATGATAATGGTGTTGGTGATGATGATGATGGTGACTATGTGTTAACAGTAATGGTGGTAATCATGGTAATGATAATGACGGTGATGATGGTGACAATGTGTTAATAGTGATGGTGGTAATGATGGTAATGATAATGATGGTGATGGTGATAATGATGGTGATGTATTAATGACGATGGTAATGATGGTAATGGTGATGGTGATAATGGTGATGGTGGTAATGATGGTGATGGTGATGGTGATAATGGTGATGGTGGTAATGGTGATGGTGATGGTGATGTATTAATGACGATGGTAATGATGGTGATAATGGTGATGGTGGTAATGATGGTGATGGTGATGGTGATGTATTAATGACGATGGTAATGATGGTGATGGTGATGGTGATAATGGTGATGGCAGCAATGATGGTGATGATGATGGTGATGGTAGTGATGATGATGATGAGAGTTGACATTCGTGGAGTGCTTATTATGTCTCAAGTTCTATGCACCCACGATAACTTATTAAACCACCCCAAAACCACCTGTAACTTCCAATTTGCTGTTGAAGAAACGGAGGCAGAAAACAGCCAAGTTATTTTCCCTGAACCACAAAGCTAATCAGAAGGAGATGCCAGATGTGAACCAAGGCAATTCAAATCCAGAGGAAGTGCCCTTAATAATGATGATGACATTATTAATAATATTATTGATTATTCATAATGATGTTCAAAATAGTACTAATTTTTAAATTTAGAAAAACAACATTACTTCCAGAAGTAGTATCCCATCTCCAAAGTCAAAACAGACAAGATCTAATTTTTAAATTTAGAAAAACAACATTACTTCCAGAAGTAGTATCCCATCTCCAAAGTCAGAACAGACCATAGCAACATCCAAGAGCCCATGGTCCACCTTTGCAGATCTTATTCTGTTTGGGCTGTTTGGTCTTCGTTTCTCATTTATCCACACACACACATGCTGACACACATGCACACAGACAATCATGCTGTACCATGACTAACAGGCAATATGTTTGAGTTCCCCAAAGACAGAACAGCTTTGTTGTCAGGAGCTTCATGGGCTGATGCTACTGGAGTGGGAAGAGGCCTTGAAGACAACTTGGGTACAGTTTCCTCTCTATGTTTCAGAAGACAAAACAAAACTAAGAGATATAGTCATTTTTGCAAATTCAAATTGATTAAATGCTTGAGGATTATTAACCTAAAAATAATCGTGACAGTCATTTTAAGGGGAGAGGCACAAAGATAATCACATCCCAATCAAGTCCATCAAGAGGAATGTGGTCCAGTAGGGCATAAGAGAGGTGATCAAATAACTCTAATGTCATAGAAGGAGGGACCAAGGACTATGATGAAAATAATAACTACCAGTGTTAAATGTTCTCTTATGCCAAGCATGTTACAAATATTACAGCATTTGTGTGTGCAAAAACTCTGAGAAATTGATATGATTATCTGACTCATTTTATAGATAAGAGAGGTTAATTTTCTCCACCCATGTATCTATATATAATGAAAGGCAGAAGTAAGATTTTTGAGCCAGTTATTCTGGATAACAAGACCGAGGGCTTCAAATCTACGAGAAAAGTAGAGATTATTATCCAATACAAAGAGAAAACTAAGTCTGAGAGATCATGGAAGGCTTTGTGGAGGATGCATGCATGAGCTGGGTCATTAAAGATAAATAAGATAGTAAGATTTCAGCCAGTAAATGAGGTCAGAAGGGCACTCCAGGCAGAGGAAGAAGAATGAATTAGTTTCTTGTGTTTGCTGTAACAAATAACCAGATAGTGGATGTCTTTTAAAGAAAAACAGAAATTTATATTCTTACAGTTCTGGAGGCCAACAGCTTAAAAACAAGGTGTTGGCAGGGTCCTGCTCCTTCTAGAGGCTCTAACAGAGAATCTGTCCTTTCCTCTTCCAGCTTCTGGTAGCTGTCAGCATTCCTTGACTTGTGGTCGCACCACTCCAAATCTCTATCATATTGCCTCCTCCTCTTCTTCTGTCAAATCTCCCTATATTTCACTTCTACAAAACACTTGTTGTTGAATTTAGGGCCCACCCAATAATACAAAATGATCTTCTTGACTCAAGTTCCTTAGTTACATCTGTAAAGTCCCTTCTTCAAAGTAATGTAGCATTCCCAGGTTGCAGAGAACAAGATGTGGTCATATCTTTGTGGGGTCACCATTCAGCCCACTATACATGAACAAGGGCAAGGGGAGCAAGAAAGCACATGACAAGTCTTGAGAACCAAAAGCAATATGATTGGGCTTCTGTAGACGAAGTGTAAAGCTGCAAAGGTTGGATGCGGCCAGGTTGTGAGGACCTTCCGTGCTGTGCTGAGGAGGGTACACTTTGCTGTATGAAAGGGAAACAACTGAAGACTTTTAGGCTGATGAGTGACATATTCATGATTATGCCTAAAGCATATCAAAGAGAATCTTGGAGTTAGTGGGGTCTCTAAGACATGTACATGGACACTAAAACTAATGAGCAAAACTAAGATGAGAAATAGAATACTTACAGGGTGTCAGAGTATGTTCTTATAAAATACTTATTAACTAAAAAGGGAAAACAAATGATTCTATATCAGGAAAACCTGGAAGTCCCTACCTTATCCAAGTGACCAAAGTTAACATCACCAACTCCAGGACATAGCCATGGCGTGCCTCCTCATCTGATGCACTGAGGAGAACACAACATCACTTCTATGGCTGCCCAGACAAAAATGTAAAACCCGAGTCTAATCACATGGAAAGGATGAAAACAAACTGAAAGACAGCCTATAAAATAAAGCCCCTGTACTTCCCAAATTGTCAAGATCATGAAAGTCAAGGAAAAATGGAATAAATATCCCATGTTAAATGAGACCAAAGAAATATGATAACAAAACGCAAAATGTGATCCTGGATTGGATCCTACATGAGAAAAAAAAATTTTTTTCCATTTGCTCCAAGGACCCTTGGGAAACATAGATGAGGAAAATTAGACCCATTATGTTGGTGCAAAAGTAATTGCAGTTTTTGCCATTAAAATTGATGGCAAAAGTAATAGAATACTTACCCAAAGACATGTTAAGTGAAGACATGGACACAGATAACTCGCTTCCGCAGTCCATGAACTTTCCAGTCTATCCTATGGTCACTCAATAGCTGTAAGTTTTATTTCTAGCTTTTAAAAATATTTCTATATTATCATCAGCTCACCCAAAGATGGGTTTATCTGTAGCAATAAGATATCCTTAAGTAATGACTCTACCTCTGGTCTCAAGACTTCTGACGCCCATGGAAAATTCTGTGCTGCTAAACATAGCCATTAAATGACAAAACACCACGGAGTGAAACCCAGCAAGTTGGATGAATTTTCCATTTCTGTTCAAATCCATTGTCTAATGATGTTTCAAAAACGAAAACCCAGGCGATCAGTGGTTGCACTGTGGCAGTATCAGTTCTGGCAGAAAGGTTTATATTTTTGGATTTAAAAGTATTTCAAAGGGCACTGAATGTTTCAAAAACTCTGGGAAACTGGGGAAGAAGTTCTGGGTAACAAATGTCTATTCAGGAACTGAGTATAAAGCACTGATAGATGGCTTAGGTTTGGTGCCCAGTAAAGATAAAGGAATAAAAGGAAACCTTTAGCTTGCATTAGGCTTTATGGTGGGCAGCTAAAGCTTAATTGAAACACAGTGAGCTATAGTAAAAGATGTTTATCATATAATAAAAGCTTAATGAATAGGCATCACCACTGAGAAAGAAAAAGAAAGAAAAGTAACTTTTCGTACTGACAGACCTACTGACTTTCAGATCTTTTCATTTTCCTGCAAGATGAGAATGTACATTTGATTCTTGGTGTTGCTTCTTGTTTTTAAGTTGGGGCCCAACATTTTTATTAAATATGAGTGTCTCTTCCCCTGTCATGCATTCACAATTTCCAATATTGAAATGTTCTCAACTGCTTGACATTTCATTTCACTCCCTTTTTTAATGAATTATTTTCCACTTAACAAAAGTACTTTGCCACTTTGCCACTTGTTAAAATATCAGATATGTATTGCCAAATATGGTTCTGCTGAACATTTTCATCTTTGACCTAAAAGATGAGAATAAAAAACAGGTTCATTGAACACAGGGAAATAGTAAATGCAGTGGGAATATCTTAACTACTCAACATAAAATTGGTCTGTCAAAATAAGCTGTGGTTTATAAGAAATCACTTTATATAACACATGAAATGCAGGAAAACTAAAACAATGCATGATAAAGGTTACTGTACGGTCAAAATGAAACTAAGATAAATATTGAGTAATAATATTAGCACACACTGTGTGCCCATACATAATTCTAAGAAAAAATATATATATTACTATGCACATACTAGTTTATATATTTTTATATATTATATATATATAAAACTAACAATCTTCACAAACACTTTTTGAGGAATGTACTAATATTATACCTATTTTACAGATAGAGAAACTGAGGCACAGAGAAGTTGAGTAACTTGCCCGCATTCCTACAAATAGTGAGTGTCAGAGCTGGGACTTAAATCCAAGCAGTCTGGCTCCAGGGTCCATACTTCTAATCACTTTAAATCGGCCAGTAAATATTTCATGAGTACTTCATAAGGACTATGTTTTCTTTACTTCCTAGACCATATTAGTCAGTTTTTACTGTGGTCAGACAACCCCCAACTTCTAGTGGTTTACTGCAATAAATGTTTTTTTCTTGCCCATATTACATAAGGACTGTGAGTTGACCATGCCTCTGATCAGCCCTTCTGGGCTCAGCTTGGCTCACCACAGCCCAGCAATGCCTGTCTTCTTGTAGAACCAGTATCCTTCATCCAGGAGCTCCTCTCTGGGATTTGCAGTGGGAAGGAATTCGAGAGTAGTAAAGATAAGCTGAGCAGAGCACACACATTTACGGCCTCTGCTTGAACACAGCAAATGTTTATTTTGTTCACCTCTCATTAGCCAAAGTAAGTCACATGGCCAAGCCCAAAGTCAACTGGGGGAGGCTGTCTAGGTCTCCCATGGGCACATAGACTAGTCACTCAGAGGGAGTGAATGGTCAGGAACAATCATCCAATAGTTCAAAGTCTCTTCACCCTTTTCAGGTGATCTCAAAATTCAATTAAGAAAATAAGACCAGCATAAAAATAACTACAGAATCATTATCGGATACAGGCCAGCTTCACTTTGCATGGTACCATGTTAAGTGAAAATTGTGCACATAGGAATTCAGTCCTTGCTTTGCAAGATTCTATGGTAACTGAGATTTGATCCTGCAGTGCCATGTAAAGCAAGGATTGCTTTATATAATAAAAATAATAATAGTACTTAGTGACAAATGCTCAACAGTGAGATGGGGCCCTTAGTACCAGTTCTTCTCAGGGCATTTAAAATGAAATTAGAAACATGCCTCTAATGCCCTACACAACTGGCCTTTGCCCACCTCAGCCCTCATCCTCAGCTCTTCCCCTTTTCACTACACTCCTGCCCCAGGGACTTTGTGCCAAGTTTATTCCTGCCCAGAACCTTTGCATATGCCATTCTATCTGCCTAGAGTTATTTCCTCCAGATTTTCAGAAGGCTGGCTCCTTTCAGGCATTGAAGCCTTAAGGGCAAGCAGACCTCTTCAGAAAGACCTTCCCTGACCAGTCACCCTAAATTAGCTCATCGCCACTCCTCCACTTCAGGTCCACTATCCCGATTTGTTTTCTAAACAGGTCTTACCACTCTTTAAGACTCTTTTATCAATACATGTGTTTACATATGGTTTATAATGGTTTGTCTCTTCCACCAGAATATAAGCTCCAAAGAGCAAGAAACTTGTGTGATTTATTCTCTTTACTGCTTAAGACACTTGACCGGCACATGTAGGATGTACAATAAATTTAATTAAATGAATGAATAAGTGTAAACAGAGGCCAGATCACCTAGGGCCTGGTAGCCACAGTTTAGATTTTATTCCAAATGCACTGGGAAGCACTGGTGCAATTTGATAGTTATAAACAACCAGAATGGTAATTATTAAAAAGTCAGGAAACAACGGGTGCTGGTGAGGTTGTGGAGAAATAAGAAAGCTCTTACACTGTTGGTGGGAGTGTAAACTAGTTCAACCATTGTGGAAGACACTATGGCAATTCCTCAAGGATCTAGAACCAGAAATATCATTTGACCCAGCAATCCCATTACTGGGTACATACCCAGAGGATTATAAAACATTCTACTATAAAGACACATGCACACATATGTTTATTGTGGCACTATTCACAATACCAAAGACTTGGAACCAACCCAAATGTCCATCAATGATAGACTGGATAAAGAAAATGTGGCACATATACACCATGGAATACTATGCAGCCATAAAAAAGAATGAGTTCATGTCCTTTGCAGGGACATAGATGAAGCTGGAAGCTGTTATTCTCAGCAAACTAACACAGGAACAGAAAACCAGACACATCATGTTCTCACTCATAAGTGGGAGCTGAACAATGAGAACACATGGACACAGGGAGGGGACAATCACACACTGGGGCCTGTCGGTGGGTGGGGGTTAGGGGAGGGAGAGCATTAGGACAAATACTTAATGAATGTGGGGCTTAAAACCTAGATGACCAGTTGATAGGTGCAACAAACCACCATGGCACATGTATACCTATGCATGTTCTCCACATGTATCCCAAAAAAAAAAAAAAGAAAAAGAAACAAATAAAAATAAATAAGTAAACAACTATGTGTGGGTTATCTAATTGTTTCTTTGGCTTTCTTAACCTGATAGTGTCCTTGTGGGGCAAGGATCACCGTTCCAATCAATAAGTATCAACCTTGGCTACATTTTGAAATCAGATGAGGAGCAAGGGGAGACATACTGCCATTCCACGTCTAAGAAATTCTGATATAACAGGTTTAGGCTGAGGCCTGGACAGGAAAACTTTAAGGACTGCCCAATGCTTCTCAAATCCAGCCACAATTAAACTCTGCTGATCTCAATAGTACTGACTGCATAACAGGGGTTCTGAAAATGCATGTCGCCTCATTACATGCTGCTGATTTGAGCCTTTGGCTCCATTTTGACATTGCGTGACACATAATAGGTACTCAGTCTATATGTGTTAACTGGCATCCTAGTAAATGTTTGATTAATGAATAAATTAATAAATAATTGATGATTTAACTAAAGTATAGAGGAGTTTAGAGGTGGCAGAGGTCAGCATGGATTGGTTTAGATAGGCAGACATAAGCTGAGCTTGAGGTCAACTTCTCCTTGTTATAGAATGTTCTGGAATTCTGGAACATCTAGGCTGGAATGGGCCATAGGGAGTGTCCAATTCAATGGTTCATAATATTTTCCTGCTCACAGACCCTTTAGAATTTGATGAAAGTTTTGAACACTCATCCCCTCCCCTCCAACCAAAAAGAAAACCAGTTATGTATTCAATTTGAGCAGGTTCAGAAGGCTCCTGGACAATGGTTTCCCAAGCTAAATTCCTAAGGTCCAGCTCAACATGTCCCTTGATAGGAAATGCAACTGATGCCCAGAGACAGTGAGTGATTACTCAAAGCAGAAGCTGAGTCAGAAAGTAACTGGGCTAGATCCTGGTCCTCTGATGCTGAATGTAGTTACCCATCTTCCTTTACATACCCACTGAGGATACAGTTAAGAGGATGAATTCATAGCTAATTATTTTGTGTTTTCTGCTCTATTCCCTTGATTTCTTAAACCTCACACACCATAAAATTCCAATAACTAATCTAATTCCACAGCTGGGCCGCTTCATTAAAAAGTGAAAATTGAAATTCTAGAACAACCAAGTCTTCCAAATCTGCCATATTTTCATGTGAACCTCTAAGAATAGAGTGGTGGGAAATGGCCTCACATAAATCAGAGAAACCCTGAAATGAGGTCCAGCCTGTGGTCAGTCCCCACCGCGGCCATCTCAACTGGTCCACATTTGTGAATACACACAGCTGAGGGCAAAAGTTGAATTCCATCCTCCCAGATGTCAAGATGAGTATCACCAAAAACAGCTGTGGCAGTCAGCTGGTCAGATGGTCAGGACAATATCTGGACTCAGAAAGCAATGGGGACAAATGAGATCAAAGGATTCATGGATTTTAGGAGTAGGAAAATAAACTGTTGTCTGCCTACCTGGCTAGGTGCGAGTCTTCTAGACTCATAGCAGACTGAACTATTTAAGAAGGGCTGGTTAATCTTGAAGAAGGCTTATTAACCACCTAAATCAAAGTCGGGCTCATTTTTAACATCAAAAGGACACTGCAGAGCAGGTTCCCGGTGCACCGGTTACCAACTCACCTGAGTCCAGTGAGACAGAACATTTTCATACACAACAAGTTACATGAAGTAGGTTTAGTACTTGCAGCAAAGGATAAGACAAGCCTAGGAGCCATTGTGTGCTGGCCCTGCAAGCTCAAGAAGGCTTCCAGGGCAGACAGAGTCTCAATGCATGTGTCCCACTTGCACTACAGCTGAGTGCCCCGAAATGCTGCCTGCTCTGGTTGACAAACCTCAGGGGAGACAGGACTCATTAGGCAAGTCTTTGAAGGTCATCCTGCTTCCCAGCAAGACAGAAACAAAGCTTGGGCTATCCTGGGCATTCCTCCCTAACTCAAGATGTTACATTCCCTAGAAGAAATAGAAACAGCCCAAACTCTTTCAGGCAGTTCCCCCATCTCAGTTGCCAACTCATTCTACAGTTATTCTGGAGAACTATGAGCAAGAAAGTAAGGAGATCTGGGTCAGTCCAAGGCCACTTGGAGAACTGTCCTGCAGACACAGATGCAATGTTTGAAGGATACAGAAGTGAATTCTCTAGCATCTGTTTCTTTCTCCTCCTCCTCTCTTCTGCTGCTCTTCTAGGAAGTCTTACCTGTTACCAGAAGTGAATTCTCTAGCATCTGTTTCTTTCTCCTCCTCCTCTCTTCTGCCGCTCTTCTAGGAGGTCCTTCCTGTTACCAGCACCTCCTACAGAGACCAAGGAAAAGAAGGAAATCTGATTTAATTATTAGGTTGTCTGTGAGAGCCATGAGAAAGAATTTGTGCTTTCATCCAAATTGACACTTGAGAACCTCAGGTTTATCTGACTTGAGAATGTCAGATAAACATGTCTTCTCCTAGTTGCTAACATATGCATATGCGTATATATATTTCTGTAGATATGTATTTTAACTCACTGTGTATGGCATTAAGACTCAAAATACAAAATCAAATGGTCAGACTCATGGTCTATATGGTCCATCTTGCCCAGGAAAGGGTCCGTAGAGCATTGTGAAAGAACATGGCAGATGCCATATTAATAACTTTGTCTCCCAAATGCCCCTAACAACTCAGTTATGCCAGTAATTATCTATGATCTCCATTTACTATTTTCAACCCTATTTTTAAGTTTTTCAATTTATCATTTTCAACAAGTGTGCCTTTTGAATAATTAGCTCCACAGATTTGTTGTCCCGTCTCACTTCCCTCATCACATGAAACTTGAGATTGGATTAATTAATAGTATACCGTACTCAATATGCCAGGGAAACTCAATATAATGTTAAGTACTTATAGCCACTCTGCAAGGTGGACACATGTCTCAGTTTACAACTAAGTATACCCTTCAATTGAAATAGCTGAGTTCCTAAACATGGCACTTAGACAAAGTGGAAATTTGTCATATGTTTTAAATATGAAAATTGTTTCTGCCAACTTGTTGACATATTTCCCTCCATCATGAGTATCAAAAGGTTATGACAAGATTCAGGCAGAAGGGCAAGTGCAAGTGATGCATGGTCTAGCGGGAGACCAGCAAATGTGAATTACAACCACACTTCACCTCTCAGATTCAAAGCCTTATCCCATCACTCGGTAAATGTATGGTGCTTTACTAAGAGATGTTAAATAATGCACCCAAGACCCTGACATTTCTAAGCTTTCATCAATCCCCTACCACAGCCAGAGCCAACATCTCTCTACAGGCCTAAGGCATCCCAGGCAAGTCCTTGGCTTTGTAAACACTAGCTAGGGATTTGGGGCCAAAGCTCAGCTTGACGTCTACCTGGCAAGCTGCCTATGCATGTGAGATGTGAGGAGGGAACAGTTTGCCCAGATTAGAGAAGGGTCTCAGAAGCCTGCCCTATGCCTGCTTCCCTCTCAGCCCTAACCCAGTTCCTTCCATCTTTGCAAGGGTAAGGTCATCCCACCAACTACATTAAAATGCACCATGAGGAAGAGAATTCCAAGAAAGCATTTACCCCTCATGGTTTCATGTAGATTTCCTGTTGTCCTCCTTCTTCTAAAATACCTCCCCTTGAGAGATGGCCTCATATGCATCCCTAAGCATTGATTTTTGTCCTTAACCCATATCAGAGCCCCTCTCCATGATGAAGATCCTGGAGTGTGTAGCTCCTGGAAATGGGTAGTCACCAACAGTGACATTCCATATAAAGATTTGCAGTAGGGACCTGAAAATGAATAAAATTTGCTTCCCCCCAAACATTGCTAGTAGCCGTACTTTTAAACCAGCCTTCACAGATAAAACAATTGGAGGGGTTGAGGAGCTTCCTGAGAACTAATTGTTTTACAGGTTTAAAATTAGTTTCCAGAAGGCACAGCAGAAAGAAATAAATCAGCAAATTAGCCACAATCATAGATTTTTCAAATTCTGCGAATTGATATCTAGCCTTCAGGCTGAGAAGTATTCTGCAAAAAAAGCAGCCATTCTTATAATCTTCTTTGCATAAAGAGTCTGATTCATCCACAAATAATAACAGGTAGGCATTTTCAGTCTAATTTTCTCATCCATTGAAGAGAGTTCCAAAACCTTCCTTTTACCAAAGTGTTTCTCCCTGATATTTATCTGATGTGAATGTAATAGGCTAATTAATGTAGGCACCTGAAGGAGATCTCAAGGGCCGAAAATATCTGAAATGTCTGAGGCTTCTGCTGGCTGCCCTGCCTGATAAGGATGCTAAGAGCATGTTAGTGACAAGCATCATTAGACATTCCTCACTTTGAGTCATTTTCATTCAGGCAGATGCAGAGGACCTTTCAGAAGGACAGACCACTGATTCCCTGTAATTTAAAGAAGAGAGCCACATTATACAGGTCTCTCATTTGAATTATATAAGACTCAGAGATAAGCATTTTCTGAGATAAGAGTAGAGGCCCATAATAGCCATAGAAGTATTTTCATGAAAGTGTTCTTATTTGCACACTTAGCAGCTGCTAGGAAAGACGTGAGCAGCCGTCTGGGGTCTAAAGTGAACCAGACTCCCAAGCTTAAAGGAAAGACTTGAAGGCAGAGCCACTGGGAAGGCTGGCCACTTATTACACACCGACATTAGTTATGCTGTTAATCTCCAGTCTTAGACCTATTGGTTCCAGGATCCTGCTGAGACCCAAATGAAGTAGGATGGGAACATTCTTAAGTATGCAATGCAAAAGGAAGAGTCACAAATGTGAGTCATTTAGGGTGACAACTTTTTCCTACTTGAAAACCAGAGCAGCTGGCAGAAAGGAAATTATTTTGAAATGACATCAGATGTGTGAGGCCATCCGACCCAGGAGAAAAGTAGCTTCCTCACTTGTGCACCAGTCAGGATTTCAGTGTGTCTCCTGAGTACTCGGGTACAGAGTTCCCGAGAGACCCTGAGGGTCCCAGTACCCAGCATCACAGCAGCATAGTTATGGAGAGGCCAAGTTATCCTCTTTCCTTTTCTTCCTTTTTTTCCTGTCTGCCCTCTAGTAGGAAAAGAACAGAGTTGACCCCTGACAAAATATAAAGAACAAGTGTGGGTACTGAAGGTGAGAAGAGCCTGCGAAAATATTGGCTAGGAGGCACCAATCAGAGATGGGTCCCCAGGAAATAATATGAAATGGGCAAAGAGCAAGGAGAACTGGGGCATGGAGAGGAACTGAGTCCATGCACAGTATGGATGAACACAAAGTGGGGAAGCCGAAGTCAGTCTTGATGTGCCAAGGGCAAGAGCAAGCAGGGACCCAAGAGCAAAGCATGGGGTGCAAACTAGAAATAACAGAAATAGATGCAAGAAACAACATGAGCAGAGGCAGAGAGAGAGACCTAGGCAATCAGAGACACAGCAGGGAGGGCCAAGCCCCGTGTTCATGGAGACCTCATGCTGCTGTTCCCATACAGCATGTGGGAAGATAATACAGCATGTGGGAAGATAATACAAGACAAGCTCGGGTGACTGCATAGAAATATCTAAAATCCCTAAATAATATGAGTGGAAAAGGTTGGGATTAAGGAGAAAGTTTTTCATTAGTCTGAACATTCATTCAACAGCTAAGCATTTTATGTTTTTACAAGGTGCTCCAACTTTAATTATCCTATTTGATTCTCATAAACAAGGGTGTATGTGAGAAGACAATTGTAATGGTTAATTTATGTGTCTACTTTCCTGGGTCACAAGTTGCCCAGATATTTGGTCAAACGTGTTTCTGTGAGGCTGTTTTTGCACGAGTAAAGGGGATTGGCTCCCTAGTGTAGGTGGGCCTTATCCCATCAGTTGAAGGCATGAATAGTAAGTACAAAAAGCCAACCCTCTCCCAGATAAGAGGGAATTTCTCCTGCCTGACTGTTTTCAAACTGGGTTGTTGGGTTTTTTCCTTCTTCAGACTTCAAATGAAGAATTGGCTTTCCTGGATGAGCTTAGGATAAGATCATGGATAGGAGCCAGGCGTAGTGGCTCATATCTGTAATCCCAAAACTTTGGGAGGCCGAGGTGGGTGGATCACCTGAGGTTAGGAGTTTGAGACCAGCCTGACCAACATGGCAAAACCCTGCCTCTACTGAAAATACAAAATTAGCTGGGCGTGGTGGTGGGCACTTGTAATCCCAGCTACTTGGGAGGCTGAGGCAGGAGAATCGCTTGAACTCAGGAGACAGAGGTTGCAGTGAGCCGAGATCGTGCCATCGCACTCCAGCCTAGGCAAGAAGGTCAAAACTCCATCCCCAAAAAAAAAAAAAATCATAGCTTTACTTTTTACTTAATAGACTTTACTTTGTAAAATAGTTTTAGATTTGCACAGAAATTAAACAGATAACACAAAGAGTTCCCACATACACCACCACAAACTGCTTCCCCTATCATCAACGTTTTACATTAGTATGCTGCATTTGCTAAAAGTAATGAACCAATAATGATATATTATTAACTAAAATGTCATACTTTATTCAGATTTTCTTAGTTTTTACCTAACTTCCTTTTTCTATTCCCAGAACTCATCCAGGATATCACATTACATTTTATTGTTGTGTCTCCTCAGGATTTTCTTGGCTTTGATGGGTTCTCCAACTGCTTTTTATGACCTTTGAGGAGTACTAGTCAGGTACACTGTCTAATGCCCTTCTATAGAGTTTTTTTCCGGTGTTTTCTCATGACATGGGATCTGCATTTTTGAGAAGAAGATTACAGCGTTAAAATGCCATTTTCAGCACATCATATGAAAAATACAAACTACTGACATGATTTATGGCTGCTGATGTTGACAATGATCATGTGGCTGACATCATGTTTGTCACAGTTCTTTACTGTACTCCTTTTTCTTCCCTTTTCATGTTGTACACTTTGAAAGGAAGTCACCGTGTGCAGCCCACACTCCAGGAGTAAAGCGTTGTATCCCTCCACCTTTAGGGTGGAGTAGCTACATAATTTATTTGGAATTATTCTGTGCAAGAGAATGGTCTATTCTCCCCATTTACTAATGCATTTGATCTTTGATTTATATCAATATATGTGCAAATGGATAGTCACATTATATTCTGGGTTATAACCCAACACTATGTTATAATTTCGTGGCTCACATTGTTTCAGCTTTGGTGATTGGGAGGTTTTTCCGTTGGTTCCTGTGCCCCTTTGACATACTACATTAATGAGTTGTTTTTGTTTTGATCACCTCCTTAATTTCTGATACTACAAGATGCTCAGGATTAACCTTGTGTATTTTCTGCCCCAGTCTTAGAATCAACCATTTCTCCCAGGAGACCTGGTTCCTTTTTGCTACTGGGGTATTTCTTTTGGAAACTCTCAGCTGACAGAAGAAATAAATTTGTGTATATTACTATCTATAAATATTTCTATGTGTAAACATTGGTATCTATATCAAGTTAAACATTATGGCTGACTAATGTCTCTAACTTTAATCCATTACCCTACCTGGATCATTCTAACCTCCTCCTCTTGCTTATCTGTAAATTCCCACAGCAACTATGAGAAACCTGGATCTCACCATCCAGCATCCATTTGTTTAATTGTTCACTTTCAGCATACATGTATAGCAGTATCAGAATTGTTAACCTGTAACCCTATAACAAACAACTTTATCAACTAAAGTACAGTGCTTATGTGCAATACCTTTTGTCTTTATTCTTAGTCTCTACTCACTTCCAAAATTACTTAGGTCAGCACCTTTATCACCCCTCCCTTCAGTAAGGTTGTTTCATACATTTGCAACACAATCAGAATCCCTCGTCAAACTACACATTCTTTCCTAGAATCCCCTAACCACGTACATTACTTCTTAATTGTATGCATTAAGGTTCACTCTTTATATTATAAAATTCTATGGGTTTGACAATTGTATAATGTCATATCCAACATTACAGTATCATACAGAATAGTTCACCCAGCCCCCCAACAAAAAAAGTCACCTGTGCTTCACCTATTTATCCCTCCCCCATTCCCCACTGGCAACTACTGATCTTTTTAACGTCTCTATAGTTTTGCCTTTTCCAGAGTGTCATATAGTTAGAATCTTACAGTTTGTCATCTTGTTAGACTGGCTTCTTTCACTTAGCAAAACAAATTTAAGGTGTCCCAATGTCTTTTCATTGCTTGATATCTCATTTTTATTGATTAATAATATTCTATTTTATGGATATACCACAGCTTTTTATCTATTCACTTATTGAAGGTCATCTTGATCACTTCCAGTTTGGGGCAATTATAAATGAAGCTACAATAAACATTTGTGGGCAGGTTTTTTTGGGGACAAAATTTAATTCAGATAAATGCCTAGGATCAAGATTGTGGGATCACATGGTGAGACTATTTTTAGCTTTGTAATAAACTGCTAATCTATCTTCCAAAGCAGCTGTATTATTTCGCATTCTCACCAGCAATGAATGAGTCTCTGTTGCTCTACATCCTCACCAGCATTTGGTATTGTCAGTTTTCTGGACTTTAGCCATTCTAATAGATACATAGAGGTATATCATTGTTGTTTTAGTTTGAAATTCCCTAACCACAAATGATATCAAACATAAGAGTTATTTGTATATTTTGAATAGAAGTCCTTTACCAGATGTGTGTTTTGCAAATATTTTCTTCCAGTTGGTGCTTTGTGATTTTATTCTCTTAACAGTGTCTTTAAAAAGAGCAAAGTTTTTAAATTTTAATAAAGTCCAACATCATTTTTTTCATGAATTGTGCTTTTTCTGTTGTATCTAAAAACTTAATGCCAAACTCAAAGTCATATAGATTTTCTCCATACTATCTTTCAGAAGTTTTTAAATTTTGCTTTTTATATTTAGGTATATGACTTATTTTAAATTAATTTTTGTGAAAGGTACAAAGTCTGTGTCTAGATTCATTTTTTGTTTGTGGATGTCTAATTGTTCTAACATCATTTAGCGTTGAGTAAATGATTTCTTTTCTCCATTGAATTTCTTTGCTCCTTTGTCAAACAACAGTTGACTGTATTTGTGTGGCTCTATTTCTGGGCACTCTGTTCTCTTCTATTTATTTATGTATGTATTCTTTTGCAATACCATGCCATCCTAATTATTATAGCTTAATAGTAGGACTTGAAGTCAAATAGTATCAGTCCTCTTTGTTTTTTTTTCAGCTTTATTGAGGTATAATTAACAAAAAAACTGTATATATTCAAAGTGTATAATAGGATGTTTTGATATACACATATATTGTGCAATGGTTACCACAATTAAGCTAATTAACATACACATTACTTCACAGTCCTTTTTGTTTATGTATATGGTGTTAATACTTAAGATCAACTCTCTTAGCACATTCCAAGTATACAATAATTAACTATAGTCATCATGCTGTACATTAGCTCTCCAGAACTTATTCATCTTATAACCAAAAGTTTGTACCCTTTGGGGCAAATCTCCCCATTTTCCCTAACCACCAAACCCTGGTAGCTACCCTTCTACTCTCTGTTTAAAGTTCTACTTTTTCAGATTCCACGTGTAAGTGAGATCATGCAGTATTTGTCTTTCTATGCCTGGCTTATTTTTCATAGCATAATGTCCTCCAAGGTTCACCTGTATTATTGCAAATGACAAAAATTTGTTTTCTTTTTTGGGCTAAATAGTATTTTATATATATATGGCATATGTGAGATACATATGTCTCACATTTTCTTTCTCCATTAATCCACCGATAGACATGTAAGTTGTTTTTATGTATTGGTTATTGTGAATAATGCTGCAATAAACATGAGAGTGCAAATAGCTCTTCAACATACTGATTTTGTATCTTTTGCACATATACCCACTTGTGGAATTACTGGATCATATGGTTTTTCTATTTTTAATTTTTTGATGACTCTCCATGCTGTTTGTCATAATATCTGTAACAATTTACATTCCCAACATTTAAGAGTTCCACATTCTCACCAGCACTTCTTATCTTTTGACTTTTTTCCACATTCTCACCAACACTTCTTATCTTTTGACTTTTTTATAACAACCATCTTAACAGGAGTGAGCTTATATCTTGTTTTGGCTTTAATTTGCATTTCCCTGATGATTAGTGATGCTGAGCACCTTTTTGTATACCTGTTAGCCATTTCTGTGAAATGAAAATGTCTACTAAGGTCCTTTGCCCATTTTAAAATCGAAGTCTTTTTTTCAGGTGGGGGTTTTGGTTTGGGTTTTCCTTTTTTATTCCTATTGAGTTGCATGAGTTCCTTATATATTTTGGATATTTACCCTTTATTGGGTATATGTTTGCAAATATTTTCTTTCATTCGGTTTGTTGCCTTTTCACTTTGATTATTGTCTTTGCCATGCAGAAGTTTGTTTATTTGATGTAGTCCCACTTGTTTAGTTTTGCTTTTGGTGTCTGTTTTTCATCATATTAAAAAAATCATTGCCAAGACCAATGTCATGGAGCTCTTCCCCAGTTTTCTCATAGGAATTGTATAGTTTCAGATCTTATGTTTAAATCTTTAATTCATTTTGAGTTGATTGTTATATATAGTACAAGATAAAGATCCAATTTCACTTTTTTGCAAATGGATATCCAGTTTTCCTAACACTTTATTGGAGACACTATCCTTTCCCCCACTGTCTATTTTTGGAGACTTTGTTGACTATTAATTGACCATATATGTATGGGTTTATTTCTGGGCTCTCTATTCCATTTTTCTAAGTATATGAGTTTATGCCAGTACCATACTGTTTTGACTACTACAGCTCTGCAATATAATTTAAAGTCAAGAAGTGTGATGCCTCTAGCTTTGTTCTTCTTGCTCAAGATTGCTTTATCTATTCAGGATCTTTTGTTGTTCCATATGAATTTTAGGATTTTTTAAATCTATTTCTGTAAAAAATATCATTGAAATTTTGACAGGGATTGGGTTGAATCTGTAGATGACTTAGGGTAGTATGGATATTTTGACACAATATTGATTTTTCTGATATCTTTCCATTTGTGTTAGCTTCTATTTCTTTCATCAGTGGTTGATAATTTTAAGTACACAGATCTTTCATCAGCTTGATTAAATTTATTACTAAGTATCTTATCTCTGTGATACTATATAAATAATATTGTTCTTTTAAATGTCTTTTTCAGATTTTGTATTGTTAGTATCTAAAAATGCAACTTATTGATTTTTTTATCCTGCAACTTAACTTGTTTATTAGTTCTAACAGTTTTTTGGTAGTGTATTTAGGATTTTCTACAAATCGAATTATGTCAGCTGCAAACAGAGACCATTTTACTTCTTCCTTTCTGATTGGCATGGATTTTATTTCTATTTTTTGCCTAATTGCTCTTACTAGGACTCCAGTACTATGTTGAATAGAAGTGATGAGAGTGGACATTCTTGTTATTGCTCTTAAGGGAAAAGTTTTCAACTTTTCACCATTGAGTATGATTCTATTTTTTCTCTTTAGTATTGTGTGGCTATTCTAGGCTTTTGCCTTTCTATATAAACTTTAGCAACCATTTATCAATATCCACAAAATAGCTTTATTGGACTTTGACTGAAATTGCCTTAAATCCATAGGTCAAATTGGAAAGAATTCACATCTTAATAATATAGAGTCTTCTAATCTACAACCACAGAACATTAATTTAGATCTTCTTTTATTTCTTATCAGAGTTTATAGTTTTCTTCATATTTTGAACATATTTTGTTTTATAACTAAATATTTCTTCCTCTTTATTGGCACTAATGTAAATGATATTGTGTTTTGAAATTTCAAATTCAAGTTGTTCATTTTTGACATATAGGAAGTCAACTGACATTTGTATATTAACCTTGTACCTTGTGACCTTTGCTATAATTGCTTATTAGTTCCAGGAGTATTTTGCTGTTGTTGTTGACTCTTTGGGGATTTTCTACGTAGACAGTAATGTCATCTATGAACAAAGACCATTTGATTTCTTCCTTCCCTATCTTTATGCATTTTATTTCCTTTTCTTGTTATATTACATTAGCTATGACTTCTGGTAGATGTTGAATTGAAGTGCTAACAGGGGACAACCTCTCCTTCTTCTCAATTTTAGTGTTAAAGCATCCAGTTTTTTACCACTAAGTATGTTTAGAAGTAGTTTTTTATCAAGTTGAGGAAGTTCCCCTCTATCTCTACTTTGCTGAAATTTCTTATCAAAAATGGGTGTTGGATTTTGTCAAGAGCTTTTGCGGGATTGATTGATAAGAACATACGATTCTTCTTCTTTAGTCTGTTTATGTGGTAGATTAAAATAATTGATTCTTAATTTTGAATGTTGAACTTGCCTTGTGTGCCTGCCTGGAACAAATCCCAGTTGATTGTGACGATAATTATTTTTATACATGTTGGATTTGAGATTCTATGGCTTTTTCAACAGATCAGATAATAGTGACTAGTCTCATTCTTCCAGGTATTAGAATGTTCAGGTCAGTATTATTTAAAACTTTTTTTCTTTTAGTATTACAATACTAAAACTTCAATTGTTCATTGTATCAGAAACTTCTTATCTCCCCAGTTTGTACCTGCCCCAGACTTAGAAGTCAGCAGTAGGAAGGAGAGGATTGGTAAGAAATGTTGTATTCTCCCCATCATCTCCTTCCTTACCCAGTAGCTGAAATTTGTAGCCACTCCTAGGTTGGACTGGGGGAGGGAGAAAAGGAAGAAAGCACAGTTTACATGGCTGAGGCAGTTGTGATGGGCCTGGAGGTTTCTGGATGTTTCACATTGAGCAACTGCTGATTCTTTCCCTAATGAGGCATTTCGAGGGTTCTCCAGAGAGCAAATTCCCTGCTAGGAGGTCTCCTAGCTGCAGGTCCCTTGCTATGGATTATATCTCCTCTGACAATCCACTTCTGATGCCCCCTCAGTCTCTGGGTCCCTATGGTCCTTCCTTCCCTTGGGGTTGCCTCATTCCTCCTCATGGTCCCCTTGAGTAGGATCCTTTTTCAGGAGACTGCTGTGCTTCCCTCCTAATTGGTCCACACCAGACCTGCAGGGAACATGTCTATACACATCCTTGCCCCACCAAAGTGCAGGGTGTTTCCAATGCGAACTTGACTTTCACTTAAGGGATGCAACTGTAGGTTTTATCAGGTATAATTTAGGTATCTTTTCTTATATCCTCTGATTTCAAGGGGAATACGAAAAGTTTTCCAAGCAGCTCTTTAAAGTTTGACTTAAGGTGAGGCGAACCCTTTCACCCCACCTCATCTACTTTCAGTCAAGATGTGGGGTCTGTAGAAGGCATGCTGATGACTCTTTCCTCATGAATTCCTAGCTCCCTCTTGCATGGCTTAGAGGTGTGTGATGAGCTAATGAAGGCAAATCCTTCTTTCATCATCTCTATTAAGTGAGTATCTCCTATCCCCAAACTGACACTCTCCAAACCTCAGAAATAGGGGGTGGAGGAAAGACAATGAGAATCCAGAGATAGATGCTACAGGGTGGAGATGGTTTTTCCCTAAGGAAAGTGAATATTCCTACCATCGATCTTTCTAAAAAGAAGTCAGTTCTGTGGCAGGAAATGAATAGTCCTAAAGTGGGACTTAGACTGGGGAAAGGGGAAAACTTTGCTCTCTGGGCTTCAGGGCTGTTAGGACTGGAACTTTACAGTGCAGACACCACAGAGGATATTAGGAAGGCCAGCAGCTGGGCCAAGGAGGGCCTTGCTCACCTGTGGAAAAGATGGTCTCTGTTTATAGACCCTCCAAGAGGGACCTCATCTGCTAAGAGCTCCTAGTGATGACTGAGTTGATGACCATTCCAAATACTGTATCTAAGCCTCCAATTATCAAAAGTAACCTGACCTTGGCTGTGTGGTGGGGAAACCAGAGAAAGAGCTACCCTTTGCTTGGAAAAAGATGGTAGCAAGGAAAGCAATAACCCCTCTCTGCCCACTGCCCCGTCATCTCAGGCCAGATGGGTGGTGGTAGCAGGGGGCACTGTGGAGGCAGCAGCAGCAAAGGCATGGCTTGGCAGCCCAAGAGGGGCCACAGCTGGGGACACAGCAAGCAGCAAGCTGTTTCTGAGGTCTCATGAGACAAGGCTGGGAAGGATTCTCAGGAATCACCCACAAAGGTGTGGCTGGCACTCAATCTTCTTCTGCATATAACTAATGGAAATGTGGCCTCGTTTATGAGCAAATGTGGACCTACTAGTTACAAGAATAGAGGAGTCAGAAACTTTAGGCCAGAGTCAAGGACATAGTAAAAAACAATGTGGACTAGATTAAGTTTGGGATTTCCCCAGGGAAATCATTATCAACTTCTGTCTACCTTTTCTATGGTGATTAGCAGTAAAGCTCTAAAAGAAAAAACAGCTTCTGCAGTGGTCTTTGGTGTGGCAATAAAAGGGAAAGGGAAAATTGAGGAGAGAGCATATTGGTATTCATCAGTTTTGCAGAGAAAAAGAATTCCAAGGGATAGAGGAAGCAGCAACTTCATCACAGAAGAAAGGAAAGTAGCTGCCCTTAAGGCAGAGAAGGAGAGTGTGAAGAGGGCCAGGGCCTGAGGAGACATCCTATATCCTCCAAATAGAAGCAAAAGTGAACACCCTTACTCCTCCTCCAAAATTCTGAGTTTTGCAATCGAACACTTCAGAGTTAGTAACCTGCAGAGATTATTAGCTGTGTGGCTTCGGGTAGTTTCCCTCTGAGCCTCAGCTTCCTCATCTTTGAAATGCAGCTCACATTCTGTCTACCTACCATTGGATTATTCCAGAATTAAATGAGATAAAATACGTAAAACACACAGAACAACGTGCACACTAAGCAAAAGGTAATTTTTAAAGAAAATCTCATTCTATTCAGTATGCCCTAGAGATAACATTTATTTCCACACAGTGCATTAATCCATGCTATTAATGAAGATCCTGAGATATCAACAAAGAGTTAGAAGCTTTAAAGTTTGGCACTTAAAGGAGCCTGAGCTGGGCATGGTGGTTCACGCCTGTAATCCCAGCACTTTGGGGGGCTGAGGCAGGTGGATCACTTGAGGTCAGGAGTTTGAGACCAGCCTGGCCAACATGGTGAAACCCCATCTCCACTAAAAATACAAAAATTAGCTGTGCATGGTGGAGGGCACCTGTAATCTCAGCTACTCAGGAGGCTGAGACAGAAGAATCACTTGAACCCGGGAGGTGGAGGTTGCAGTGAGCCAAGATCACACCACTGCACTCCAGCCTGGGCAACACAGTGAGACTCCATGCCCTACCCCACCAACTGTAAAAAAAAAAAAAAAAAAAAAAAAAATTCTGCTATAGATTTCCAGAAAACGCACTTATTTTGGAGGTGTTTCAAATGGTGACAAATTATTTAACAGCCCTCTCATCAAGGGGTGGGTCTATGTGCCCCTCTCCTTGTGTCTTTGCAGGCTTATAGTTACTTGAACAAAGTCTCACGGAGGTGATGCTATATGTCTGTGAGGCTGGCACATCAAAGGCCATGCAGCTTCTGCCTACTTCTCTTGGGATACTCACTGTGGGGGAAGCCGGCCAACATGCAAGAAGCCCAGCTGTCCTGAAACCACCATGCTGGAGAGGCCACTCATAGGCAGCACTACAACAGCAGTAACAAGAACACTTGTGTAGAATATCTCATTTGCCTATAGTGGGGGATAGACTTAATGTGGCCTGATGAGTATTCTCATCAGACCATAATAAAAAATTGCCTGCAAGATTAAGAAACCCAAGAACCCAGTGTTTCCAGATTCTTCCCAGGTTTCCCTAACCCCCATTTGTTCAGTGAATTCAGAATCCAAAAAATAAAACAAGCCTCTTCTTCATCCCCATTTCTGTCACCTGCTCGACTGTTTTGATGTTGATGAGCAATAATTCTATGTTTCTCATGTTCCTCTAAGTGCGATGAGTGGCTCTCATCCTTCAAACCAGGACAGAGCACCTGTGCCCACGGCAGGTGGGACTGTCATCTGCAGGAGCCCTGCGGCCTGGCAGTCACAGGCCTCCCTCCATCAGCGCAGCAGTCCCTCTGTCAGCATCCTTCTGCATAGAAAAAGGATCATTGTAGGGAGAATTCATGAGCCACCAATTTGTCAATAGTCATGCCTTTGAAAGGAGGAGGGTGAGGGCGGGGAGAAGAAACACAAATCCCATTTTTTAATCCGCTGGGGTTTGATGTCTGTTTCACTGCTAAGATTTTTGAGAGATAGAGAGTGCCTGAGAAAAATACTATTGCAGAGGGAGAAGAGTGCGATCGGTTTCCATAGCAACTTCGCAGATAAGAGCAATCGTTCTACCCAGTCTGGAGGGAGTATTAAGACTGAAATGGGCTCAAAATAAGCACTTTTATGACTTTATCTTTTCCTTAAGTATTTAATTTTAATGTAACTTGCACTTGCTTGTTTCACATATTCTAACTCTTACCATGCGGAGTGGTTCCCCATGATCACCTGTTTTGGGGACCTCATGAAATGCAAAACTACACTTTGATACCTAATATATTATACTCTGCTAAAAGACAGGAGCATAAAATTTGCAGCGTAAGTGTATCTTAGGGAGTCTAGTCCCAAGAGTCAAAGCGACTTGCCTTGTCATTCTTGAATGAGTACTTGAAAGCTTAGTGTGCTCACTTCACCTACCTGAAAATGACTCAGTTGATAACTTCCTATTTCATGGACCCGTTGTGAAGAATGAGACAAAGTATGTTAAAAAGATTTGTAAAGTACAAAACACTGCCAATCTAAAGAGCAGAAGTAGTGGTAACAAGAGCAGAATCAGTAGTAGTAACAGTAGCAATATAATTATTAATATTGGCAGAACCAGCATCTAGATCTCCTGAGTTTACCACTCATGCTGGTTTCTTTCTACCACTCCCCTCAATACTGAAGTCAAGTCCTCTTAATAAACCTTGAATGCCACAGAATCTACCCAAACAAAGACTTAGTTTATCCCAGTCAGAACTGCTCAGGGATCAGACAAAGTGACAAAGAGTAAAAGAATCAAAGTACAGTAAGGTACTGCCCACCTCCCCTGCCGTTTACTGTTCTCAGAATCTTTTCTGTTGTTATCAGTACTTAGCTCTACTCAAAGAGTGCTTTAAACATGGCAGCTGTTATGACCCGAGGAACGCAAAACAGAATGGGAGTGGGGCAGAGGGAGAAAGCAAATAGGGATGAACAAGAAGTAGAGGCTGCATGTGCACAGCCAATGCTGAACACACAAATTTTATATTTAAAAATATATAACTTATATATGTGCTATGTCTATAAATGTATGTCTTTTGTTTTAGGTTTTTCCACTAGAATCCATACAATGTCGAACTTCAAAGTTATCACCATGGGAGGCTATGGTCTGAGGCTTGAACATTTCAGTGTTGCTATTTTAAAACTGACTTCAGAACTAAAAATTAAATTATGTTTCTTTAGAATTTAAAACTGATAATGACCAAAATGGTTATCTCTCGTATTCCTCAAATCATTCACCAAATGTGGCCTTGAACTACTTTTGATTGTTCACAGAAATCACATTCTTCCTTAACATATGAAAAGTCACCATCACTGAAGATTAGTAGAAACATGTGCTCTGAACGCAGCTAATTCCTACAGGAGCTTGAAACTGCCCTGGGCAATAAGTATATTATGGGAATAAATCCAAGTTGATTACTTTGAAGTAGAGAAAGCTTATCTGGATGTAAAAGTCCCAGGATATTTGTGTTTAAAAATTAATTATACTACTTCATAGTAAGAACTCCACTCATTCACTTATTCATCAATTTGTTCATTCAACAAGTAATTTATCCCCTACTTTGCTGGAATATATAAATAAGACTTATCTTTATGCTAATGATTTTCAAAGTTTTATGTTCATTCTCAACTTCTCCTTATATTTTAGGTCAATGTTTCTATCTGCCTCTGCAATCTCCACCTTGATGTTTCGTAGACACTTCAGACTTTATATGTGAAACTTTACATATAGCCTCATCAACTTGGGGACAAAAAAGTTTCTTTTTTTTCTTTTTTTGTTAATCAATGGAGTGTCAACCTGTTGTTATCAATAGGAAGTCGAAGTGCTCCCTCTCTAAAGACCAGCATTTACCATGATTCTTGGAGATCCCGAGTGTATTTGTCAGTTCTCACACTGCTGTAAAGAAATACTTGAGACTTATAAGTCTCAAGTATTATAAGACTTATATGAGACTTATAAGTATCAACCACTTATAAGAAAAGAGGTTTAATTGGCTCAGGGTTCTGCAGGCTGTACAGGAAGGATAGTGGCCTCAGGGAGCTTTTACTCAAGGCAGAAGGCAAAGCAGGAGCAAGCATCCCACATGGTGAAAACAGGAACAAGGAGGTGCCACACACTTTCAAATGACCAGATCTTGCAAGAACTCACTCACTATCATGGTAAAAGCACCAAGGGGATGTACTAAACCATTCATGAGAAATCCACCTGCATGATGCAATCCCCTCTCACCAGGCCCCACCTCCAACACTGATAATAACAAATTCAACCCGAGATTTGAGTGGGGACGCATATCCCAACTATATTACTGAGGCCTTTGTCAGACCCAAGGGATCAATGTGGCTTCCAAATGCCAAGTAGAAAGAACTTGAAGATTTAATTTGCCCGCCCTCACCCTTGCTTGTCTGACACCCACAACACAAGTCAATCCCACCTAATTTGCAATCAAAGCCACAGAATAAATGCTGATTCCACACAGGTCAGTGGTGATTTGACTTGAGTCATGTTCTGGGACATCCTGATTGTGTGTTATGCACCAAAGTGGTGCTCTTGGCTTAAATTAGGGTTCCAGCCTGCCTTACCATGTCCTCCCATGTTCAACAAGTAGCTAAAACCAGAAAGCAGCCCAGCATGGCCTGCCAAGGTCTATTGGCCTCAGCCACTCTAGGCAGCCCAGACCCCTCTCTCGTGGTGTTTCTCTCCAATGTGCTGTCACTGTGTCCTTCACCACCCTCTCCTTTGTATTCAAGGAGCATCTTTAAATGCTGGTAGTATGTCAGTGCTCTGACCTACACATTTCCTCACTGCACTCAGAACTCAGGATTTTGAGCACTTGCTCCATAGCAGGCACAATCATTCTGATAAAACTGAATCACTACCATCAAGAAACCTAGAGTTCAGAGGATATGCTGATAACTTAAACAGTAAATAAACATGCTAGGCACTTCAGCAAAGAAGCTGCTGTGAAAGCGAGAGGAGGGACGTCTATGTATTTCAACTACCTAAGAGTTTTCCTGAGGCCTGACTTTATTGCTCCTCTTTTGTTTCAAACCTTTAGGCTTGTGGTCTTTGAACAAAGCAATTGAGGAAAATGATCGGATACATCAGAGTCGTTTCCCTAAACCAGCAAACTTGTAGGGATTCCTGTAGCGTTCAGGAAAGGAAAACCATGCTGTGAGCTTGTTTTCCCCTTTCCTGGAGCCTTCCACATTCTCCTCCCTAGCTCCTTTCCTTTCCCTGTGAAATAATTTAATTGTATATGAGCAAAAATGGCTTGTCAAAACCTAGCACACATAGGGTTGATAGCTCCTGTGGGGAATTTGACATGGGCAAAGGAGCTACTGGTTAGACAGAGAGAGTGGATTAAATTTCTGTACCCATAAGCATCTTTGCATCAGCAAATTTTGAATTGTCAGCTGCCAGGTGGTAGAATGCTGGCTAATTGGGGGGAGGCAAACATCTGCAAAATGAACTTGATTCAAATGGACATGAGGTTGACACCATTTTATAAAAAAAAAAGTATCACTTTAATTTTTTCTCTATATGCTGAACCTGCTTCTTTGGTCACATTCAAATTTTTAGAACAAGGGAAGCTCAGGCCTGATACACATGCACAAATATATGCAGCCTCTCCCACAGCATCTTCAGAGATATCAGAAGATTGTATCCAATATCTTCAGGAAAGGGAGGAACACCAGCCCCATTCACCAAGACACAACAAGAGAAGCTCAGTACAAAACTACCATGTCCCGGGCCCTTACCATGGTTTGAGAAATATTGCAAGGATAAGGAAGGTGGTAGAAGATGGACAATCAGATTGGAGAAGAGTAAAATCAAAGACGCATCATAATAAGGCAATGTAGGTGGCTGATCATGGCATGTCATTTAAGAGACAACTTGACAAGAAATACTGCTCAACAATTGGATGTTGCTGAAGAGGGTAAATGGGATTTTCATTGCATTGGATTGACTTCCTCATTAGAAAATAAAGACATGTGTCTGCAAAACTGCCAGTACAGAGAAATACATGATCCAATTGTTGGAACTGCTGCATTGCCATGGGTTGGAATATCAAATTACTTAGCTGGTCACCTTGCAAGACCTTGAAAAAGCAATGAAGCATATAGAAAAGCTTCTGAGAAAGGGAGGTGACAGCTATGACCTAGAAAAGGGTACAAAAAGAGAGAGGTGATCCTGTGGGGTCAATTCTCATTCAGTCTCTTATTCATCCAACAAACATTTCCTGACGTCTTACCAGGTCCCAGGCACTACAGATGGGAATACAAAAATGAACCAAGCCCTTAATGAAGGTACAAGCATAACTGTGTGTGCACGAAATGTGCAACTCTGTAAGGGAGAAAGCAGACCCATTAACATCCAGATGTATTGCAAATGTGAAAAGTGCCCTCACATGAGAATACACCTAAAGCAAAGGCATCAGAGACACAGGAACAGTTAATTCTGCCTTGAGAAGAAGAAAGGGGCATAGGACTCTGATGATGTCGTGGACGGAAAAAAGTGACTTCAGTGCCAAGAAGGTTGGGGCAGTGGACTGAAAGGACCAAACTGGGAGGGCCCTTTGGGTGAATCCCCTGCATCCTCCCCACACATAGAAAAATGCTTTTTTCTCAACAGATTCCCAGTCAGAAGCACATCTGCCAGTCCTGCCTTTATGTTCATAGCTCTGCCTTCCAGCTGCAGCACAGCAGAAAACCTCAGGCTGACTGAGGGGATGGGGAGGTACCAGGCCAAAGCCACCTGGCCATCAGCTCTTGGGCAAGCTGGTGGCCAGAAAAGCCCATGCAGGGCCCTGTCCTGTGAGCACCATGCTGCAGTGGCTTGCAGGCTCTTGGTCACCTTCTTCATTCTTGTCCCTCAGTTTCTATAGACTGCCCCCCAAATTTGCTGTTTCCACAAACTTTGAGCAGCCTTCTGGCTATGTTTTCTGACTTTGGATTACTTAACTGTCTCTCGACTGCCTGCTATCTAGAATGGGGAGCAGCCCTTCCAGCATCCCAACAGTTCCCTTTGCTGGTTGCCAACCTCAACTCTGCTTAATAAAAAAGGGATTCTTCTGGGAGCACAGCAGGAGAGCTATTATGCGACCTGCCTTTCCTCAGTCCTTCCAGATCCTCCTCTACTATCTGTACCAGACTCTCTGCTCCAGGGGGCCTGACCTTATAGATCTGTTTATTTCAAGAAAAAATTCAGGATAAAATTCTTTCTAATAATTTTTTTCTCCTGATAAACTCTTTCCCTCCCCTCTATGTAAGAAGATATAGTCTGCCCTGTGTTCAGTGCTTTAAGGAGAGTATGTACCAGAAAGGAAGTGCTTAGTGAATCTTAGAGGATTTCGATCACACGCAAGATGTTTTGGAGAAGCATTATTAAACAGAAGGTTTCCTTTTTCCCCAAGGCCTCTGGGGAGAAGGGACCAAGAAGGTAATATGGAGCAAAGGAGCCAGTAGAGTGGGCTGAGCTGGACTTGAGGCTCTTCTAAGGGAGCAAATGATACTCAGCTGTACCCAATCATGAAGAAATGCAAACCCCGCATCACCTCTTCTTCCATTTTTCAAGAGCAGCCAGAAAGCTGACTCTTACATGAAATCTTCCGATTTTTCAAATGCTGACAACCAATTCAAAAGTTTTTGTACAACACTGTGCCAGCTAAATACAATGTATCTGTGGGCTGCCTTTGTCTTCTGGCCAGATTTAGCCTGTTGACCACAAGTTTGCCACCTTTACTTTAGAGAGGGATGAAATTCACACAGCAACATGGAGATCTAAAACCCGTCATTGGCCCCAACCCATCAGTATAGCCTGCTACAGAAACACTGCACAAGAGACATTTTCAGAAGGAAGACAGGAAAGTGGTGGCATTTTATATCTGAAATGCTGCAGCTCAGAATAGACAGAAAGCACAGGACCGTAAAAAGACCCATTTCTTGCCGGGCACGGTGGCTCACTCCTGTAATCCCAGCACTTTGGGAGGCTGAGGCAGGTGGATCACCTGAGGTCAGGAGTTCGAGACCAGCCTGGTCAACATGGGGAAACTCCGCCTGTACTAAAAATACAAAAATTAGCTGGGTGTGGTGGTGGGCACCTATAGTCCCAACTACTAGGGAGGCTGAAGTAGGAGAATCTCTTGAATGCGGGAGGCAGAGGTTGCAGTGAGCTGAGATTGCACCACTGTACTCCAGCCTGGGCAACAGAGTGAGACTCTGTAAAAATAATAATAATAATAATAATAATAATAATAATAATAATAATAATAAGCCATTTCTTCAACTCTGTGGCTGACACAGCCACTGGGGAAAGACAAAGCAACCCTCTCACTTATAATCTAGAGAGATGCTGATCCCACCCACCCACCTACGCACAGTGGATGGGGTTCAAGACAATTTGATCTGGAATAAAAAGAAACATAACTCAGCTATCAAGTAGATCGCCTAAGATGAAGAGATTGGAGCTCGGAGAGATGTAATAATTTTCTAGGTTCCACACAGTTAAAAGGTGGTGGATGCAGGATTTGAATGCTGGTCTCACTTATTGGAAAGCAGATGCTCTTTAGGAACCCCATTCCAAACTCCACAGTGATCAAAGCTTATCTAGTGGAGAAGACAAAGATGATGATGAAGAGGCAGTGGCGGCAGAGGAGGAGGAAAGACAGAGAGAGAGGGGAGCAGGGATAAAGGAAAGAAAAGAAAGTAACAAATATAAGAGAAGGGAAGAAAAAGAGAGAAAGGGAAAGGAAAAAAGAAAAAAGCAACATAAGGGAATCAGGAAAGGGAAGCAAAACATCGAAGAAAAATAAGGAAGAAAAGGGAAGCAAGAAAAGAGAAGCAAAATATGCAAGTGAGCAAACAGAAGCAAAACATGGGAGCAGGAAAAGGGAAGGAAGAAATGAAATTGAGCAAGGGAAGTGAGTAAAGGGAAGCAAAAAATAAGAACAAAAAAAGAGAGAAATGGGAAAGGGAAGGAAGAAAAAAATCATGAAAAGGTAGTTGGAAAGGAAAGTGAAAACGGGAAGAGAAAAAGAAACAAGAAAGGGGAAGCATATAGCGAACTACGGAAGAGAAGAAAAGAAGGCAAAAAGCAGGGGAAGAAAGGAGAAATGAAAGAAAAGCAAATAAAGGGAAGAGAGGAAAAAGGAACACTAAAAATGTGAGAAAAAGAGGAAGAAAAAGTGATTAAAATAGGCAAGGAAAAAAGGGAAGCATAAAAGAGAAGAAAGGGAAGCAGGAAAAGGGAAGCAGAAAGGGAAAAAAGAAAGGAAAGTGAAAAGATGGGAAGAAAGAAACAAGAGAGAGAAATAGCAAAAGTGAGGTGAGAAAAGGGGAGAGAGGGAAAAAGGCAAGAAGAGGGAAGGAAAACAGGAATGGAGGAATGAGATGCAAGAAAAAGGAAGTGAGAAAAATGAAACAAGAACAGGGAAGTAAGAATAGGAAGCAAGGGAAGGGAAGCAGTTGAGTGTGGTGCATGCCTGTGGTCCCAACTACTTGGGAGGCTGAGGCAAGAGGATTGCTTGAGTATGGGGTTTGAGGCCAGACTAAGAAATATAATATGATCCTATTTCAAAGACAAAGAAAGAAAAGAGTTATGAGAAAAGAGATGTAAGAAAACAGAAGTGAAAAATGAGAATGCAAAAGGAAAGCAAGAAAAAGTAAGAAATGTAGGAAAGTAAAGGAAAGGGAAAAGAAAACCAGAAGGGTGAGGAAAAGAGAGAGAAGCAAAAAGAGGGAACAAAGTAGGAAAGAATAAAAAGTAAGAAAAAGGAGGCAAAAATGGGGGAGGGGGAAGGCAGTAAGAAAAGGAGAAAGGGAGATCTAGAAAGAATAGTAAGAAAGAAGTGAGAATGGGAACTGAGAACATGGAAAAGGATAAAGAAAGTGAGGAAGAGAAGCAAAAAGAGTGAAATAAAATAAGAAGCAAGAAAAAGGAAGTGAGAATTGGGAAGCCAAGAAAGGGAATGAGAAAGGGGGAATGTGCAAAGGAATCTAGAAAGAGGAGAAGTGAGAATGGGAACTGAGAAAACAGAAATGATGAAAGGGAAATGAGGCAGGGGAAGTAAAAACTGCAAGCAAGAAGGAAACTAAAATCAGCAAATAGGAAAGGGGGGCAAAAAAGAGATAACAGACAAAGGAAGCCAACAACGGAAGTAAGAAAAGGAAAGCAAGAAACAAGAAAATAGAGGAATAAAAAGGGAAGCATGAAAGAAGGAACAGGAAAAAGAAAAGAAAAGAAAAAAGAAAAAAGAAAAAAGGAAAACAAAATAGGAAAGTAGAAAAGGAAAGCAAGAGAAAGGTAGTAAAGGAAGAAAGGGGTATGAAAAGGCAGGAAGCAAAATATGTAAGTAAAATAGAGACATAAGAAAGAGGAGTCAAATGGCTGACTCCTCTTTCATATGTCTCTATTTTATTTACACATTTGACCCAGCCATCCCATTACTGGGTATATACCCAAAGGATTATAAATCATGCTGCTATAAAGACACATGCACACTTATGTTTGTTGCGGCACTATTCACAATAGCAAAGACTTGGAACCAACCCGAATGTCCAACAATGATAGACTGGATTAAGAAAATGTGGCACATATACACCATGGAATACTACGCAGTCATAAAAAATGATGAGTTCATGTCCTTTGTAGGGACACGGATGAAGCTGGAAACCATCATTCTCAGCAAACTATCGCAAGAACAAAAAACCAAACACCGCATATTCTCACTCATAGGTGGGAATTGAACAATGAGAACACATGGACACAGGAAGGGGAACATCACACACTGGGGACTGTTGTGGGGAGAGGGGAGTGGGGAGGGATAGCATTAGGAGATATACCTAATGCTAAATGATGAGTTAATGGGTGCTGCACACCAACATGGCACATGTATACATATGTAACAAACCTGCACGTTGTGCACATGTACCCTACAACTTAAAGTATAATAATAAGAAGAAGAAGAAGAAAGAGGAGTGAAAAAAGGGAAACAAGAATGTGGGGACAAAATATGAAAGCAAAAAAATAGAGAGAGAGAGAGAGAGAAAAAAAAGGGCATGAGAAAGGGAAGCATGTGATGAGTAACCAGAAAGGGAAGTGAGAAACAGGAAGCAAGAAAGAAAAGCAAAATGGAGAATGAAGACAGAAAAAGGTAGCATCGGGAAAGCAACAGAAAAAATCAGGCAAGGAAAGGGGAGAAAGAGAAAGTGTGGATGAAAAGGAAAGCAGGAAAAGCAAGTCAAAAAGAGGGAGCAAAATAGAAGAGTAAGACAGGGAACCAAGAATAAGGAAGTAAAAAATGAAAGCAAGAAAAGAGAAATGAGGAAAAAAAGCTAAAAAGAAAAATGAGAAAAGAGCAAGAAAGGGAAGGAAAAAGAAGAGAAGGAAGCAAGAAACGGAAGCTAGAAAAAAGAATCAAGAAACAGAAGTAAGAAAGAGAACCTAGAAAAGGAAAGCACAAAATAGAAAATGAGAAAAAGCAAGCAAGCAAAAAACAGTGAGAAAAGAGATGAAAAATTAAGACTAAGAGATGCAAGAATAGGGAAGCAAGATGGGAAAGTAGGAAATGGTAGTCAATAAAAGGGGGTGAGAAAGGAATTGAGAAAAGGGAAGCAAGACAAGGAAAGTGGAAGAGGGAAGTGAGAAAAAGGTGGTGAGAAAGGAAAATGAGAAAAGGGAGAAGGAGAACAAAAGTATAAAAGAGAACAAAAAAGAGGTGCAAGAAAAGTGAAGGAATTAAGGGGAAGAAAGACACATTAGAATACAAGATATTTTTTAAGGAAGGAAAAAGAAAGGAGGTTAAAATGGGATCAATAGAAGGTAAGGAAAATAGGAAAGTAAGTAAGGGAGAAAAGAAAATGGGAACAAAATAATGGAAGCAAGAAGTGAAAAAGAAAGGAAAGGAAAGACAAAACTGAAAATCAGAAAAAAATCAAAGTAGGAAAGTAAAAAGAAAATCAAGAAAAGAAGAAGGAAGTAAGAAAAAAAAGAAGCAATAAAAGAAAGTGTAATATAGAAGTAAGAAGAGGAACTGAAGAAAAAGAAAGGGAAGTGAGAAAAAAGTTAAAGAAAAGCAAAATAGAGAAGTGTGGGAGAGAAGCTTGAAAGGGAAGCAAGAAAAGGAAATGAGGAAAGTAAAGCAGGAAATGAGATAATGGAAGTAAGAAAGAGAAGGGAGAATAAGGAAGCAGAAAAAGGAAATCAAGTAAAGGGAAATAAGAAAGGAGAAGTTAAAATGACAATCAAGGAAAGAGAAGCAAGGAATTAGAAGCAAAAAAAAAAAGTTAGAAAAGGGAAGATAGAATAGGAAAGCATGAAAGAATGGGAACAGGGAAATGGAAGCACAAAACTAGGGAAGTAAGAATGGGAAGGAAGAAAAGGGAAGCCAGAAACTTGAAGCAAAGAAAAGAGGACGTGAAAAAAGGGAAGTGAGAAAGGGAAACAAGAGAAGCTAAAAGAACAAAGAGAAGTAAAATAACAAAGTAAGAATGGGAAGAAGGAACAGGGAAGCAAAAAATCAGGAGCAAGAAAAAGGAGGGAAGAAAAGAGAAATAAGAAAAGGGAAGCGATAAAGGGAAGTGAAAAAAGAAGAAAGCAGAAGCATGAAGAAAGATGCATGGAAGGGCAGCAGGAAGCAAGAAACAAAAGCCAGAAAGAAACAAGAAAAGGAGAGCAAGAAAGAGGAGCAAGCAAGAAAGGAAAGGGTTGCAAGAAAGGGGAGAAGAAAGGAAAGCAATAAAGGAAGTAACAAGAGGAAGGAAGAAAAGGAAAGTAAGAAAAGGGAAGACAAAGAGATAGTAAGGAAGGGAGGAAAGGAGAAAGGGAGGAACACTTTCAGATACAAGAAGGGTCAAGTGATGGCAGCCATTTACATACTCAGTTCTAAATGGGGGTTCTTCCCAGATTCATAGGTTATCTTGGCCTAAGCCCCACTACACAAGAAATCAGACAGAAATCAAAGCAGAGGAGAGAACAGAAGGAAAGACAAAAATGCTTTGCTTCCTGTGCTCAGGGCATTGTGAGGAATGGGCATGTGCTGGCAGGGGCCAAAGAGAAGTCTTGTTGAATAAAGTGGTTCTGTAATGAGAGCCTGATCTGGCAACTCCACAGAGTGAAATCTTTGTTTTCCAAAGCATGAAAGAATAAAGGAATTTATTATAGTCATTCATGTTTCTACAGGTGGGTGATGCTCTGGTCATCTGCTCCATCTTCAGAAGATGCATAGGGTCTGGATACACTGGGCAAGCTTTGCAAGTAGATCATTTATTATTTACTCTAAAGCTGTGGTGGCTTATGGAGAGAGTTTTGAAGGGTTCCAGAGGATATGCAAGATAGGTTTGGTATTATTTCTGCTCTAGCATTAAGCTCTAAGCCACTCTCTACCACTAGCATCTACATGGAAAGAAATGAAAAACAAATCCAAAGAACCATTTTGCACAGTGCCCAGCTCATAGCAAATGCCCCAAACATGCGAGTGGTATTAGATGGAATGTTGATCTCTTTCTAATTTCAAGATGCCATGCTGTCAAAAGTTGTCAAAGAAACCAGCTGTAGTTTCTGGTAATCTCCCGAATGTTCTGCCTCACTGCTTTCTGGATCTGGGAAATGAGGATACCATCTCTATCAACTGGAAGATGAGCCAACACACTATCTTCTGTTTACAATAGAAAAAAAAAAGCATGAAAACTATCATTTCTTCAGCATAGCATGGAGATTTTTAATGACCTTAAGGATAAATGAGCATCTTGTACTCCCCTAAAATGCCAAAAATCTAACAGAGAATCTGTGGGTTACAGAGATCTGCTCAGTACTGAAGCAGTAGAGTACATGGGAAGGTGCCTTGGACTGGGATATGTTTTCCCTCTGCTTTGACAATAACCAAAGGTGAGTCATCAAGTTAGTCACTGAACTACATTGATTGTCAATTTCCTTGTCGGAAAAATGAAAGACCTTCTTGAGTTTAGGGTTCTCAAACTAACAGTCCTCAGACTGAATCTGGATAATAGAACTGCTGTGTCTGAGGCAAGTGCTGTCTCACTCCAGATCTGCCTGGCTCTTGACCTGTTTGTTGATGCACACTGCTTGTGTACATCTTTCAGGCTGGTCAGTCTGAAGGTCCTTACTGTAACAATGCAGTACCTATTCCCACAAGTGGAAAACTAACAAGGTGCCACTCTCTCTTCCAATCTCCCTTCCACCTCTGATCTTCTTTCCTAATCTCCTTTGAGGACTTTGCTTCTTCCATCCATCTCTTAAATGTTGGGGTCCTTTGGGATCCTCTTCATCCCAGTCTATACACCTCACCCTGGGTGCTCATTTCAACTCAGTGCTCACAGGGCTGAGTGGTCATGACTCCCCTGACCTCCATGTTTAATCCTAATCTGTTTCTTTCCCTGGACATGAATTTCCAACTTTTCTTGGGCATCCCTACCTGGGTATTCCAAAAACACCTCAATCTCAACATGTCCGAAATTTAAACCACATGTTCTCTCTCTCTACCACTCCACATCTAGTTGCCCTCACTGTTACAGAAAAGGGGTCCCAATCCAGACCCCAAGAGAGGGTTCCTGGATCTCACACAAGAAAGAATTCAGAGTGAGTCCACAGAGTAAAGCGAAAGCAAGTTTATTAGGAAAGTGAAGGAATAAAAGAATGGCTACTCCATAGACAGAGTAGCCTCAGGGGCTGCTTGTTGCCCATGTGTATGGTTATTTCTTGATGATATGCTAAACAAGGGGTGGGTTACTCATGCCTCCCCTTTTTAGACCATGTAGGGTAACTTTCTGACACTGCCATGGCATTTGTAAACTGTCACGGCACTGGTGGGAGTGCAGCAGTGAGGATGGCCAGAGGTCACTCTCATGGCCATCTTAGTTTTGGTGGGATTTAGCTGGCTTCTTTACTGCAACCTGTTTTATCAGTAAGGTCTCTATGACCTGTACCTTGTGCCGACCTTCTGTCTCATCCTGCGACTTAGAATGCCTTAACTGTCTAGTAATGCAGCCCAGTAGGTTTCAGCCTTATTTTACTCAGCGCCTATTCAAGAAGGAGTTGCTCTGGTTTATATGCCTCTGACATCACCACTGCTCCAACCTCTGAACTTTGTAATTTTAATGGTTGAAATGAAGCCAACACTTCTACCTCTCTATTCTCTGGCAAACTCCTCATTTGTCAGATATCAGCTTCAAAGAAGCTGTTGAAAGAAGAGCTCTTCTTGACCACCAAGACTATGCTTCTCTGTGCTCTCACAGTACCCTGGATTTTTTACCTCTTTCACAGCATGATTTGTGCAGTCATAATTTATTCATTTACCATGAGCTCCTTAAAGACGGGCACAATGTCTTCTTGTTCACTGTTGTTTCTTCTTTATCTAACACTGTACCTAGCCCAGTGAATAACTGTTGAATAGGAAAACCAAATTAAAAGATTGGAAGGCTTCAAGATGGCTGACTACAGGCATCCAGCACTCACTTTCTCCACAAAGAATAACCAAAATAGTGAATAGATAATCACAATAATCACACTTTGAATAAAGCACTTAAGAGAGAACACTGGAATTCAACAGAGAAGGGACAGGAAACCCCTGAGGTAGGGAAGGAGAGGGAAGTAAGTGAGGTAGTTGGCTCAGCTGCAACTGGCTGGGAGCGGAGAGAGGCTCACCAGTGCAGGGAAAGGGTAAGAGAGAGATCCCCAGTGGTCCGCATTCCCACTGCAGAATCCTGCAACCATACCCACAGGAGAACCCTCTACCCTCATGGCCCCAGAGACTAGCATAGGCAGCTGCCTGGAGACCACATGATGGCATTGCTCCAGAGAGGAAACTCACCCTGGCTCCCATATACACTGAAGACCTAAGCAGCTATAGCAAGGTGCCATATGGAGAGGCCAGCCCTGACCGGACTGAATACTTCCTGGGGACCCAATATCCCCTGCATCTCCACACTCTGGAGCCCCAGTGACAGCCCCTGAATCTACTTGGAGGGCTTTAGCAGTGTGACATCAGTTGGACCCAGCAAAGCAGCAGGGTCCCCAGCACTCTAGCATACACAGCGTCATGCACCCCAGGAATGGGCAGTGCAGTGCCCTGGAGAGGCTGCCTCCAGGACAAAGAGAGCCAAAGTGAATGCTCCCCAGAGCCTGAAATCCTCCTGCATATGGCTGCTGCCACTGACAATGACCCCATCCCCCTCGAGCAGCAGGGCCATCACACCCTTGCATGCACCCTGAAGACAGGCTTTCCCTGCTGCTGCCAGTGCTGCTGGGGGCCAAAGCACATGCCACTGGCAATGACCCTGTCCCCCTCCAGCAGCAGGGTCACTGTGAACTTGCATGCACCCTGAGGACTGGCTTTCCCTGCTACTGCCATTGCTACTGGGGTCAAAGCACATGCCACTGGCAATGACCCTGTCCCCCTCCAGCAGCAGGGACATGACACACTTGCTTGTACCCTGGGGGCTGGATTTCCCTGCTGGTTCCTCTGCCACCACTGCTGGAGCTAAAGCATTTACTCCTCAGAGCCTGAGACCTACCTGCCTATGGCTGCTGTCACTGCCAGAGACCCCACCCCATTCACTAAGCAGCAGGAGTGCCATGCACTTCTACACAGCCTGAGGACTGACTTTCCCTATTACTACCACCAAAGTAGTCTGCTGGGGGGCCTGGGATCACCTCACCCTGCCCACCGCAGCCAGCACCCATGTGCACCACCAGGGGCCCTGAGGACAGGCCCTCCCAGCCTGTCACCACCCACCTAGTGCACAAGTGTGCTGCCTGGGGCCTGGGAGTAACCCCACCCCATCCACCATTGCTGGCATCTGTGCACTCCTTCCAGGGGCCTGAGGTCAGGACCACTCAGCCGCCACCACCACATTCAGCACCCATGCTCATGGATCAGAAATATGAATATTGTTAAAATGACCATACTACCCAAAACAATCTAAAGATTCAATGCAATCTCTATCAAAACACCAATGACATTCTTCACAGAAATAGAAAAAACAACCTTAAAATTCACATGGAATCCAAAAAAGGACATGAATAGCCAAATCAATCTTGAGCAAAAAGAACAAATTTGGAGATATCACGCTATCTTACTCAAAATATATTGCAAGGCTATAGTAGCTAAAATAGCATGATGTTGGTGTAAAAATGGACACATAGACCGATAGAACAGAATAGAAAACCCAGAAATAAACCCATGTATTTAAACATAAGACTTGAAACTGTAAAACTACTAGAAGAAAACATATGGAAAACCCGCTTGGACATTGGTCTAGGCAAAGATTTTATGGCTTAGATATAAAAAGCACAGGCAACAAAACCAAAAATAGACAAATGGAAATATATAATATTAAACTAGAAAACTTCTGCACAGCAAAGTAAGCAATCAACTGAGTGAAACGACAACATGTTGAATTGGAGAAAATATCTGCAAACAATTCATCTAATGGGCAAATATCCAGAATATACAAGAAACTCAAACAACAGCAAAAAAAATAATAATAATCCAATCAAAAAGTGGGTAAAGTATATGAATAAACATTCCTCAAAAAAAGACATCCAAATGGTTGACAGGTATATTTTAAAAATGCTCAATATCACTAATCATCAATGAAAGCCAGATCAAAACCACAATGAGATATAATCATACCTCAGTTACAAGGCCTACTTTAAGAAAATAATAAATAACATGCTGGCAAGGATGTGGAGAAAAGGGAAAGTTGGTGGGAATGTAAATTAGTATAACAATTAGAATGTAAATTAGGAAAACAGTATGGAGCTTCCTCAAAAAACTAAAACTAAACTACCATCAAATTCAGCAATCTCACTACTGGGTATTTATCCAAAGGAAAGGAAATCAGTGTATCAAAGGAATTCCCGCACCCTCATGTTTATTGTAGCACTATTCACAATCTCAAAGATATGAAATCAACATATGGGCCCATCAACAATGAACGAAGAAAGAAAATGTAGTATATATACACAATTGAATACTATTTGGCCATAAAAAAGAATACAATTCTGTCATTTGCAGCAACATGGATACAACTGGAGATTCTTATGTTAAATGAAATATTCCAGGCACATTCGAATATCACATGTTCTCACTTATATGTGGGAGCTAAAAAAGTTGATTTTATGGAGATAGCGAGTAGAATGATAGACACCAGAGGCTGGGAAGGATGTGGATGTGGAGGTGTAGGAGGGGGATGTAGAGAGGTAAGTTAATGGGTACAAACACAGTTCCACAGAAGAAATAAGTTCTAATATTTGATAGCAGAGTAAGGTGAGTATAGTTAACAATGTATTATATCTTTCAAAGCAGCTAGAAGAGAGGGCTTATTGTTACCAACACAAAGAAAGGATAAATACTTGAGATGACGGATACCCTGAGTCTCCTGACTTGATCATTACACATTCTATGCGTGTAACAAAATATCACGTATACCCCATAAATCTGTACAAATATTATGTGTCAATAAGAAAATTTTAAAGAAAGCCAAATTAATGACAGAAACTCATTCATCTTGCCTAAAAATGTATAATCAACCCCTGAGGATCCTTTATCTTCATTTTCTTCTCCTAAGTGTAGCTCATAAATCAATGATCTGCCATGATACATTCTTTTCCAGTTATTATCCAGTGATGTAATTTGTGCACTGAAGCAAAAACTGTTGTCTGTGTAGATTCTCTTGCACTTAAGTCACTGCCTCTCTGATAGCAGGCTGACCACTAAAATAGAAATGTTTATCTAAGAAGGGAGTAAAAGTTTACCAGTTAATTCAACATTGAGTAGATCTGGTAGAAATGAATTCCACAGGAAATTACACCTCCCTTGCTAGACAGGCCTTTCCGTGCCTGGTTACCATGCAGGATATGTTTCTGGCATGACTCAGAGTGGGTCCGTTTTGCACAATTGCAAAGAAGGGACCTTTATCTCTCTCATCTCTGCTGACCCTCAACACTCACTGCCACTTCAAACAACAGGTGAGGGCACCGTGCTCTGTGTGCATGATGACATATCTGCAATTCACCTGCATCCTCACCTTGACCTTGGCAACATGATTAGGTGGTTGAGGTGAAGATTAATGAGACAATTATTTTTACAAGGAATATAAACAGCCTGGCTCTGCTGGGTTAACAGCATCCACAACATTCGTTGCTCCTAAGCATTAAGATTTTGCTCCTTGAATTCTGAGCAGTGGAAAGTCAATGTGAAGTATTATTTGATGTAATAACTTATGACAGAAAAAAGTAAATGAAGATAAGGATTGATATCGTTAGAACAAATGCTATTAACATTGCAGTCTCTTGAAAAATAGAAGGGTAGAGTGGGAAAACCTCAGAACAAGGCCTTAGCTCTGATGTTCATACAAACCGTTTAAACACTCAAAGCCTCAGTTTCTTCATCTGTAAAATGGAAATATTCATTAAAAAGAAAGAAAATTGGTATTTAACATAAGAACCAGCTGCAGCCACTTTTATATAATTTAGAATTCAAATCTGGAGAGATCTCTTTTTGTATAAAATACCTCAATGAGCTTCTTTGAGAATAAAAGGTAAAAACTTCCAGAGCATGGTATGGAAAGGGAAGCATTAAAAAAATTAAAAAGTGGGGAGAAAGGAATCATTTTGCACATCAATGTGAAAAATAAAATTAAGCCCCAAAGAAAGGGGTTGAGAATAATCAGAAGTGAGAGAAAGGAAACACACAGACCAGATAGGCAGCAAGAAGGCCCTCACAATATGGCAGCAGGTAGATAAGAAACTCCCCATGGAGAAAACTGCTCAGTAGATTTCTATGAACAAGAACATCTGAATGGAATTGGAAGTGGTTTTCTGCCTGTGGTGTAATTACCTTCTATTTTCCCCAAAATATCAATAAAGTCTGCAACACACAACAGGTATGACAGATGAACTGTCACGATGAAGAAAGGCTGCTGATGGGACAACAGGTAGGAGAGGCTCAAGCAATTCTGAGGACCGGGCAGTGTCTTGGGAGCAGATGACAGTAGCATAGGCTGGTGAGGGGCTGTAAGCCTCCTTGAGGAGCCCAAAACGGAATTTGTCACCCCTCCATCCCCAGCGCCAAGCTTATCTCCATTGGAAATTCATGGAACCACTGGGTGGACCTGCCTGCAACATATAGAAGGGAGACAGGAACCCTCTCATTTGGATATCCCAGTGGAAGGTGACATCACAAGTCTGGAGGGTCTGTGCACATCTCGGTCTCGTGGCTGTGCTGACCAACTTGCTGAGAAAGACAATCTCTTGCACAGTCTCCCAACCCCCTTTCAGGTGCAAGGGAATGGGCCTTGGGCCCAGCATACTTTCTTACCAAGAGATAGAGTCCTCACAGCCTGAGCTGGGCTTGTCGGAATATCTTTCCCTGTTTCAGACTCAATGTGTACCCCTTTGTTCTGCATAAGCATGTACATTATATGGCACCTGGCCAACCCCACTGCTATTTCTGTCCCCTTGGGCAGGGAATGGATGCTTCTGCTGCAGCACAAGATGAGTGCACACAGGCCAATGGGCCTTCATGGGCTGCTGGAGGGCCCCACTCACCATGGGGGACTGACGCCCTCTATTGAAGCTGCTCTTTCTCTATCTCTTCTCTATATGAGCAAAGCATGTTCCATCCAGGGCTTGACTGCATTGTGTTTTCCTTGGCAACTCCAATACCGAGACACTGGAGGAAGAGTTCAGACTCCCATCCTGATAACAGGCAACAGATGCTACTCGATCGACACACCTTAGAGAGATGCACTGGGGACCACGTAAAATAACAGATGTGGAAGTAATTAGCAAACTTTACAATAACATACAAAGTAAGGCACTCATGGAATAACAAGTGCATCTTTACATCTCAGGCTATAACCTACTGCTTCCCAGCAAATGTAAAGCAAGAATTGTAGCTCACTGGAGTTCATTTTAAAGAGCTATAGTAAGTTATATCTTACAGTTGTTATGATATTCAAACAACTTTACATGTGGTTTTCAACATATCCTATTAATCAAATAATCAGTGAGGATTTGTTATTATGTAACTGATATTATGGAGGGATTAATACAGAAAAAGTATTAATACGTGGTCACTGAACACAGAGAAGTAAATCGACAGAAACTAAGAGGACAGAAAAAGAGTCTCTGAAATCTGCTTTCCAAGCCCAACTCTAGCACAAACTAACCATAACCCTGAACAATCACTTAGCCTCTTTGGGCTTCTTGTTTCAGCCATAAAATAATACATATGTTCACTCCATCCTATCTTCCTCAAAGCACTGTTAGAAGGAGAGAAATAATACACATGAAAACTCTTTAAAAACTCTGAAATACTCTGTAAAATAAGGCATCACTATCGCTATGAAGACTGTCTTTTGAAAAGAGTCTCGCTCTGTTGCCCAGGCTAGAGTGCAGTGGCACAATCTTGACTCACTGCAACCTCTGTCTCCTGGATTCAAGCGATTCTCCTGCCTCAGTCTCCTGTAGTAGATGGGATTACAGGCACCTGCCACCACGCCCAGCTAATTTTTGTATTTTTAGTAGAGACGGGGTTGCACTATGCTGGCCAGGCTGGTCTCGAACTCCTGACCTCAAGCGATCCTCCTGCCTCAACCTCCTAAAGTGTTGGGATTACAGGCATAAGCCACCGCACCCAGCCGAAGATTTCTTGAGTTTCATTTCTTTGCTGTTTTATATGTTTGTTGTTAGGTGAACTCCACATCTCATCTGCATAAAATGTCTAGTCCCTTTAAAAATGCTCAGTGAATAAATCATTCACCCAGCATCTTCCAAGTGGGTTGGTTCTGCTTCCCTCCCATATGCTGGAGAACAGAAGGGCAGAGAGCAGCCTGGAGGGAGAAGTGATTCAGCTCACGATCACTCTGATTGTTTTTATGTGGGTAAGAAATGGAACAGAATACAAAATACCGGAAAATATAACTGCACATGGGTTAGCATAGTGAGATTGCAGGGGTCTTCAATGTCTTTTTTATATCTTCAATGTTTCCTTTTTTATAGTTGTAATGCTCTTGTGCAATAAATAAATGCTCTTGTGCAATAAATAAGAATAAAAACCTTTATATATCCTTTGCAACACTTTGCAATTCACAGAGCATTTTCACATATGCCACTTGATTCTTACTACTGCTCCAGAAAGAGGGCACTGTTATTGACCCCGTTTTATAGCTATGGAAACCGAGGCTTGGAGAGATAACACCAGCTCCAGGATCAATATGTTCTTTCCATTACTGGCTCTACCTCCCAGATGAAAAGGAGATGCTGCTGTAGGAAAAACTAATAGGAGGAGGATGATTAAGCAAAAGGTTCCTCAGAAGATTGTTCTAGAAAGAACCAAATGAGGCTATGACTGAAGACATGACTGCTTCAGTCTCTGAAAGCAGAGAGACTAAGATTGCACTGATCTTCCCTGTGAGAAACATTCCTTGAAGGTTCACGGACGCACATGGGAGCAGCAGGCCTCTCCTCCCAAGAAGAGAGTCAAGCCCCAACAGGAATGGAGATGGGAGGGGTAGGTGGGAGCACCGGGCTTTCCCAGATAAAAGTTCCTGGGAGCCATAACATTTTGATTGTAACTTGTTGACTTTAAAATGGGTCTAGATTTTATAGAAGAGACGGTTGCCCAAGAAAAGTTACCACGAACCAATAATATTAACAAGCTAGCCCAGCGCAGTGGTTTATCCCTGCAATCCCATTATTTTGGGAGGCTAAGGCAGGAGGATCATTTGAGCCTGGGAGACCAGGCTGGGCAACACAAGGAAACTCTCCATCTCTACAAAAAAAAAAAACTTAAAAATTAGCTAGACATGGTGATGTGTACCTGTAGTCCCGGCTATTCAGGAGGCTAAGGCAGGAGGATCATTTGAGCCCAGGAGTGTGAGATTACAATGAGCCATGATCGCCCAATTGCACTCCTGCCTGGGAGACAGAGAGAGACCCCATCGCTAAAATAAAATAAAGTCAAACAAGCAGCACCTTCAAGGTCTACAGGTCTAAATAGCAGCAAGCACCTCACATCCAGGCCCATAGTGAGACTGAGGGAACAGAAAGGCTGGGCCATTCTGAGACACAAGACACAGAGCTAAGGCAGAGTTGCAAACTGACAGCCCCTAAACCAACGCCTACTCTTGGATGTGCTATTTAGAGTCCCTAGAGCTATCATAGATGTTGTTGTTATTTCAATGTGAATTAGTTGCCAGCATTTTAATACTGTGAAATTTAACATAAAAATCTCCATTTCTAACTTCTTTCAAAAGTAGCAAAAGCTCTGGCTTCCTGGGCCCAGGATTCCGACATGACAGCAATTCGCTGGAGCCTCAAAGGGTAGCGGTGCTCTCTCCTCCTCCCCGGGTACCTGCAGCCCATGGCCCTCATCTGTTTCATCTGGGTGGTTCCTGTATGCAGCTGAGTTTGGGACCTCTCCTCTAGTGCTGAAGCAACGATTTGGAGGATAAGCCAAGAAACACACAAGGCAGCTCCAAGGACCAAAGGTGACAACAGCCAGCAAACTGACATTGGCCATTGCCCAGACTCGCATTTCCTCAGTTCCTCCCTGGCCCTTCCTGCTGAAGACATGCAGATGTAAATGTTGACCCGCTCCCTTCCAGAGGAGCAGCAGGTACCAAAGCATACCCTTGGGGCAGGAGTGATGTCAGGGCCAGGCCTCAGGAGTGGCTGCCAGGAAATCCCAAGCAGAAGCAATGAGCAGTCAGGGTCAAAAGCCATCAAGACCAAAGGCAAGCAGGAGCCGTGAGGGCTCGACTAGAGGAATAAATTCCCTTAACTTGGGGGATTTGCCTTTAGAAGTTTCTGCATCCCACTCACATGGGGGCACTCTCCTCCATAAAACCAAAAATGGAAGTCTCTGAAACTAGTGCCTAAGGATGGGGAGGGTGAGGTCCCCAACGAGCCTGCTGCCTCCATCAAACCCAGCTCCATGTGTCATTGAAGACCCTCAATCAACGTTATTCACAAAAGGGATTATTAGATCAAGTCTACACACTTGTCACAGGCTGCTGGAAGGGGTGTAAATTGGTGCATCTCCAAGAGAGGGCAACTTGACCATCACTGGCAAAACTGCCAAAGAATCTACGCTTTCACCCATGAGTCCAACTTCTTGGAATTTATTTTACAGGTACAACTACACAGGTACCAAATGGCATGTATACAGGTTTATCCACTGCAGTTCTGTTCACACCAGAAAAAGATTGGAAATAATCCAATGTTTCTCAAGAAATAGTTTGTGGTACAAAGAATGGAATACTATGTCATTTTTTAAAAGCAACAAGAAAAAATGTGGTGTTTTCTATGTATACGGGGAAAAATTAAAAAATTAAGTGAAAAAAGTAAGGTACAGAACAGTATGTATAGTGTATTAACTTTCTATATGAAAGCAGGAAAAACAAAATCTTTACCCATGTTTGCTCCATTTTTTTTTTGTTTGTTTTTCTTTTGAGACAGAGTCTCGTTCTGTCACCCAGGCCAGAGTGCAAGTGGCACGATCTCAGCTCACTGCAAGTCTGCTTCCCAGGTTCGAGCAATTCTTCTGCCTCAGCCTCTCGACTAGCTGGGATTACAGGTGCCCACCACCACTCCTGGCTAAGTTTTGTATTTTTAGTAGAGACAGGGTTTTACCATCATGGCCAGGCTGGTCTCAAACTCCCGACTCAGGTGATCCATCCAGCTTGGCCTCCCGAAGTGCTGGGATTATAGGCATGACACACCATGCCCAGCCTCCATTTGGCTTTCTAAAACTCTGGAAGGTCTTTCATGTATACATGAAAAAGGAATAAAAAAATGTTTACCTATGTGGGACACTGTTGGGCTATGAGATAGATGGACGCCAGGTGGGAGAAGGCCTGTCCCTTTATTGTTTGGCATTTTGAACCCTATGAATGGGTTATGACCTAAAACACGAACACATTTCTCCATAAATGTCAAGTCCAGAAGTGGAGGCATCACTGGGCCTGGACCCTGAGAACAGCACGGAGAGAGGCAGAGGGAATATGGTGGGACCTGACAATACAGTACTACTGTGTCTTCTCGAGACCTCATGGTTCTCAGGCATAAGAGCCACACGAGGTACCTGCTCTGAGACTCAGCATCAGTTCACTTGGATGTACCTGAAGGAAACACGAGGGCTTAGCAGGCAGTTTAACAAACTCCTGAGACACTGAACATACAAATGACCTTGGGTAGACCACATAAAAAAGTCAATAACTGACCCCCAACCCGCAGCAACCAGCACAAGAAACCAACCTATTATCTAGCTATAGATAGCCAGCCTGCTGTCTATAAGTCAGATTGCTATCTCTAGTTACTAGTCCAGGAATCCAAGCAACAAATCCTGTAACCGTTGGCCCAAAATGGCCAGGCCTTGATTAATAACTGACAGCTTCCCTAATTTTTGTCCCCACTTCCAAATTAAGGCCAACCAGAGAAAGTCAAATATACACCCCTAACAAATCACATAGGCTACTCTGCTTCTAGTTGGCCAGCCTGCAGCTTCCCCATGCCAGGAGCCCAATTGGCACACCCCTGAAGCTTTCCCACTCTGCCTGCCTTTGAGTCTCTGTCAAAAAGTGACAGTGGCTGACACCCCTGCTATAGCAGGCTCTGAATAAATAGCCTTTGCCTGTTCGCATTTGGCTGGTCTTTATTAATTTCCACTTTCCTTTTGGACATCCCTGTTGTCCCCAATTTGGAATATCACAATGAAAGAAGATGAAATTCCGTAAGTATTAAAATATAACTAATTATTTATATATACTGACATTAACACTCACACAAGTAATTTCATCAAATTCAAGGAAAGCAGAAGAGATGGCATTGCAGGTGTTGTGTGTTTATGCAATAAATATAATTGGATGTGTAAAAAAGAGAATTTTCTTTTTATAATTTCATATATATTTCTCATCCTACGACTCTCCCTCTCCTGAGGCTTCCAGACAACTGGTCTCAGAGATTCAGGGAGAAGTTAGCTCCCAACAGAGCAAAGTCAATATAGATTCTTGTTTGACTAAATGTTTGAAAGCCCAACATCATGCAGGAAAAAAGTGAGCACCTACATTTATGTTAGCACATCCAGGATGAAGACTGGCAGACTCAGGGGACAGAATTTCCTCAGTGATTGTGGGAGAAAGGGATGTTGTGTTTAATCTTGGGGTCTTCATTTATTGTACTTCTCTGGAAGAGGTAGGCCATTTAGAAACACCCAAATGGATATGGAGGAGGCAGGGAGCTGTGTTGAAGCTCTAATCAACTATGTGACTTTACTTGGAAATAAGGTCTTTAAAGAGGTAACTGAGGTTAAATGAGATCATGAGGGTAGGCCCTAATTCAATAGCACCGGTGTCCTTCTAAGAAGAGGAAGCGGTGCCAGGAGTGTGCCTGCAGAAAAGAGGCCGTGTGAGGACACAGCAAGAAGGAGGCCAAATGCAAGCCAAGAGAGAGGTCTCCCCAGAAACCAACCCTGCTGACACTTTGACCTTGGACTTCCAGCCCCCAGAACTGTGAGCAAATGAATTTCTGTTTTTTAAGTCTCCCGGTCTCTGGTATTTTGTTATGGCAGCCCGAGCTGACGAATACACCCCCAACGTCACCTTGGACCATGGCTGGGTGTGCTCTCCCAGCACCAGCAGCCCTAGTCAGCTTTGTGGGTTCCCCTGGCATAGTGTGCAGGGCCCCCGAGGTTGCCATTTGCCCCATGAGGGGACTTGGAGGTGCTGCAAGTCCTAGTGCCTCAGCAGAAGCCTGGGGTCCTTAAGGATGGGGGAAACTTAGAAACCAGATTCAAAAGGAGAGAGCCAATGTCTGTAGCAGTGATACCAACACATCAAACCATGTGGACACCTCATTGGTTCCACTTTCACATATACTAGTCCTGCTGCTCTGTACCAGTGGCCAGGGAGTCCCCAGAGGATGCCTGTGGATGCCAGGGCCCAGACTTCCCTCCACTGCACTGAGCACCTAAGCAGCATCTCTCCCTGCACACACATGGGGGATATATTGCTAAAGAGAAGGGAAGTAGGCAGGGAGGGGCAGGAATAGGAAAGGCAGCATTTATCCTTAAAAAAACACAATTACTCAGATAAAGTGTTCAACTGATTGGCTCAGGCTAAGATTCTAAATTGGACTACATTAAGTCCCTTCTGGGGCTTCCCACCTCCCATAGAAATGGTTGTCATAAGGGAAATCATATCAGTAACAGGCAAAATAATAAAAACACATTTTTGGCAATCTGAGTGTCATAAGAGTAATCCATTGCTCTGCTATATCTTTTATGAGCACATATAAGTATGTGTACATACATATATTTTGTGTAAAACCATCTAGTGCCTTACAATCAAGCTATTCCTTCAAAGGAAGGATTGAATGTTGCCTAAATTTTAGAAGAGTATTATCTCTGATTTAAAATTGTTCAGGGAAGCCTCTGATGGCCCTTTTTCATTTGTATCCAAAGCATTTACCACCTGCTCACATGCCCCGATAGAATACAGCACAGGAATGCCACTCACCCCCTAACCTGGCAAAGCTTCTTCTCTCATCTCTGTCCCTTTCCTAACTCTTTATGGTGGAAAATCTCCCTCCACCTGGGGCCATAATGTCCATACACTGAAGACAAAGGAATGAAATCATTTACCCTGTGATTTACCTTTTTCACAAACCCCTACACTATTACTAGATACAGAGACTATGAAGGCTCATGAACCTCACTGCAGGTCAGAGAAAACAGAGAGGAGAAGACAGATTGGAGAGACAGCTTAGATTATCATGTTGCCACTTGGTTTTGCTTTCTCAAAGCAACTACACCCAGTTTACATCTGAGAAGCAATTAAAAACAAAACAAAACATAAATGTATTTTTAAAATAGGTTCTTGTCAACATTAAGCACTCAGCAAAAATTGATGGGTTCCTGTGTTTCATGAAGGAGGGGGACAATCCCAGGACACCAGGCTTCGCCTCGGCAGGGTCTGCCCTGGGTTGGACCTCAGGAGGACACCAGTGTTCATGCCAAAGAGGTCGGTTGCTGGAAGCACAACAGGAAAGTCCCAAGGTACTGGAAACTAAAGAGAGGTCTTCACATGGAACTGAGTGGGTGAGTGAAAGCCAGGACATCAGTAGGAGAACAGGATAATGGAGCAAGAAAATACAGGGATTCTAAAAAGCAAGTAGAAATGGGCCAGGCGTGGTGGCTCATGCCTGTAATCACAGCACTTTGCTCCCGAAGTGCCTTACAAGGCAGGCGGATCACCTAAGGTCAGGAGTTCAAGACCAGCCTGGCCAACATGATGAAACCCTGTCTCTACTAAAAATGCAAAAATTAGCCAGGCATGGTGGTGGGTGCCTGTAATCCCAGCTACTTGAGAAGCTGAGGCAGGAGAATCACTTGAACACAAGAGACAGAGGTTACAGTGAGCTGAGATTGTGCCACTGCACTCCAGCCTGGGTGACAGAGTGGGACACCATCTCAAAAAAAGAAAGAAAAGAGAAGAAAACAATAGAGAAAAGAGAAAGGAAGGAAGGAAGGAAGGAAAGAAGGCAGGCAGGCAAGAAGCAAGCAAGCAAACAAATAGAAATGGAGGTAAAGTAGGGATAGAGGATGAGGGTGCACAGCAGGTCAAGGTGAGTGCAGGATGGGTTTCACAGTCCCTGGGGCTTGTGGTGTTTCTGCTTTGTTTTTGCCTGGGTTGGTTCTTCCACCTTTGCTGGGATAGGACTTTCCAGTAGCCAGATGGTGCCATGAACTTACAGTCTCATGAGAACACAGAATGTGACCTGCAGGGTGAAAGTTAGCTCTGCAGGGTAGCACACACAGAGTACCTGAACAGCGGCACAGGTGATTTTAGGCAACCAGAAAAAGAGAGGGAGTCCAGGGAAGGCTTTGTGACGAGACGCTTGGGTGGGGCTGGAAAGACTTGAAAGACAGGAGCCAGTGGTCTCATGGCAACACTGCTTCTCATGACCTGGGAGAGGACTGAGGCTTTGCTACCTGTCCTCAGCCAAGCTCAGAACTACTGTGGTCCTCTGACATCTCCTCCACAGAATAGCCCAAACCTGCTCTGTCCAATAAGGTAAACACTAGCCTCGTGTGCAATTGAAATTGAAATTCATTAAAATGTAATTAAATTTAAAACCCAGTTTCACAGGTGGCTAGATGCAACATTTTAGACAGCCCAGACGGTGAACATTTCCATCAGCATAAAAGCTCAATTGCACAGAACTGGTCCAAACAAAATATTTCATTGTTGATGGCAATCCAGTAACTATCAGTTTGGGCTCAGAGTCTATTGAAACATTGGGTTGGGAAAATAAAAAAAAATCTTAATTTCTAAAAATCTTAAATATTTTAAATTACTAAATAATATCCTAAAAGAATATTCCAAGATATTTCAAGTCCAAAACTTGTGTGCTCACAAATTCAGATACTACCTAATATTCTAAAGATTTCCAATGATTTTCCTTGATTCTTTTCTGCTAATGTGTATGACAAATAGGGGGAAAAATCACACTTCAAATGGTTTACAGGAATCACAAAAATAGCATCCTACGCACCAAGGAAACTTTGAATATTTATACTTTTTTGTCTCCACCCACACAGTTACTTTGTGTAGAGAACACAGCTGTTCATTTGTAAATGATTCCTGATGTTTGGATGACCTCTGGGGTGGTCTGCAGACATCATCCCCACCAGCGATTCTAATGTTTTGATAGATATCTGAGTGGGTTCACTGATGAAGCAGGCAGAGCCATGCTGTGGCCCCAAATAAAGACCTACAATGTACCTTTCATATTTAGCTTTCATAAATCAGACAAAAAGGTTTCAAAACTTCCACCTTGGTGTTAGCAAACTACATAATAAAGAATGATAAATGACAACACGACTGTTCAGAAAGCCACCTGCATCTCATCAGTAGCATCAGAAACCAAGCCTTCAAAGAACAGACCTGCCTCAGATTAAAGAAGGAAAGACAGAGGAAAAAATCCAGACAAATCTTTCACTCCATTGTCTGCTGACTTCCTTTAAAATTTTTCAAAAAAAAAAAAAAATACTAACCTACCCAATGACATTGTGACAACACATTCCATCCTCAGTCACTTTACAGGACTCCTCTGCAGTCCTTCAATCATTAGCTCTCTGGGCTTATATGTTTCTTCCATGAATTAAATGATTTATCTTTTTGAATATGATTCTTTCCCCTTGGGAACACGCAGACTAATGATTGATTGTGAACTCTAGGTCTGGGTTAGCTGGGCATTTTTGTTGCAGCTCCCCAGTGAAAACAAGCAAAAAAAAAAAAACGGAGATACTTGGAATTCCCCACAGGATAGTGGTGATTATAAGTAGCTACCAGTTATTAATTGCTTACCACATGCCTGGCACTATGCTGAGCCCTTTTCATGTGTGCTTTCATTTAATCCTCATGACAAACCCAGGGGAAAAGTGCCACTATTATCAACATTTGGATGAGGAGGAAACTGAGGCACGAGAGGTGAAGTCATACAGTGGCAGAGCTAAACCCCAACCAAGTATGTCAGGTGCCAAGTCCAGTCTCTTTCCTACCAAACTGTACTAATCTCAGTGAAACTGGGAGATACTCCCTTCCCAGAGAAGAGGGGAGGGAAGAGAATGAAAGGAAACCAATCTGGATGCTCCCAAGGAGGCGTGGGAGAGTGCCTCCTTCGCATGTCAGCAGGGATGATGCCCGCCACAGTTTCAGGGTTTTCCTGTTTTTATACAATGTATCGAGTAGTTCACCTTTTGGTTAACCTGTTTCTCTTTCTCTACGGCCTAGAGAAATCAAAATGGATTTTATATCGTTTTGAAAACAACAGGATGGGAGAGAAAGGAAAATGCTGCATTCCCGCATGTTCTCACTTATTTGTGGGTTCTAAAAATCAAAACAATCGAACTGATGGACATAGAGAGTAGAAGGAGGGTTACCAGACGCTGGGAAGGGCAGGAGGTGTTGTGTGGGAGGTGGGGATGGTTAATAGGTACAAAAAAAATAGATAAAGAATGAATAAGACTTACTATTTGATAGTACAATGGGGTGACTATAGTCAATAATAACTTCATTGCGTATTTTAAAATCACTTAAAGAATGTAATTGGATTATTTGTAATGCAAAGGATAAACGTTTGAGGGGATGGATATCCTATTCTCCATGATGTGCTTATTTCACATTGTATGTCTGCATCAAAACATCTCATGTACCCCATAAATATGTATGCCTACTATGTACCCACAAAAATTTTTTTAAAAAAGAAAAATATTGCATTCTCTACTGCACTTTCATAAAGGGAGGGTGGGCCATGTGCCAAAGGCATGCAGAAGAAAAGAGGAGTGGGAAGGAGTGAGCCCCTCAGAAAGGCCATGGCATCCAGAGAAGCTGTGTAGACTCACACTTCCCAATGATATTCCTCTGGGTAGAGTGAATCTGCAACAGTGTCAGTATCTTATAGCTCAAGTCCACTTTAGTTGGTTGGTTGATTTCTTCAACTAACTTGCTGATACCTGCAATGCCACTATGCAGGCTTTCCATTTAGTGTAAGACTTTAGTTGCTATTAAAATAAAAAACATGGCAGACAGGATACTAAGATTTTAGGCCAAGAATAGTGAAAGGACTAGCTGGTATGTCTGTGAATAGAAAGATCTAAAATAAAACAAACTTTGGTTCAAATTTTGGCTCCACCACTTAACCAGTCTGTGATTTGGGGCAAGTTATTTAGTATTTTAGAGCTTCAATATTCTCATCTGTAACTGGGGATTTTACCTATACTTCAACAGTTTGAGAACTAATGAGCTAACATATTAAAAATTCCTGGTCCATAGTCATTGCTGTTATTGTTTTGGCAGGAAAAGAAATATGCATTAATTTAAAACCTACTATGTGCCATATGCTTTTACAGAAGTTTTCTTATTTAACCTTCACAGCAACCCATTTTCCTAGGAAAGATGGAGAATTACAGAGGTTGCATAATTTTCCTAAAAATCATAAAGCAAATTAGCGGTGGGAGCAAAATTCAAACCCATATTTTCACTTCTAGTTGAATGCTCCTTTCACTTTAGTATATAATCTATCAAGAAGGTAAAAAGTAAAAATAATAATAATAAGGCAAAATACTCCTTACTGTTGATCTTACCGAACTACACCATATATGCAGCCATCCTCTCTGCCTACATGGAGAAGTGATTCTACTACAGAAGCTCGGGTAAGCTCCATTTTGTCATGCTGCAGACTGGATGACCTCGAGTTTCTGTGCATCTTGTAGAACCTCTGATAGCATGCCAGGCGGGCAGTATTGATTACCTTATTACAGGATAACAAGCAGATCCATCGAGCAAGCGCCAGAGCTAATTAGGCCTGGTTTGCTATAGATTCAAGTTTTCTGGATAAGCAACTTGTGAATTGAATTAAACCAAGACGTGCGACATTTCTGGCTTCCATCTCTGGCTTCCTTGAGTCCTGAGAGTTGGCATGTTCTTTGAGATCCTTCTCTGGGAATTCTGGGTCATGAGCCAAAGAGCTGAAATGCCCAGTACCCATTACAATGACCTTTCCTGCTAACACAAGGAAGGAGGGGCAATAGTAGGGAAGAGACAGTGGGAGAAGGAAATTAATATTGATTGGATGCCAATCATGTGCTAGGCACTACGTTAGGTACTTAATATCTTTTATCTTTATGCACCATATGTAGTCATGTTTATGACACCCTTTTACATGGTAAGTTGCAACACTGGTATTTCTAAATTAGCCCTTGCTCTTGTCAAATTAGTCTACTTTTGTCAAATGTGGAGGGGGGCTCAGAGTGTCTTTTAGCTGGGCCTTAGACAGGTCTGTCAATCTGGCAAGTTAGACCTGCCAGGAGCCCCTTTTTAGGCAAGGACTTTCAGAAACTTTCTAGAAAAGAATTCATGCTAAAGGGGTTGAGGCAGAACAGGCATGTGTTTGTTGAGTAACTAGTAGCCATGCCCACCTCTTTCTTGCTAAAAGAACCCAGATATTAGTAGGGGTGTCAATATGCCTACCTGAAAATGTTTTCCCCGCCTTCCTTGAAAGTAGGAGTGGTCACCTTACTGAGTTCTGGCCAATAAGACATGAACAGAAATCTGCAGAGATTCTGGGAAAACATCCATTTTCCCAAGTGAAAGGGGAGAGATGGAAGTGGTATAACCATCTCTTCTCCATCTTGCTTCTGCCTTACATATGGATATGATGTCTGGAGTAGCGGCAGCCACTTTGTGACTATGAGGCAGCAGTATGATGGAGGAAGACCAAGCATGACCAAAGGGATGGCAAAGGAGTTGACCTGATATTATTGCTTCCCTCATTGGCACCAACACCTACCTACAGACTCCTCTGTACATGGCAAAATTAAATCCTTATTGGTTTAAGCTCCTATTACTGGGTTTTTCTATCAGACAATCCCAAGAAAGAAACATCAGACAGTAATGGTGGCAGAAATAAGCTTTTGGGGGAGCACATGTAAGACATTATTAGTCTGATGTCTTGTATCAGAAGATAGAAGCTAAAGACTATGCTGTCTGGTTTGTCTATTAATATGACCCCATTCTTCCTTCCAGGCCAGTAAGGACAATGAATGAGACCATCATCCAACTACAGAGTGCCTGCCATGTGCAGGGTAGCCAGTGGGCTAGCTGACTGTAAGGGAATCAAAGATTAGAAGGCATAGCAGCCCCCCAAAAGTTTACAAATATATTTATCCAAACCTAGCTAATAATGCAAAGCAAAACATTTGGAGAACTGGTAATAGTTACACAGAAAAAAGAAACACTAATGAAGGCTGAGCATGTCAAGGAAGAATCCATGAAGAAAGAATGAATAGTCAGAGTCTGATAAAAGTCAAAAGAATACCCCTCTACAAATCAAAACTTTTCTCTTGCAGTTTCTACTGTCCCAATACTTCCAAGCCAAGAGTGCAAAGGCCATGTTTGACTTTCCAAAATTTACCTGCTCCTCAGGGCTAACCCAGCAGGGGCAGGTGGGAGCCCTCCACGTGGAATCTGCAAAGACAGAGCTAATGGCCTGGATGGGCTGAGACCGTCCCCACCGCCCCCTCTCCCTGCCCCGTGAGGTACAAAGGCCCCGAAGGTCACACAGGGAACATACAGAGCCAGTTCACAGGCCTCCTGCTCTCCTCTGATGCGATTAAAAAAAAAAAAAAAAAAAAACTGGTCACAGGAGGAGAAAGGTGGGCCTCAACTCAAAGGGCACATGGGGCCAAGAGGAGGATGCTTTGTTTACTTAAGATGGAGAAGATGCGGGCATGCTCACTGCCAAGGAAAAGGTGCTGATTCCAGAGGCAGACAAGTCCACAGAAGAGGGAGAATTGATTGGAGGAGGATCCCTGAGGAGGCTGGAAGGTGCAGCCAGCAGCCTAGAGAAGGTCTGGCTTCAGACTAAGGAGGGGATGCCTGAGTAACTCCCTTGGAACAGGAAAGCAGCTCAGGTTGGCCCAGTCAGAGCCTCAGTGGTCAAGAGCAGGGGTTCTGGAGGCCAAAATTGCTGGGCTCAAATCCCTGGTCACCACTTCTAAACTAGGTGACCTTGGGCTCTGTTTTTTCATTCAGAAGGTAAAAATTCTATACTTCCATCATGAATTGTCTTAAGTACTATAGAAAGCTTAGCCTGATAGCAAGAGTCTAATGTAAACCCTAGACGTGTCTATTGGGTCCTACTCAGTAGCGATTTAAAAAAAAAAAAAAAATGAGGTAGATCTTTACACACACGCATGAAAAGATCTACAGGACAAACTTCTGAGTTTTTTAAACAGGAAATCACAAAGCGAAACATATATCCACTGTATAATTGTGATGGATCGAAAAGCATGACATACGTATAAATCTTTGAGCTCATCAGGATACAAAAAGAAATCTAATAAGACATTCAAGAATGCTAAGGAAACCAACTCATTTTGAAAGAGATAAACAAAGGATAAAATCAAACATTTGTTCTTCTTCTGTCTATGCAAACTGTACTTTAAGTAACCAAAGAGTTGGTAAAGGAAAGCATCTTAGAATATTCCATCTAAAAGAGAAGAAATAACAGAATTTGAATATTATCATTTAGCAACCCCCAATAACAGGTCTGAACATGAAGCTTCAATAGGTGGCAGCATCACAAAAAGAAAGACAATTAGAAATTAGGCACCAGCTGATGGAAAACATGCCACCTATGAAGGAATCCTACCAATAAATCACACCTGAATCTGGTCCCGCCTCTAGAGGTAGATACCAATTCACAAGGAAAACAAGGACAGAAGATCATGTCAAATAGTAACACCAGGGAAATCCAGACTCTGGAAATCTCTTGGAACAGTCTTGTTTCTCAAAAACAAAACCACCTCCCGCCCCACAGCCAACCAACCAACCAACCAAATAAATAAATAAATAAATGCAATGGAAAAGAAGAGGTGCCTAAAGATTAAAAGAGATTTTAAAAGTTATCCCCTCAATGTGCATAAACCACACATCGATCCTAATTCAAGCAAGCAAATTATTAAAAGAAATAATGAAATACTGGAGAAATTGCAATGCAAACTAAATATTCAACATATTTAAGAACGCTTGTTGATTTTTTCAGGTGCCTGCCTGTGGTTAGGGTCCCTGGAGGCAGACTCTGAGGTGAGAATTCATGTGCTAGTGATCTATTAAGGTAGTACCTCTGGAAAAACTGGTAAGAAAGTGAGGGAAAAAGAGAAAATCAGGCAAGGGTGCAATCTGAGGCAAAGTCCCAGCCTCAGCCTGATCCTACAGGGAGCTCTGCAGTGGAAATTACACTATAGAAATTGGCTCACCTGGAGGCAAAGTTGCTGACCTTTCATAGCCCGGCACCAGTACCTGGCTATGGGAGAAAGGTGGGACATGGAGGCACTTCTGGCTTTTGGTGGGTGTTCTACATTGCCTCTAGGGGAGCACAATCTTAATTTAAATCAGGAAAAACCAGCAATTTCCCCAAAACCTAGGGCCCTTTATGCAAATCAGCCCCTGGAGCAGGCAAGAAGTGGCCCAAGCTCACCAAAGGATTCTTGCAAATCTGAGCTAAAAGTGATATTTCTTTGAGTATTTTTATGGAAATCTTTCTAAAATGTTTCACACATCACAGAACTAAAGCCAATGAAGAGAGTACATTGAATACAATTTAAGCTCTTCTAAATGACTTAAGGTGACCTAAAATATGTTCCATAGAATATAAGTTTCAGAGAAAGCTACAGGAGCTACACAGAGGGGATTCTCTTGTCAAGTAAGTCTGGAAAAGGAGGACTCATCCTAAGTTAAGCAGGTGCTTTTATGACAGCACTTTTCACAGTTGGAAAATGGATACTGTAGATCTCCAGGAAGCAGGTTTCCCAAACCAATAATGGATGTCATTGACTCTAAGATGCAAATTTATTTTGCCATTTTAGCATCTCTGAAATCCAGATGCATCTTATAATACATCTGATGAGTCAGAGATAGGGCCAGATGTAGTGGCTCACACTTGTAATTCCAACACTTTGGGAAGCCAAGGTGGGAGGATCACTTGAATCCAGGAGTTTAAGGCCAGCCTAGGCAACATAGTGAGACCATGTCTCCATAATTTTTTTTTAATTAACCAGGCACTGCAGTGTGCACTTGTCATCTCTGCTATTCAGGAGGCTGAGGCATGAGCCCAGGAGTTTGAGGCTACAGTGAGCTATGATTTCACCACTGTACTCTAGGCTGAGTGTCAGAGCAAGACCCTGTCTCTAAAAAACAAAATAAAATAAAAATTAGAAATGCAGCAACTGCAAAACTTCAAAATTTCATGCCTTGAGTCCAAGTCCATTCTAAGCAAGTTGAGTACAAACAGAAAGGGAACTGAAACTGAAGGCCTGACATGTGCCCCACATCAGGCTTGGTTTTCAGAGTGGCTTCCACTAGATTCAGAGGGGCTACTCTCCCCTCCATAAGAAACTTGAAGTTCGTGTGATCTACCGGTGCCAGATGTGGAGAGAGAACCTAAGCTCCATGCCCAACTTAGTCCAGCACACTATCACCTCCCTAGGAAACAAGCTTCTCCTGCCCAGCACTGCTGCTGGAATGCACGCCTCAGCCCTCACCCATAGCCCACCCAGTGGCCACAGGCAGCCTCTCGGCTGGGCCCATGTAGTTTATGACTTAGTGAAGCTATCCAGTGACCGTGACTTCTGCTGCCTGCCAAATGTCCCTTTTCCTTCTGGATACCTTTTGTCCTGCTATACAGCTCATTGATTTTCAACTGCTGCAGGCTGAGTCACACACCCGAGTCTGCTGGGATACTGTGAATAAGTTCTCAGGCAAGGCCTGAGGTCATTCTCAGAGTCCTAGACTTGCTTGGGCCTCACAGTGTGACCAGTGGGGAGGCAGAGGCAGGAATGGTGGGGGTGGGGCCAGGATATCCGATCTCACTTTCAGGCTGGACCCTGAGGGGCGTCTATGTGTAGTCACCCAAAGCGGTATTATGAAGTTGGTCTTCATTCAGGCAGATGCTCCTGCGTAGGGTGCTCCTGTCCAGGGGTGGGGCTCAGTGGTAAGAAAGTCCAGACAATAGGGGATTCCCGAGGTCTTTCAGCAAAGTGCAGCAGAGTGCGAGTGGTCATGAGCTCAGCATCCACCCATAGCTGGAGAACCAGGGAGAATAGGAGGAGGAGCCTCCAGCAGAGCAGGGACAGAGAACAGCCCCTAAAGGGTGCTAGGGGCTAAACAGCAGAGGCCACATCTTGTGTTTTGGGTCTGCTCAGCTGTTGCTCAGTGAGAAGCACACAAGTTTTAGGGTCTCTTCCATATGCAGGTGGAAATCCTAAAGGCCCACAGAGCCAAGCTAGTCCCCAGGGCATCAGGAGGAGGTCAGGTGACAGGAAGCAGCTGGAAGTATGAGCCCAGCTCCCAACACTCATGCCCAAGGCTTGCCAAACAAATTTTGAAAAGTACTCTGTTGGCCAAACACAATGGCTCTGGGAGTCAGCATCACCTAAGGCTGGCAGATTACAGATATGAGGACCCCAGGACACACCCTGAGGTGGCACAGGGGTGAGCCGCAGCCCTCGCTCAGGCTGTCCTCTGCTCCAGTGGGAGCCAGCCCGAGGCTGACTGCAGGAACAGGGCCTCTCCTCTGCTCGGGGCTGGCCCGGCACATGCACCCTACAGCATCCCCCCAGTGAGGAGTGTGATGACTGAGAGCTGTGCATCCCCAGCTTTCCCATCAGCCAGATGCCCATTCCTCATCCAGATGCTCAGCCAGAGGCTGCCTGAGACTCTCTGATCTGGATTTTAGTGTCGAGTTTCACTGGGGAATTGTCTCCCCTGAGATGATCCTGGAGTTGAAATGACAAGGAGGGAGATAGGATGAGACAGACGTTTGATCGAGTCATTTGACCCTCATCCAACTGGCAGAGCTCCCTTCAAAGAAACCCTGTGTTAACTCTCTTTTCTGCCCTTCTGCTCCAATGAAAGGAAGCACACAGACATCTATCTCCATTCACTCCTCCATCCAGGGCCAGGCAGATGGACCATCCTCATGTGCACTGCACAGAGCCTCTACTGCAGCCGGCTCCCCTGCTCACACTTCCTGTGTGGCTGTAACACTCCCAGTAGCAAGGGCCTACCAGGCACATGGCATACATACCACGCCTGCACTCACCTGTTACGTTAGGAAACAAACGTGGCTTACCACACACCAGGCACCGGTCTAAGTACATTATAAATATTAATGCATTTAATCCTCACCGTAATTCTCCAAGGCAGGGACTATGATTACCCCCATTTTACAAAAGAGGAAACTGAGGCATAGAGAGGTAAAGTAATTTGCCCAAATTTCCTTAGAAGCCAAATCTTAACATGCTGTGA